>NC_137919.1:13374523-13639523 GCF_963457725.1 Sprattus sprattus
CTTACCAATTAATTTTGTCACTATTGAAATCATCAGGTCACTACCATATGTTTCGGTAGTGACTGTTTCGGTAGTGACAATTCTAGCTAACTTTAAGCATAAATAAAGAATTCTAACAAGCACACGGCATGCAAACACATCTTTGAAGAGGTGAACACACATACAAACATAAGATTTTCCATGAAACCCCAAAAGGTTTACTTAATTGAAGAAAACATGCGTTTCGGTAGTGACAATTCTTAAGGTTACACGTCGATTTTCAGACTTTGGAACACATTTATATAAAAACTATGGGATTTAGCTACTTACCATTCAACCATGAGGGTCAGAGATGCAGTGTCACTGCATGGTCAAAAATGCAGAGTCGTGGCTAAAACACAGGCTCAGCCAATGGACTAAAACTCTTGTGTTTCGGTAGTGACATGAAAACTAGGGACATGATTTTTTGAGTATAGAAAATTGATTTAAAAATTAAACCCACAATAAATCTAAATATTCCAAGTTCTGTTTCAACCCAATCATAAAGATCTTTGAAATTAAATGATTGAAAAAAATCTAAAAAAATTGAAAAGTGTTATTTAAAGGCATTGAAATTTAGATGTCAGGGTTGGGGACAGCTACTTCCCAATAGAAAGTACCCTATAAATGATGATTTTGTATATATTTAGCTTATCACTATCTCATGTAATGCATTGGGTTTATATAGACCATAACATTTTCTAATTAAATATCTATGCCTAAATACCTAATTGTTTTGTAAATAGTTTTTATTGTTGAGGGACTGCATATTACACGAATTCGGTAGAATGGCCCATATACAGTGTATATACGTATAAAGTATATATACATCTATGTGTGATTGTATGTCTATTACTATAGGTTTTGGAGCACCTGGAGGCAGACCTTGGCGTCAGAGTTCAGGAGTTGCGTCTACCAGAGCTCAAGTATGGCCACCTGATCTGGGAGCTCTTTATGGGCCTACCTGACAAAGATGGAAAGGTAGGTGTGTGAGTGTTAGCGTGTGTGAGTGTGAGGGTGTGTGTGTGTGCGAGTGCGTGTGTGTGTGCGTGTGCGTGTGCATGTGTGTGTGTTTGCAAGTGCGTGTGCGCGTGAGCGTGCGTGTGCATGTGTGCGCCGGTGTGTGGATGTGTGTTTGTGAATACTGGTCTGAAAAAGCTGATCTGTTGACAGTGAGTGTATTTCCTGTGTTGGATGGTTGTGTTTTCTGCAGCCCCCACAGCCCTTCACAGAGCTGATGTCAGAGGGGGGGTCAACTGTTTGGCCCCCATGGGAGTTAGTCAAGTGGATGCTGGGAAGATCCTCACATACTATGGCGTCAATAGGTAAGGACACACACACACACACACACACACACACACACACACACACACAGACACACAGACACACATACACACACTCACTCACTCACTTACATTTTCTCCCCTTCTCTCTCTCACACATACACATACACACACACACTCACTCCCTTACTGTCAGACAGACAGTATTGATTGTGTAATAACATGCATGTGCATGTGTGTGTTTGTCCTAGGTCTAGCCCTCTCAGAGATGGCTCACTTTGGCAAGCCATCGCAGTTCCTCCTGCAGCAGAAGGAGGCACTAGAGAGGCGTCTGGAGGAGCTACTGGGCACTGATGGGGTGCTGCTGTACCCCCCTCATCCCCATCTGGCCCCCAAACACCACCACCCACTGTTCACACCCTTCAACTTTGCCTACACTGGTAACTTTAATAAACCACCACCCACTCTTCACACCCTTCAACTTTGCCTACACTGGTAACTGTTAGACGCCACCACCCACTCTTCAGACCCTTAAACTCACTTTGAGTTGAGTTCAACTCACTTTGTCCCACATATTTAAGGTATGATGTCTTATACATGATACACTGTTTAGCTTTCATGATTTGTAAATTCTTATGACTGTACTAAAACATGTCTCTCACTGTGTTTCCTCCTTCTCCGCCTCCTCTCTGCTACAGGCATTTTCAACATCCTTGGTCTGCCGATTACCCAGTGTCCTCTGGGGTTGAGCCAAGAGGGGCTGCCGCTGGGCGTGCAGGTGGTTGCCTGGAAACTGCAGGACCGCCTGACGCTGGCCACCGCCCTGTATCTGGAGAAGGCTTTTGGGGGGTGGAGGGACCCAGGGGATCCCTGACTGAAGGAGCAGCAGGGGGCACCCCAGTAGGACAGACCCGGTGATCTTTGGCCAGGGGGGCAGGGTGCAGGTTCAGGAATGAATATTTTTGGTTTTGTTCTGTGCTGTGAACTTATGAACTTGCACTTTAGGTTTCTTTTCTGGTGAAGCCAATAAATCCACTTTGGGATGAACAACTCAGTTTTTAAGGTACTTTTTTGAGAACGAGCTCTGGCCTTGATTTTGTATGTAACTTTTTTGGAGCCTACACACTGATACAGACAACTGACACCGTCAAAGCCGCTGATCCTTTCCTTGAATACTGGGTTTGTTCTGTGAAATCGGGTATTCTCCTCACCTCTCCTTATTCACCTTTCTAGCCAAGTCTATGGTTAAATGGCCTTTAACTCCATTAAAAGCCTTCCATAAGTATGCTGTTATACCTTGACCAGATAAAGCCTGTTCCCACAGAGAGACTCACAGACTTCAACCTTTACAAATGTGTGTTCATGTGGGCCTCCTTAACTGTAAGAGCAACTGTATTTTCTGTGTCAGACACTTTCAGAATAATCTGAACATAACCGTGTTGCAGCAACGGACAACAATAAAAAAACTACACTCCAATCTTTCACACTAAACAGACCTTGTTTTGTCTTTGGTGTCTTCATGTTCAGTTATTTACACTGCACGAAAAGCAAGATTATCGGGCCCGTATACGCTGTGATACAGCCGCGAATGATCACCATTCCTGGCTGATCGCGGACATTCCCCCGAAATATCCGTCTGCCGCATACTGACGTAATTTCCCGGGAAGGGACCTGCAAGGGGAGGGGGGCCGATGTGTTTAGCATTCACACCTCCCGCTGACAGAGGTGTGAAATGCTCTTATTAGCATATTGACTGTCAGCAGTCTAGCCACACACACCCTGCTGCAGCCATTGGTTGAAAACGACAAGGAATTGAATTAAAACGTCTTGTGATGAGACGGAATGAGATTCTGTCTAAAGGTCAGCTTTCAACTGACAAAGCGTATCCCTTCCCCATTTACAGCTATTGCCCCATAAAAACGAGATTAAAAATAATTTAATCAACATTCTGTCTTTAGGGTTTTGGTCCGGCGTTATCACATTTCTTGATTCGCCTTCCGTTTTCAGAGTTCTGTCTTTAGGGTTTTGATTTCGGGGATGTCACGATGCTTGCTTTGCTTTGCCTTTCATTTTCAGAGTTTGAGGGTTGCAATTTACTTTGGAGGCTGTTCCACTTATATTCCGGAGCTTCCTCTCTGTAATATTCTTGAGATTCACTTTTGGCATGTAATTATACAGAGTCGGACTTACTCTGATATTGAGATAGTCATTTCGCAACTTGGGACATGTTTGCCACTCGTGAATATCTATCCTGTGTCTTTTCAGGTAGATTTTGGAATCTTGCGCGAGCTTCGAACCTGCCCTCTTCAGGTTAATGGTATTGTATCCTGTGACTTACCGCTTAGCCACGTTGCTGGTAGGGATCAAGCTCGTCTGTGCGACCAAGTACCTGGTTTATCATTCCTCCCTCCTCTGGCGTATTTCTCTTCTGTTACTGGAGCGTGCAAATTGGGAATTGTTTAGTGGACTTATGTGACGTTTTAATTATGTTCACGTAAAGGCGCCCGAGGCAACATTAGAAACTTTAGACTCGAATAATAAACGTTCAATTTCTAGTCTTTTTTACACGTAGTAAGTTTTAATAACATCATACCATTACATATCGACATTCACAGTGGTAGTGGTCCCTGGAGAAGTGGGTTTACGTTTTATTTATTCATACAGCACAGGATAAACACCCTGTTTTGAGAAGTGGGTATACCCAATGCTGACTGAAAAATAAGTGGATATACTCCGTATACCTGCGTATACACTGGACTACACCACTGGACATTCAAGGAGCAAAGATGAGACGTCGTTGTGTGGTGAGAACTGATAAAAAAAAAATCGCCTGCCTTCTGTTTTCCACGGTAGATCGCATGTTATGCTAGAAATGGCTTAGCATGGGTGGGATGGGGAAAGATAACACCTTTCCATCCAGATGCAAATTTAGCTAATCGGAATCTGTAAGTGGTTTCCAGATATACAGTATATATATATATAGTTGATCTCTCTTATTTGACGAAGCAGTGAGTTAGCTGTCTTTCAATGTCTCTTGTCGAATTATCTCACATGTTTATGGTGGTATGTGTTTAAAAGTTTTAACTTAGGCTATGTGTAATGTTCCTAACTTATATATTATTATTTCACCTTAATGTTCTTGAGATTCGTTTCTGGCATGTAATTATACAGAGTCAGGCTTACTCTGATAACAGTCATTAAGAGTCGTTAACAGTCGTTAAGCAACTTGGGCCATGGTTGCCACTAGTAGGGATCGAACCTGTGACTTTCAGGTTTTTTAAATCAGTAAAGCAGTGACGGGGTGCCTCCCCCTGTTTTCAATCCAGGTCAATTCAATTAACATAACAAAACCTAGGCCTGGTCAAGGGAAGGGGTGGGGGGGCTTTCACACCAATGTGGGCTTCTACGGCAATACACAGGGTCGAATACTGTCGTAAATCCCACATTTCATGCAGTGTTAGGTGAAGTGAATGAAGTAGGGAATCCCTCAGAAAGGAAAGCGCTTTCCCAGTTCTTGTACGGAAACATGGATTTGCTTAGTGGCTGATGTTTCTACAGTTGGTTATCTTACCTGTAACCCAGATCACCTCACCTACATGTGTATCAGGTGTGTGACTTACTCAGTATTTCTCAACAGAGAAGCGCCCGACCACAGGAGTGGTGCAGTAATTGTCTGCCCCCTTGCCCCTTCTGATATTTACGTAGAGGGAGGACATTAACCTACCCAACTCCCTGATCATATAGGCAAACGCCTGCAAGGAGGCGTCACTCAGATTCTTGGCAGAAGGGTCAGCCTCAGCAGTCTGCAACGTCTGGGACAGGGCTAGTATGACATGCAACATTGAATTCCCAAGGTATCCATGCTGTGTTATAGCTCTTCCAGGGTCGTCATCTGTCAAACGGCACTGTGGCCGGGAACAGCGAGGATCAGGCCGGAGTGCTTCACAAGGCGTCAGCATGGCATGCAATCTAGGCTATGGGCAGACACATCCTGCATGTTAACTAGAGCCCTACAGTCACCTGGGAGGTTAGATAAGCTGTTGGGGTCTGCCCAGCATCTCTGCAGCTCCTCGATATCTCGGGCTGAGGGCAGATGTGAGAATGGCATGAGTCGGCCACCCCACAATGTGGGATGTAGGCTGGTGGAATGGGGTTGCAGGTAGGAACACACGACACCGGAGATAGTGGAAGTGGTAGTAAAAAACAGCTATATTAATTTACAAACAGGGAAATTCAAAACCCCAAAACATATAAACCCAAACTGAACAAACTAAAGCCCTATACCAGACAAGGTACAACGCTGTCCTTACAGGTTTCGTTTTCTACCATCTTCAAGCTTTCATCCAGTATGTTCAGTCTGTCCTTCCTCATGCAACAATGAAGTGCACCCTAAAATTGGGCTGTCGGCCTCTGGGCATGCGGCATCCGGGCTGTCGGCCTCTGGGCATGCGGTATCCGGGCTGTCGGCCGCTGGGCATTTGGTATCCGGGCTGTCGACCTCTGGGCATGCGGCATCCGGGCTGTCCGGGCAGTGGCAGCAGCTGTGACTGCAACGGCCATGGCTGCAAGAGGAGTGGCCATGGGAGGAGCAGCAGCAGGGGTTGCAGGAGGAGTAACCCCGCTCTCTTCGGAGACGTGTTTCTCACCACCCCGATCCACACTTGTAAATCCTCCGCGATATCATACTGGGATGCTGGGACCAGAGGGGACCAGCACTGAGGTGCTTGAGAGGATGACGTAGGTGGTGCTGGAGCTACGCTGACCACCTGCTGTGGGAACAGTGGAGGCAGAGGTAGCAGCGGGCTCAGCAGCGGGCTCAGCCGAGGCGGCATCCGGAACAGGGTATCTCCTGGAGATAGACCTCATCAGAATCCTCAAACTCCTCCTCCCACTCGGGTCATGTGTGAAGACACAGAAACCCCGGCGGCACGCCTTACTGATCGCCTCCTTATCATCCACACGGACCCGCTTCCCCTGGATCCAAACCACCTTGGTCCCGGGCGGAACGGAAGTAGGGGTGATCAGCTTCAGCGGTGTAGGTGTGGGAGCTGCGGAAACAGCCGGTGGCGGAGCCATTGAGACCAGGCTGCGACGGAGCTCCTCCATGAGCTGCTGGAGGAGTTCTAGGCGGTTCGCCTGGATCGCTGAGTCCCTCTGAGGCCTGCCAAATTTTGCCAGAAGCTGGCTAGAGAAGATGTCGAGTCCCTCAGTCACTGGCCCTCCCCACACCGTTGCTACCTATTGTAGAGCCTTTCCCTGGAGGCGGAGAACGACATAGCCCACTCGGGATCTCTCCGTGGTGTACTGCCGTTTCAGTCTCACCAGGGTACAGGCAAAATCTAGTAGGAATGTCCAGCAGTCCTCACGGGCATCGGAAAAGGAGAAGGGCATGGTGGCTGTGGCGGAGGTGGAGTAGGAGAATGGTGGTGGTCGCACTGTGGGCCAGATGCATCGGTAGAGCTGGCTGGATCCATCCCTCTCTTTGTTGGTCAGTTATTCTGTCACGGAACAGATAGCGGACCACGGAAGTTTCTGTAAACAGTGTTTATTTGCCGATGGATACATACAGCACAGCAGAACACACAACGGATGCAGAACGGCAATACAGGGCACGTCCGTCCCGAGGGAACAGTCCAGCCCAGGAGGGGCGCAGGCTCAAGGCACTGCCTTAACTAAAGCGCAAGTTCACACGTAACAAAACACAAAGAGGCAACCTCTGACTAAAATTAAACTATAACTATAAAAACCGGAATGAAAACAAAACACGAGTCAAACTCGGAAACGCGATTAACTAAACTGAAACTGAGAGAACACACAAAGCGGGAACAAAGGCGAAGCTCAAACATGAACAAACTATGAGTGAGAAGGCGGTAATCCAATTGCGAGTCAGGCTGCAGGGATTTGCAGGTTGTGTGTCCGTAGAAGTGCGTGACACCAAACAATAACCGACAGGGAGTGCAGGGAGAGTGGAGTATATAAAGGACTGTGACAGGTGTTGGTGATTACGAATTAACTGAGTGCAAACGGCGTGCAGGTGATCGCGGATGCAGGTGTGAGTGCTTTGTCCTCAAGTGACTGTGAACATGGTGCAGGCGATTGAGGATGCAGGTGTGAATGATTAGTCCTAACGTGACTGTGAATGTGCAGTTTGGGAGAGTGAGTAAGCTGAAGGGGGCGTGGCCGGAGCAACGCTCCGCGGGGACCTGACAAACAGTGCCTGAACCGGTACTTGAAAAGAAAGGAAAAAAAAGCACAAAACGACGATTGACAACATAAAAAAAAGGCTTTTTTTATTGCCAAGGCAATTTTTTTTTTCGTTAAATGGAACAATATATTAACTGTTTAAAGTATACTATTAATACAAATAAATACAAAACACTTGGCTTAAAACTACAGCTTCAAACTTTTTAACTTCAAACTATGACCAATATAATAACTGTTAACAACAATTTACAGTATACTTGAATAAATCTGAATACATACAAAACACTCACACACACTCTGTACATGCATATAAACTGATACAATAATATACATACATGCATATAGAAACACTCATAAACCCTCACACTTTTAAATGTTGTAAAGTGAAATGAATTACAGATTTTTGTAAAAGGTGTTCAGGGGGAAATAACACAACATTGAGAAGGAATCGACACGAATAGCCTCCCTGGAGGATTTGGCACCTTGTGGGGTGACACTAGGCAGGCTGCTGGGAGGTCCATCCTCTGAGGGTGTTGAGGAGTGTCTCTGTGTTTCTGCGTAGAGGATTGTGGAGGACTCGTCAGTGTTGGGACCCTGTCAGGATGCTTAAGGTGCTCTCTTCCACTAACCTTGCCCTTGACAGACAGTAATTAGGTTACTTCCAGGAAAGGGCCGCATGAGGAAACACTTCATCCCCAACAAAGGAGTGTGGACATGGCTCAAGGTCATCAGCTCCATATAGGTTGCAGTGTTGCCAACATTGTGGTGTGCCAATCTGTACTCAATGGTTCAAAATTATTATTTTCACCAGTAAATTAGAATTCTTCCTTAAGTGAAATCTGTACTGCGTTAGTGGGTGCCAGAGGCAAAATTCTGAAATGTATTTGTAAAATAAGCCATATTGTGGCATTTAGCCTACAAAGATCACTTTTTGAGAGGGGATCTTTTCTTAATCACGCAAATTCGGCTGTGTCATAGTTTATTTTGGCAACCTTTTCATATTGTGGTGGAAGTATTTCTCATATTTTATAAGTTTCTGTATACAAAATGCAACCCTTATAAAAAACAATCATGGCTGAACAAAAGAAGAAGACGTATTCTAGGAAAGACATTTTCAAAGAGTAATACTAAGCAATACAGCTGTATAACTTCTCCTCACTGCCCCGTCGGACCTCGTCAAACCACGGACTAAAATCCAATGACTACAGCTCCCGACTGGTTTCTCTTGTTTGGTTCGTATCACCACCACAGCCTTGACATTGCGACTTCCAGGTTGTTCTAAGTTTTTGTATCTAGTTTAGTGTTTTCTATCACACTTTCGTGCAGCGCTCCGGCCTCACGTGATCGTTTATAGTTTTTGGTTTCTCCCGTTTTGGACTTATCTTCTGTGCTCTAGTATCCTGCATTAGTTTTGTGTTTTTGCCCTCTGGCTTCTCTCAATAAACTCCATCTCCCAGCATTCCCTGTGTCGTCCGACATTCCATGACAACAAGACAGTGTTTTGAATATATAGATCATTGAGCCTTACTTTGTATGTGTGCTACTAAATCCCCAAACTTATATATTGCACGGCAGATCACTGCATCCTGATCACGAAATAATGGGGAATCTCACAGACTATTTTCAATGTAAACTCCAAATTACCACAAATATAGAATTATTGAACATTAAACATTCATTAGTTCTCATCAGTCATGTGCTTTGCTTATTATACATATTAGATTTAAGAATTAAAATAGTAATGTGATGCAAGAAGAGGGGAAATATATTTACAGTCCAGTGGAGTACAGAGATCATCAGTGGAATACAGTACAATTATTTCTTCCTAAACCAAGACAAATACTGTAGAAAGGAGCTGTGGGACAACTACTGTATATAAAATAAGCAGTGACTTCAACATGACATGTATTATTCCAGGTACTATAGAGAAATATTTTTTAAATCAAATGTAATAATTGGTTTTAAACACAGCGTAGAGTAAAATTTAATGTGGAATAAAATGTGAATACATTTATGAGAGTCCAGATATATTGATATGTTCACAATTTGGATCATTCTGAAGTTCAGAGAACAGCTGCAGTGCTGAGGGTCCAGGCTGAATCCCATCCAGGCAAAGCTCTCTGAGGGCTGATGGGTTTGATCTCAGTGCTGATGCTAAATATCTGAAGCCTGTATCTGTAATACTGCAGTGTGCCAGGCTGTAGAGAGAAAGAAGTAAAGACTCTATTAGATCAGCTGAGGAACACACGTGAGGACAAAGAGGGAAGCAGTTATTCCTTCATGTGTGTTGTGCATGTTAGACATGTAAGACATACAAATACACCATATCCATTTCTGAAAGGGGAAAGTATAAATATACAAAGTACAGTAAAAAAAGTACAGTGTGAAAAAGTTAATGCCTTTGATTCAAAATGTGAAATGAATGTGTGTCTCTATATTATATGTTGCATTTGTGTGATAAAGATGGATATGTGAGTTTAGTTTTTGTCTGTGTGTGTGTGTTCTGTTTAGTTTTGTTTTGTAATACATCGAAGATGCTTTTATCAATCCATTTCTAATGGATGAAGCCTTGACCTGGAGGAGGGGTCGTCAGGTGGACCCCAACCTTTCTTAAATAGTTTCGACCCTTAACCACAACACTCTCCAGTTAGCGGGTCAGCAGTGCTTGGCCAAGTGTGTCGACCCCGCCCCTTTTGGTTGCTGGGCGGGCTGTTTGTCTCTGTCTGTGTTTGTGTGGCAGATCCAGGTGCAGGTGTGTTTGGCTCATCAGTTAATGGGAACACCTGGGCCTGGTGTTCCCAGTATTACAGTATACGAGCACAGCCCACTGATTCCAAGGAGAGTCATACGCTGTGTTCCATTTTCCCTACCTACCGTACCTACCGTACCTATACTTATACGCAGTACACAGTACACACTCACTAGGTACGCAGATTCTCAGCAGGTGAGTGCTGCTCCAAATCTAATACTCCGTGGTGCACTTACCGGAAATTACGATCGCGACAAGCCCCGCGTTCGTCTTTTTCGAGCTGAGCGGCTCTGCCTGGGTCCGCCTCTTCCGCTACGTTGACAAGATGGCGGCCGTTGAGAATGGACAGTGTACCCTGCTTCCACACTCAGCGTTTTGACCGTTATGAGTACAGATACGGGTCCTTTGGGTATACTTCTTTTCGACGCGGAAATGGGAAATGGGAAAACGGAACACCCTACATACTCACACTAAGGATGGTAGGTACGGTAGGTAGGGAAAACGGAACAGAGCGAGAGATTCAGAGAGGGAGAGAGAGGGAGTCAGGGGAAACTTTGCTCTCTATGCTCTGCTCATGCCATGCTAATTTTTGCACTCTACTTCCTGACCTAGCATGCATGCATGCACGCCAACATTACTGATTCCCTGACTGCCACACCCCACCGTAGCTTGGTCTGTTAGTGTCATTGTTAGTTGCTTATAAATCCATAGTGTTTTGGTTTTAAACTCGGTGTGAACTTCCATTATTTGCCATGGTCTGTGAGCCGGACATGACAAAGTGGGGGCTTTTCAGATATCGAATTTGAGTAGTTTGAATAGTGTTATGGTGGTGCACGTTAAACTGGTTCTTCTCGCCGTGGCTGGTGTTTTTTGATCGTAGGAGTTTCCCGGGCGGTTTTGAGTGGACAGATCAGTGACAGGGTCGCATGGATTTGAAAAACTGCTTGACCAAGGGAAGGTAAGTTGACATGCTGGTGTGTAATTGATAATAGATTTGAGATAATGCTATTTTTCCCCTCTTAGGCACAGCAGCGTTGCTCCTTTGAGTTTTGCTGTTTTTTTTTGTGTAGTGTGAAAGCAGTTAGAGCTTTTGTCTCAGGAGCATGTCCGTGGTTATGGGATTGTTGCCAGTAACTGGTCGCTTCCTCATGCCATCGGTCACTAGTGCATAAATATCCACTGTGAGTAACCACATGAAGACCAGGGATGGATAGCCTACCAGGTCCAGGCCCATGAGCTCCTAAGCCAAAGCCTCTGCGTGAAATCGCTGATGTATCACTTATTTGTGATAATTGATGAATTTGATTAGAATTTCCCAGATGCTGTATATTCCCTCAAAATGGCAAACCTGTCTATATCATTGTCATCATTTTAAGGGGCAAATCGTCAGTAGCAATCTATAACACAATTATATGCTTATCGTACATAAACTATAGAAACTATAAAAAAATGATTCAATTCAATTCTTTGTTATTTTTGTCATATACAGATACGCAATGATGTTTGCTGGGTAATATGTTCGTCTTCTCTGATAAGTCCAATTTCACAGTAGGTGCAAGACTCTGTGGCTTGTAGGCCTCTCCAGGTCTCCGTCTAACCATCAGACGACCATGTGTTGGGCAAAGCTGAAAATTGGACTCATCAGAGAAGACGAACTTAGAAGAACCTCCAGTCCGCTTTGGTTCAATTCTTATGGTCTTTTACAAACCTCAGCCAGGCAAAGTACAACGTTGTCCCGGAAGAAAAACTTGCTTCCTTTTGCTCTGACAATGTTCCCCAACTCTGAGAAGTGTTTTTTCCAGCAGGGCAATGCTCCATGCCACACAGCCAGGCCAGTAAAGGTGTGGATGGAGTACCACCAGATCAGGACCCTGTCATGGCCAGCCCAATTTCGAGACCTTAATCCCATAAAAGACCTCTGAAATGTGATCAAGAGGAAGATGGAAGGTCACAAGCCATGAAAAGAAGCCGAGCTGCTTAAATTCTTGCGCCAGGAGGAGCATAAAGTCACCCAACGGCAATGTGAAAGACTGGTGGAGAGCATGCCAAGACACATGAAAGTTGTGATTTTAAATCAAGGTTATTCCACCAAATATTGATTTCTGAACTCTTCTTAAGGTAAAGCATTAGTATTGTGTAGTTTAAAAATGAATATGAGCTTGTTTTCTTTGCATTATTCGAGATCTGAAGACACTGCATCTTTTTTGCTATTTTGACCAATTGTCATTTTTCTGCCAATCAATGATCTAAATGACAATATTTTTATTTGACATTTGGTAGGAATGTTGCCAGTAGGTTAAAGAATAAAACAAAAATGTACATTTTACTTTAACACATACCAATAAATAGTAAAACCAGAGAAACTGATAATTTTGAAGTGGTCTCTTAATTTTTTCCGCGGCTGTATATATATACGCCTTATGGTGTTTGTGTGTGCGTGCGTTTTTTTTTTTCGCGAAAGGGGGGGGGGGTTACATGTCCATGCCAAGCCAAGCCCACGGTTTCATAATCCATCCATGGTTGAGTTAGTTAGTATTTGGTTAGGCAGATAGAGGGGACGCTCTGGTTTGTCGTGATACAGCCAGCGTGTTGACTTCTGCAATCCATTGGTCTGGGGTTTAAAAAGAAAAAAAGGGGAAGTGTGCACCGCAGTGCACCCGGCGTTGGCGGTGTAAGGAGTCCATATCATTTTTGGGAATGGGTTAGCTGGTGGGCATGTGTGGCCGGATTCCCCTCCAAGCACGGTGGTGAATTCTCCCCCTCGGTCAGTGGCAGTGACGGAGAGGGAAGAGTCTCACATTTGTGACTCAGGCATGTTAGTGTGTAAATTAGTGACTGCGCCTACAACCTACTTCCACTGTCAACAACCATGTTGTCCACCCCTTGTCCCAGCAGTCCTGGACAAGTTGTTGGTACTTTGTTTTCTTTCTCTCTGCTGCCTCCTCACAATTCTCTTCCCACGGGACTGTTTGCTCCACCAGGATGATCTTCTTATGCCCAATTTATGCTCAGAGGCGCAAGCGCAGGCGCAAGAGGCCCTTGCAAGCCCCAAGTGCGTCTTTTCACGTCTTGCGTGCGTCGGCCGATTTTTCTAGACTTGCGCCAAAATGTACACAACATTTACACAAGCCTCGCAGCCTGCAAGGCTGTGATTGGTCCGCTGGTCGGTTGACTACGTCCTGTCTGGATGTCTATAACCCATCATAATGAACCGAAACCACTTTTGTTTGAATTGTTTACTTTGATGAATATGCTATTCGCTAGCACGGTCTCTATGGAATCTCCCCTATACGTTAGCTTAATCCTAACGTAGTTTCTATTAAAGTTTAAACATGCAATGCTATGTGAAACGAATGTTACGAGATGAGATTACTAAAATGTATTCTGCATGTCTACTCAGTTTTACAGTGTTTACCAAGTAAAGGTTTGAAAGAACTTCAAGCTTTAGCCTTTCTGTTAGAGAACCTTTTATCTATCTGCCGAGAAAATGTCAGACTCACATACAAAAACATTAACGTGAATTAATTGATGCTAATACCTAGCGCGGTCTCGATGGAATTTCCCCTATACATAGCATTAAGCTAACGTATTTTCTATCACAGTTTAAACATGCAATGCTATGTGAAACAAATGTTACGAGATGAGATTACTAAAATGTATTCTGCATGTCTGCTCAGTTTTACAGTGCTACCCAAGTAAAGGTTTGAAAATAACTTCAAGCTTCAGACTTTCTGTTAGGGAAACTGTTTTCTATCTACCGAGCAAATGACAGGCTCATAAACAAAAACATTAACGTGAATTAAACTTTACTCCACCTATTGTTCTGGACGTGAATTGCTTTGCAACACGGGCAACCTTTTAGGGAGCATGAACTGCTATGAGTACATTTACACAACATTTACACAACAATGTGACACTGTTGCAGAAGCATGCTTGCCCCTTTAGCCACTAGATAACACATGATAATGTCTGGTCTCAGAGTTGTGGACAGTACCGCTTCTGGAAAGTGGAGTTCCCTCCCCAGGTCGACCTCCAATCCCCATCCCTGGGCTGACTGCAGGACATTTTGCTTGGCTTGGCCTTGGGAGACTGGTCTCTGAACCTCTTTTACAAAGGTGATGGGACTCAACAGTGGTTTTGTTTTGGCTGGACATTTCTTTCTCCTCTCTTGCTCCAGGATGTCTGCGAGCTGTGCCAATACCTTGTCAATACCGGCCACCTATACCTCCTCTGGGTCAATGCTGTTTTGCACCCTGATAGGATGTGCACCATGGTTCCTTTACCGCCACACAACCTGCACAGTGGGTCCTCCCTCATTCCCCACCTGTGCAAGTTGACTAGGGTCGTTAAAGTATCGTATACCGCACGTAGCATAAAGGAGATACAGAACGGCTCCAGCCGCCACATCTCGCTCTGCATGATGGTTCTTTTGGGAAGGTTCCACCTGGTCTAGGCACCTTGAGTTCTGGATCATGGTCCTCTTTTCCCTGGGAGTGGACTTTGACTACTGCTGGTAATGGGATGTTCCTAGACCCTGCCTTCCATTGCAAGGGTTCCAGATGGTATCTTTGGTCCTCAAAGAAGATTCTGCCTGGTTAACTGCAGTGCTGGAGGCCCCCCACTTCCTGCTGGATCTTGTTCTTATGTTGTTATATGCTTTCCTGGGATTGGTCTTCGGAGTACCTATATGCGATGGAAAGTCTACACTAAACTCCTCCACAACTGAGGACAGGGGAGCTGGAACTGACCCGATCTTATGTAGCGCCCCACTGTAAAGCTTGGGGGTTTTCCCAACCATCTTCGAAGGTGCTTGTTGAACTTCCCCTCCATCCCTTCAACTGATGTTATTGGCACTTCGTAGATGGTGAGAGGCCAAATAAGTCTTTTGAGTAGGCCATGTTGGTAGACCCAGCACTTTTATTTCCAAGGCAGGCCAGACTTGTCAATTTTGTTCAACCATTCTTAAACTGTTTTTTCGGTGCTGGAGATGATGCTTTTGTCTGACAGGGAATCATCATACCTCTTCCCAAGGCATTTAATAGGGTTCCCCTGGATGTTCGGGATCACTTCCCCTTAAACAAGCAGCTTAAACATCTCAGTTGCCCTTTTAGAATATCATCTTCGCCCCAGGTAGCCACTACGAACTACGATCTAGTTCCACTAGGACCCATCTTGTCTGCACATGGGTTGGTGTTGTGACGATAAGTTCATCCATGAATGCCCTGAATGCTGCCTGTTGTCTTCCTGCAGCAGCCTTCGGTCCTCTTGACTTCATACTCGCTGTGGTGATGATCAGGCTAATTCCCATGACGAAAATATGGGAGAGATGGTACACCCGGTTACAATTCCCTTCTCCGCTGTATCCATCCTCGTCCACACTTGGACTTTGCATTTGACTTCCCATGCCTCTCCGGTCAAGGTGGTTTGTTTGAGCCTTATCTGTGTCTGTGTCACTGTCCTTGTTGTTGCGGTTGAATCTGTCCTAGCGAGTCTCTCATCCTTCCCCCCTCTTGGGAGACTCTGGGGGTATTGCTCATTTGTAATTTCTGTAGCTTGCTTGGTGCCCTCTTGGGAGTGCTGCAACAGGGGTTGCTAGCCCCTGTAAGTGTGTGTGTGCTTGTAAGTATGTGTGTGTGTAAGAGTGTGTGTGTGTTTGTAAGTAAGTGTTTTTGTTTTTGTAAGTGTGTTTGTGTGTGCTTGTTTGTAAGTATGTGTGTGTGTGTGTGTGTGTGTGTGAGTAGGAGTGTGTAAGTGCAGTGGTGTAGTGGTCCCTAGAGAAGTGGGTATACTCTTAATTTTGTTTAAGCAGCCCATACAGCACAGGACAAACGCAAAGTGGGTAGAAGTGGGTATACTCAATGCTGACAGAAAAATAAGTGGGTATACTCCGTATACCTGCGTAAACCCTGGACTACACCACTGTGTAAGTGTCTGTTATAAGTCAAGGGCGTAGGTTTGCATATGGTCCATAGGGACTAGTCATGACCAAAGTTTGGGAAAGACACAATTGTCCCCACCAATATTTCTTTAATTATGAATTGCCTATAAAAAATGATTTTGCACAATATAATTGCAACTCATTCGTATTATTACCTATACAAAGTTTGTCGCCCAGAAGAGTGAAAAATACTTTTTCAATTTTTTATAATGCGCCCTCGAGCCTGCCAGTCATGGCTGAAGAGGCTCACATTAACAGCACTACTAAAAGCAACTTAATACGCCAGGAAATAATACATTCTCATATTAGTATTTCGTTTGGAATCGGTAATGATATTTTTGACCCTTTTGTGCTTTGAAGATAGGAAAATGCCAACAAAAAGAGACATCTGAAGTTGGAGAAAGTTTTTCAATTTACTTATTATATAGTATTATACT
Organism: Sprattus sprattus; assembly: GCF_963457725.1. Taxonomy (NCBI): domain Eukaryota; kingdom Metazoa; phylum Chordata; class Actinopteri; order Clupeiformes; family Clupeidae; genus Sprattus; species Sprattus sprattus. The sequence goes on from NC_137919.1 coordinate 13,391,153, forward strand.
AAGGTGTTATTATTCTTATTATGTATAAATCAGTTCCAAGTTCCACAAGTTAGAACACAAATGTTAATGTATTTTAATAAAGTTTTGCCTGTTCAACATAATATCAAATAGGTTTTATTTTGATATGGTGGGGGAGAGTGGGCTGCCGGGAAATGTTGGCGTTTGAGAGTTTTTGTGTTCTGTGTAAGTGTGTGTCTGTGTATATGTGTTTGTATGTGTGTTGAAGTGTGTGTGTGTCTGTGCATGTGTGTGGGGAAGTGTGTGTCTCTGTAAGTGTGAGTGTGAGTCTGTTTGCTTGTAAGTGTGTTTGTGTGTTGGTTAGATTGTGTGTGTATTTGTGCATGTTTGTTTGTGTGTGTGTGTGGTTGTAAGTTTGAGGTCTACACCAGGGTACTGTTCGGCGACGCTCGCTAAGCGGTTTAGCGAGCTAAATTCCAGGCCAAAAAAAGACAACGCCCCTTTATCGAGTTCGGCGATGCAACTTCTGATCAATAACCATGGTAATGAATCGCTTAGCACTAACCTGCTCCAGGGCAGGCTAACCAAAGTTTAGCTGGCTAAACTTGCCACACCCACGCCAAAAGGAGGGATCCCATTGACAAGGAGTCATATTATAGTTTGATTAGCGTAGGTAGAGTTCTTTGCGATCGCCAAGCAGATCCATTTTTCCATCATGATGAGTTCTTGTATGAGTGCTACCGATCCAACCGACAAGGAATAATTCATTTAGAAGACCTTCTCGAATCATTTATTGCATACACCACCGCGAGCATTGAGGGCCCTATCTTGCACCCAGCGCAATTGACATTGTCACCGACGCATGTATCATTCCTATCTTGCACCCGGCGCACAGCAGGATTTTCCCTCAAGAGGCGCGTCGAAATTAACTTGCGCCGAAATGGGCGGGGCGGAACAGAGAAGGCGTTTCTCAGGCGCAAGTTGTATTTTGCAGTTTCAAAACGACATTGCGCCGTTGACCAGAAAAAACCTAGTCTAATGTCAGAGGCGCATTTTCTAGAGTCTGTGGCGCGTATTCAGACGCTATTTTAAGGACGCGTGCTTGGCCGCACAGTAGGCTACACTTTACTTCTCTAGTCTACACGAGAGATTTACACCAATTTTTTGACAAGCCATATATAATTACAAGGAAAATAAAGTATTTACCACATGAGGAAATCATTGTGATATCCATATCCAAGATATTTTAAAAATAGGCATACATCTAGCGTACACATTGACCCAAATGATTCAAGTTAATTGTAATGGCGGTTCTGATGTCTGCCATCTCCTGGCAGATGAGCTGGGGACAGACGCACACTGTCCCTATCACAGTCTGCAATAAGTTTGGCTATACATGCAGTTACGTCAGGTCTAGTCCGACATGCTAGGGAATTCATAACATTTCCCGTAACACCCGACAGCCAAGAGAGGGCTAAGCAGGCGTTCTGGGAGAAGTATGGGTTCCCTGGCGTCCTTGGCGCAATATTATTACCATGCATACATAACCTAGTGATTCAGTGAGGGTGAACCCAAAACATCGGAAAGTATGTTTTTGTGACTTTTATTTCAAATATGTTGCCACCAAAAAACGAATGCTAGTAACTGAAAAAATACAAACGAGAAATGAAAAGTAGAAACATTTCTCCAAACAAGCATGGGAAAATATTGCCGTGATTGTTTCTGGTAACACACATTCTGGTGGCCTCACGGTCTTCCTCCAGGTAATTCCACCATTATAATAACAAGCCGCTATGGAATATGCGCTCCTCGCTCTTAAAGGGAATGTGAGATGACGCTCTGATTGGTTTATTGCATATTACGCCCAAACCACACCTATGGCTGAGTAACCTCCTTTGGACCAACCCATTTGACATTAGCGCCGGGCGCAAGTGTGTTTTTTCCGCCGTTATAATAGCAAATGCGCCATAGAGCCGCCCACACAGCTACTTGCGTTTGGCGCTGTCCTACTTGCGTTTCTGATCGTTAAAATAGGGCCCTGAATGTCTTCACTTTCTTGCCAGTGGTAGCCTTCATTTTTTTAATGTCGGCGATGCGGAGAACAAAGCACTCATAATTATATGACAGTGGTAGCCTATTAGTACAGTTGAGACATGAGTACAGTTGAGACACCCAAAATAACTTGCATTCTCAGCAATCATGAGACGTGACTTTTAGTTTGCACATGCATACTAACGTCCTCTTTGATCCCAGGAAGTTTGAGTACATAACCTATCTCCATTACGGAGATATTGGTGAAAGTTGTTTAAGATCTTGATTTTATGTCCCTTCTACAATCACGATGTTATTAACCATACGTCAACAAATGCAACTTACATCATTGCAAACGTGTCTAGTTTTTGTGCAGTAGGCTAGTGAATAAAGTCTACCTCAGTCTACTTCACAGCATATCATTTTTGTAGAAAAGGTGGATACATGATAAGAAGAGAGAAATACACACAATACATTTTCATTGCTTCAATTTATTGATTTTCTTATTAATACATTTACATTTAGTCATTTCGCAGACGGTTTTATTCAAAGCTATTTACAAGGAGGTGTAAAACTATAATCACTAGGAAGGTGAAGAGGTTCGAACCAGCGATCTGTTGCATGCAATCCATGAACTCTAACCGCTTCACCAGAGTGACATATTAAACATCAGAAAAGATATCACGTATTAGACAGCCTATAGACAGTTTCTTATATTGCTGCCGCAGCCGTGGTAGTGTTGAATTTTGACGTGATTATGGTCTTGAATTCTCCATAACGCGTTATGTTCATATCCTGCCTTAGCGGAGACAAAAATGAGTCTTTTTCTTTGAGTTTACACTATTAAAAATCATGGTTTTGCTGATCGGCCTATCCTGCCTTTTGAAGCAGGACGTGCACGCGCAATTTTTAGCCTGGGACAATTTAAGTTGAGGATTTTTATCTTAGCGCACATCGCCAGACCGGCTTGGCCTGTTTCATTTAGCGAGCTATATTATCTCATGTCGCAAGCTAAATTAATTATCTTAGCTTCAGTTGTACGCCGAACAGGGCCCAGGATGCTGATCGAGACTATTCTTATTTGTAGATCAACGTTGGTGGAATGAACTGCCTAGCTAGCACTATCTGAGCAGGCGCGTCCCATTCTACCTTTAAGAAGCTATTGACCGATCGCGAAACTCCTCCCTAGAACGGCCCTTGTCCAATCATACCTTCGCAACCGCTACTAAGAGAAGAGAGTCCGACAGCATGAGGTCTGAGCAGCATGGTTAAACAGTGTGCCTACGGGACTTGTAGGTATGACATAAGGTACCCTGAGAGATAAGAGGGACACGTCGTTTTTTTCCGCTTCCCCAAAGCCCAAAACACAGGCCCAACTCAATATATCGCAAAATACACATATGTCTGCTCCAAAGTAAATTAAGCTGCTTGCTGCCAGCTAGCTATCGCTAGGTATCATGGCTAACTATCTTGTTGAGAGAACATCCCCAAACAGTTATGGTTCATGGCAACTAGTATTATTACCATCGGAACTACATAACTTGTTTGTCCAACAAATGTGTTAATGTTTAAATCAAATTGTTAATGTTACCGTCAAAATGCTAATGTTACCGCCTGTAAAATTGCACGATGAGCTATCGTAGCTATCCATAGTAAACGCCAGCTAGTTGCCAGGAGCTTATGATACTGCATCAATGTTGAACAAAACGTACCAAAAGGCCATTATGAACTTTTTTAATTTAAATCTTTGTAGCATTTTGTGAATGGGCAACCTACCCCTGGGTATCCCAAGGTATGCATAAGGCACAACCTGAGAGCAATAACCTGGCGATCTGATACTAAAGACTGATACTCTGATACTATAGCCATAGCATTACATCAGGATCATCATTTTACTAGCAAGTTATCGCTACAGTGACTGTGAAATACTTTCAGCAATATGCACACACATCCCTTGAACAATATTAACGTTACTAGCAGCTATCTTGCTCCAAACTGCTACGTTGCTGTACTGTTCTCTAGATTGCCACCACCCTAGCTAGCTAGCTAGATAGATAGATACGGCCAAAGAGTGAATAAATAATAATAATACAGAATCTTTGTAGGTTATTAGATAGCATGAAATAGTATATACAGATCTTACCCAGTGGTGAAAGAACATGACTAGTCTACAAGGTTGTGTTGGTGGCATTTAATGAAGAGGTTGTGGGGGTTTCTAATTTGTATTGAGACCTGTATGCTTTTGCTTCAATTATTGTTGTGTTCCCCTTCGTTATTAATCTTAATATTTTGGATATATCCTTCCACTGCATATTGCAGTCCCTTTTGCCTTGATCAGGAGGATATTGCGGAGGTATTACTCCTATGACTCACACTGACAGCTATAGCGCTTGTACCCATACTCGCCATGGCTTTTAGGTCGACAGTTCTGGGAATTGTGTCGGACGTAGCAACAATAACTAGGGGGCGGAGCCCTGGCGATCAGCCAATTGAAGATCCAACTCTTCAGAGAGCACCTCCCTTCCTAACTGACACTTAGACTAGTGCTTGACTTGTACTTACAACAGTTGCATTCCTGCACTGCTTTTTTCTTTTCTACCTCGTTTTTCTATTTCTTATGTAAAGTAGTATTTATTGTTACACTAGGTCTCTATTGCGCGTAGCTTGACTGTTCTCCTCCCTTGTACATCGCTTTGGACAAAGGTGTCTGCTAAATGACAATGGGCCTCATTCTCGACCTTTTTCTGTAATTCTTCAGAAATGTTTCTTACACGACTTCGCAAAAACAACGTAAGAGAAACGCTTCCGCTGCAATCCCGCACGCTTGAAAATGTGTTCCTAAGCAGCCGGAGTCTTCTCAGCTGGGTTCCTTCCGATTAGTTTCTTAGGTTGATGCGCGTTCTCGTGAAAGTGGATTTGCATACATACACGCCCTGCCAGCTCCTTATTAGGAGACGCAATTTTAGAAACGTGTGCTGTCGCAATCTCCTGAATCCACCTCGTAACAGGTGTTCATTAATAAGGTGGAGATATTGTATAACGTTGAACGTCCGAAGTCCGTAAAACACATTTAATTAGTCACTTATTTTTTTTTTTATCGAAAAATAGTCACCATAGGTGTGAAGACCTGTCCCTAGTAGGAGTATAAATAGCAATTAATTCATGCTTCAGTACTTGGAGATTGGGTTTAGTGTTTATTCATTTATTCACTTACATTTGCAGTGTTCATGTCATTCACATTCAGTCACTTAGCAGACGCGGCCTTTGTCCAAAGTGACGTACAAGGGAGAGAACAGTCAAGCTACGAGCCATGTAGACCTAGTGTAACAATAAATACTACCTCGTATAATTATGACTATAAATGTGAAACGTAATTGTTAATGATACAAATATTCTCGTATTTATTATTATCATAATTATTTTAATCCGAGGATGTCTGTAGAGCTGACGTGAACGCAATCACCAACGGGTTCTCACAAATTCAACCGTTAACCCTTTCACTGTAATACGGAGTTTTTTCAAATGTCATTCCTCAACGCGATTCCTCAAATAACCACAAGATGGCCCGTGGAATCCCATTTCAGAAGATTCCGGTAGAGTTACGACTGTTATTTCGAGTTCTGAAAGTTGTCTGAAGTTCAGAAGAAAGCACAGAAGAAAAAACTAACGAGAATGCAAATATTTTCATAAATGTTTCCGAAGTGGAGTTCCTTCTGAAATCCTTCGGAAAGTCTTCCCAACTGATGTCGAGAATGAGGCCCAATGTGAATGTAAATGTACACGAACACTGCAAATGTAACTGAATAAATAAATAAACATTAAACCCAATCACGTTAAAATAGCCATAGTGGAATAGAATGGACACATATCTGCCGTATCTCCATGTCTGCACCGGTTAAGTTAAATCTGCGTTTTTTGCTTGCTTTCCGCTTAGACATGACTCGCCTTATGAGGTGCTTTCGTGTGGATTCGGGAGATTCCGACAGCAAACGTTCCTACAGTTGCGTGCCCTAATAAGGAGCTGCCGGGGCGTGTATGTATGCAAATCCACTTTCACAAGAACGTGCATCAATTTAAGGAACTAATCCGGGGGATCACAGCTGAGAAGACTTTGGCTGCTTATGAACGCATTTTCAAGCGTGCAGGAATGCGGCAGAAGTGTTTCCCTTCCGTTGTTTTTACAAAGTCGTGAAAGTAACATTTCTGAAGGATTTCAGAAAATGAACGAGAATGAGGCCCATTGTCTTTAGTCCACCGAAGTGGAGTGCAGAAGAAAGTCCTTCTTAAATTCTTCTCAACTGCGTTCTAGAATGAGGACCAATGAGTAGCAATGTTGTTTTCTATGTGATTTTCTATGTGATAACTTATTTTGCTTAAATGTAAGCCAATACTTTTAAGATCAGTCAATAAATATTGTTGGTTTTGATGTTTATGTTGCCCCCTTCTTTATGTTGTTACTGGACATATCATGTGTCCTGTTAAGCTAGGTTACATCATACAACATTTGAGACATACGAAAAAGTGGGACCATTTTATTGTGAAGCCACATAATTTTTGCTTATGAAGGCTCCTGGTTGGTACTTTCTTCCATAGCTTTCCACCTGTAACTAGCTACTCTTATGTAGCAAAAGGGTACCATATTTTCCGCACTATAGGGCGCACTGGATTATAAGGCGCACTGTCAATGAATGGTCTATTTTCAATCTTTTTTCATAAATAAAGGGCACCGGACTATAAGGCGCATTAAGCGAAACAAAACAGCCGGTCAGTCGAACTTTATTAAACGTGTTCACAATAACTATCAACATTGTTCAAACTTTAATGAGCGTATTCACAATAACTCCAAACCTCGTTCAGTTGTAACACGTAAAAAAACAGTCTGATACCACTAAATCAAACGTTAGCGTATTCACAATAACTCTCAAAATGTTGCAGAGTATTGTAAGTCTTACCTGGAGCTTTGTTGCTAACGCTTAGACCAAAAATCAATTGAAACACATAGTAGCTAGCTAGCCTTGCTGCTATTAAGTTTTACGTTAGCATGCTGATATGCACTCACACGCCCCCCTCATTGAGGCAGAAGTACTGTTTGCCTCCAGTCTCTTGGGTCTTTCACTGCCGTTTTAAGAAAAGGTCAGCCATTCTAAATAGGTTCTACACATACGTTAAATACCTTCCCTATTTAATGGAGAGAGCAACGCTCCCAGCATTACTCCGTAGCAAATTACTCAAGCTTGCTGGAGAAGGCACTTCCAACCATAGACATAGAAAACGTATTCTATTTGTATGCTTCAGTGGCGGCTGCTGGTTTTTAAAGTGAGGGAGGAAGGACTGTGCGCCTGGTTGCCATTGGCCTGTTTATTCCGTTGGTGGCATAAGTATGTGAGATACAAGTTGTTTCAGGGTGTTTTTGTGGACTACAGTACTACAAAATAGCTGGCAGGGATACAATTGATACAAAGCCACCAGTGTGGCACCATTGTACTTAAAAAGCTGGTGGGCAGCATGTCTTTGGACTAGACAAGGCCAGAAGGAAAGGATGCAAAGCCAATTAGTCAAATCAGGCCTACTCTTGATTTAAAAAACTACATTCTAAATTTTGGGCCTACCATTACTAAAGCTATTGGTTATTATTTGACTAATTTTATTTTCAGCTGCAATTGTTTTGACACAAGACCAAAAGTGATGCCATTTAAAATGCTCTGAATCATTCACTAACATCCTTTCCACAATATTAAACAACAAGTTACAAAGGCAACAAGTAAGAGAACATTATTTCAGAAATATTAACATGGGCTGTTAGCCTAACATTGTTTGTGGCAAATGTGGATGTTAATGGATGTTTCAGAATGTTGGTCAATGTGTAGGCTAATTAGAATAGATACGAAACACATCGTGTTCTGAAACATTCATTAACAATTTCCATTCAGAATGTCAGCTGAATGTGAACAGTCAGACTAACAATAGGCGTATGAACGATTTAAAAACAAAACAGTACAGCCGATTGTTTTTTTATGGTACCAGTGAGCTATAAGTATTTCGCATACCAGTTAGCATTAACGGCAGCGGTTTTACCATTGGGTTTAGTGACTTGGATTTTTGGAACAGGTTTCCCTGTTGTTATGATACTAACCTTCTCTCTGTAGCTCAATTAATGAAACGGTTTGTTCAATAAAACATGAACAATATCTTCGTTCTCCATTGCACATCCTCTTTATTTGCAATCTTTCTACAACACTCTTTAAGCGTGACGAGTTATCGATTTCCTTCTGCAGAATGGTTGAAGACGGAAACTTCTTTCGGTATTAATGTCTAATCCCCTCCCTCCAACGCCAAATCCGTTGTTTATTGGTTAAGCGATGTTGGCGCAGACTCACGGACGTCCTCCGTGCAGTAATTTCTTGTTACGATAGGGGGTGCTAATGTTATTTTAACTCAGGGAAACAAATTATAATATGCATAGTATTAAATACTGATATCAAACTGCATTTTTAAAGGAGTTTAGTCAGTTCAATTACAAAAATACATTTCTCAAAAAGTTTGGGGAGGTTCTTCCTCCGTTTCCTCAATGGAATAACCTCCACTGGTATGCTTCCATCACCGAGCCACCAGCAGAGAGCAACAGTGGTTGGAAGCAATGTACTGTTCGAGGGTTTATATGAAATACGGTAGCCGTAATGCTGCAAGCGGTGTGGCTTTTTAGTTTACCAAAGTCGTACTAAAACATATTGACAGAGCGTCGTGTAGACTACCACACAAAATCGCTTCGAGGTCAGTAAGCACAACCAGATTTAATTCACTGTCGTTTTTTGCGAAAATTAAAGGCTTTTAAGTGCGCCTTATAGCCTGAAAAATACGTTACATCTTTTTGTTGTGCGCTGCTATCTAGTGGACAAAAAGGTATTGCTGTATAGTCAGGTGGCTTAACGAAAATACCGATACCGACTGGACAAAAGCACCAAACTTTGCATGGGTCTTCCTTAGGGCTTAGTAGTCAAATTTAGACTAGGAGCCACCCCTCCCCCCTCCCTATTTAATATTTAAGGGTATTTTTCAGAATTCGGCCCATTTCTGTCCACAGACAGGGTGTAATTATATTAAAAACTAATTACATCTAATACATTTTAGATCCATTAATTAGTATAAACAAAAACAAGCCTAGACTTTTTATATGGTTGCTCTTACTAATGATTTTAACACATTTTATTGGTGTTTAGTGGTACAATATCTGTGTTTTGGTGTTGTCCGCCACCATAGTTTTCACATGTCGTGCCATATCTCAAACATTATTTATCACAAATGAATAATAAAAATATGAATATGGATTTAATGTTACTTGAACTAATAAACTACATGCAAACAAAGTCCCTGCCGTATCTCTGAAAACCACTGCTGTTGATGTGCCGGAGTGTAAGGTGTTCCCAGTCCGGAGCAACTTGGAAGAGGCTGTATCAAAGGAGGACAGCTGGGTCAAGTATGCACTGCCACTTTTAGAGAGGGGAGAGCTCATTAAGGGAGATTCCATCGCATGGGCTGCCTATCACTCCTCTATGCAGCCTCCGGACGAAGACCTTCCAGCACACTGCGCCCTCCTTCCTTTGTTCCATGAGAAATCTGCCACGCCCGCTATGATAAAGCATGGCATGGACGTCGTGAGGCAGGCGGTCGAATATCTGAACCCAGGACAAGTCCCAGTCACTACTTTTGACCAGCCCCTGTTTGCCCTGGCCAAATGTGTACAGTGGAAATGACACACATGGCAAGAGAGTGCATGTAGTTATGCTAGGTGGTCTGCACACAGAAATGGCCCTCTGGAATACCCTGGGAGATGTTTTGGAAGGTTCTGGATGGACATCAGCCCTTACAGAGGCAGAAATAGCATCTTCTGGCACAGCTAACTCATTTTTAAAAGTTGCACATCTTGCTCGGACAAGGCATGCTCACCAAGTCACACTCCTGACCCTGCATAAACTCCAGCGGGAGGCATTCCTCCTGAGTGACGGCCCCAAAGATGAAGACTCTTTCAGGATTTGGACAAACTGTATGAAGGAGAAGAGTCCCACTTTCATGTATTGGGACTTGATCATGAGGTATGAAACCCTGATTCTCATCTTTGTCAGGGCTCACAGAGAGAAGATTTCCCGTTGTATGAAAGCGTCTTGGAGGAACTCACACCACTGTTCTTTGCATTGGATCATGTGAACTACTCCAGATGGATGCCCGTTCATATCAGAGATATGAAGTCCCTGCCTACTGCAATCAAAGAGGAGTTCAAGGAGCGTTCTCACTGGGTGCTCTTCAAGACCACCAATACATTCTCTTCAATTCCTTTCGACCAAGCACATGAACAAGAAAACAAGATTGTCAAAGGTTCAGGTGGTGCTGTTGGGCTTACAGAGAATCCTGCTGCCTTCAGACGGTGGATGCTCTCTGGACCAGAATTAGCCAGACTAGTGAAGCAGTTTGAAGGAGTATACCTCCCTGATGAGGAAACAGAGATCTCCACGAACTTCCAGCACCATGAGCAGGGTCTCTCGACACAAAAGACTTTCCAGAGACAAGTTTCCAGCCTTTCAGAAACCATCAAGCGAATGGGCAATCCCTTCTTGGATGACTTCCCTGATTTAGTAACTCTTGACAATCGCAACTGCACAGATGAATCAGTGATAGCCACAGTGCGCACTTTGGAGTCCACAGGCAAGGAAAAGTACCAAGACTTTGTCAAGAAGGTGCTTGATGACCGCACCCACTCTATCCATGACCCAATCAAGAGAAATTCTCTGCCGCTCTTCAGAAAATGTCATCGCAAGCAAACATCTAAGCAGGGAAAGAAGATCAAAGTGCTTCAGAATAATGTAGCCCTCTTTGGCAGGCTGTACATTTCAATGCAAAGCCGGGATGGAAGCTTGGATGATTTCTTTGCACATGAGATACATTCCTTCCCACCTTCTCTGTCAGACCTTGGCGCACTTCACTTACCAAACACAAAGTCTCACCTGCTCCAATATCTTGACCAGCCTGGGCAAGCAGAGCCACCTTCAACCTACAACTGCAAAGTCCTAGATGGTGCCGTCATCGTCCACTGCTTGCCCACAACCAGAGTAAGCACATTTGATGAGTATGCAGATGCAATATTCATCCCTTACCTAGAGAGTCAGCTTCGGGATGCAAAAAGATTGGATCTTGTTTGGGACACTTACACCACAGACAGTTTGAAAGAGTCTACCCGAGAAAAGCGAGGCACAGGTGTACGATGGAAAGTATCAAGTCATACCAAGCTTCCTGGCAATTGGATGGATTTCCTTCGGGACTCAATGAACAAGGAGGAACTGTTTGTTTTTTTGACTTCCAAGATTAAAGCGTTTAGCTGGCCACAAGACAAGGCTGTCTATGCCACATCAGGGCCAGCTGTGGTATCCATTGGTTCCAGCAGCCCCATGAACAACTGCAATCAGGAGGAAGCAGACACGAGGCTTGTAGTCCACATTCTTCATGCACTGGAACAAGGGGAGACAAAGTTCCTGGTACGTACAGTGGATACAGATGTCATTGTCATACTTGTTGGCACCTTCCATGACATGCTTGCGACTCAACCTTTGGTCGACATCTGGGTTGCTTTTGGTATGGGCAAGAATTACAGGTTTTACCACATCAACACCATCTGTGCAAGCCTCGGGGAGTCACGATCAAAAGGCCTACCTGTGTTCCATGCATACTCTGGCTGTGACACGACCTCTGCATTCAATGGAAAAGGCAAGAAGTCAGTATGGCAAGCCTGGCAGTCTTATGAAGATGTTACAGAGACATTTGTATTTCTGGCCAACCATCCCTTCCAGCAGCTCGAACTGGATGATGAATCATTCCAGAAGCTCGAGAGACTGACTGTTATTCTGTATGACAAAACCAGCCCTTTGACCTCAGTCAATGAAGCAAGAAAGGAACTTTTCTGCAAGGAGAATCTGGCAATGGACAAATTGCCACCCACCCAGGATGCACTGCTCATGCACAGCTCCAGCACCTGAGACGAGCAGTGTATCAAGCAGGAATCTGGACTACCAGCACACAAACACAGCAGGTGGTTCCTTCTCCACAACAGTATGCCTGGAACAAGGTATCCAACTTATGGGTGCCTGTTTGGATGACAACTCCAGAAGTTTCAAGAGCGTGCAGGGAGCTCATTAAATGTTCCTGCAAAGGAGACTGTTCCAACTGCAGCTGTGGCAAAGCAAACCTGGACTGTTCACCACTTTGTAAATGTAAATGTGTTCTGGACTTCTGAGAGTGTTAACTGTTTTTGAATAAATTCTGAGTTCTTTCCTGCATCGGGTCTGCGTTTGGGTCCCTTCCTGCAATTCTTAACACAGGCTGGACAAAAGCACCAAACATGCCATGCCGCCCCCTCCCCCGAACTCCCCCTCCCCCACAGACTCTCCCCCACCCTCCGGTGATAAATAATGTTTGAGATATGGCACGACATGTGAAAACTATGGTGGCGGACAACACCAAAACACAGATATTGTACCACTAAACACCAATAAAATGTGTTAAAATCATTAGTAGGGATGGGAACCGAAACCCGGTTCTTGTTTAGAACCGGTTCCTAATGAGCCGAATCTTTGGAATCGTTAGCCAAATTCAAAACCGGGTCTGTAAACGGACCTCTGTGCCGTTTGCGCATGCGCGAACTCTTCCTTTAAAAAATCAGACCGCAGCAGAAATGGCAACTAGACAGAAGCGATCTAAAGTGTGGCTTTATTTCACTCGAACAAATGCAAACATGGTCACTTGTAACGTCGGTAGGCTAGCTTAGCTGTAGAATCTTCTATTTTCAGCCGTTGGCTTGAGGCAGAGGCAGTGCTTGCCTCCCCTCTGTTGGTTCTAGAAAGTTTACTGATAACACACGAGTAACACCGTTATGATAAAACATTTTGAGGACTTTACCTTGGCTTGGTAAGTCAGGGATGAAACGCAAAAGACTCCGTTAATAATGGCGTTGCCTAGGAACGCGTGCAGCTCCCTAGATATGGATACGTTTCTCTTTCAATTCAGTGGCAGCAATAGTTAAGTTTTAAATATACTGAGTGCCTAGTTTGCGAATCATCTTTGTTCAAATACGTATGTGAGGCATTGTGTGCATGATACAAGTAAGTATGTTTCAGTACGTTATTGTGTTTGTAGTGGGTTCTACATTGCTATTAGAAGCGTTAAGCATAATAGTTCGCAATTAGCCATACAACCAAGCAACCTACAAGAAAATATACAGTCCTTCAGTTTACTCAATAACAAGGGCTTCATGTCAGATCAGACAATTCAACGATTTTGTTAGTGCCATTTTATTGCCAGATTTAGTTTATCTCAAGAGTGCAATGAGGGAGGGGTTTAGATTGGACTAAAACTAAACCTGGATGCATTGTAATGTTCCAACAATTATGAGACATTTCCTGAGGTATATCTGATCTGGAAAAGAAAGATCAGTAGGTAGCAGAGGAAGGGTTGTATAGGGGTTGTTTGCTATTTCACTCATTCACTCATACACTCATCTATACAGTATAGATGAGTGAAATAGCAATCAACAGTGCTCTGCAATGTCAATGTATAGCTTTAGAGTTGACACTCTCACCACATATGCATTTAAATATTGTTGTTTTATATTTAGTGGCAAGAATGTCTGTTTTTTAATAAAAGTTTTTGGTTATTTATGTAAACATTCTGTTTATGGTGTGTGCAGCATTCTAGAAATTTATATAAAAGAACATTACTGTAAAAAAACCCGTTTGTGCTCTTTTTTCACCCCTTACCCAATAAGAATCGATAAGAGAATTGATAAGGAATCGAATCGATAAGCAGGAATCGATAAGGAACCGGAATCGTTAAAATCGTAAAGGTTCTCATCCCTAATCATTAGTAAGAGCAACCATATAAAAAGTCTAAGCTTGTTTTTGTTTATACTAATTAATGGATCTAAAATGTATTAGATGTAATTAGTTTTTAATATAATTACACCCTGTCTGTGGACAGAAATGGGCCGAATTCTGAAAAATAGTACAAGTTAATCAGATAACAACAAATTGATATGATTGTCTTGCTTAACGTGTGTGTTTGTGTGTGTGAGTGTGTGAGTGTGATTGTGTGTGTGTGTAGGTGTTTGTGTGTGTGTGTGTGGAGTGTGTGTGGAGTGTGTGTGATAGTGATGGAAAAAGGAGAGTGATAATAAGTTTACTACTGAATTAATGATGACCCTTTACATGTGAAGATCATGACAGTTCACTGAGAGCAACTCAGTATTTGGTCTTGTGATTTTCAGTCTAGTGTTTCCAGTTTCCAGTTTACAGTGTATGTGTGTATGCTTGTGTGTGTGTTTGCTTGTGAGTGTGTGTGTCTGCAAGTGTTTCTGTAAGTGTGTGTGTGTGTGTGTGTTAGTGTGTGTATAAGTGTGTGTGTGTGTTTGCTTGTAAGTGTGTGTTTGAAAGTGGGTCTGTAAGTGTAAGTCTGTATTTGTGTTTTTTTTTTAAAGTGTGGTGTGTGTTTGTGTGTGTGTGTGTGTGTGGGGGGGGGGGGGGTGGAGATTTGATCTTCTGACACTCACTGTAGTTCCTCCAGTTTACAGGTGGGATCCTCCAGAAGAGAAGAAAGATGCTCCAGTCCTGAGTCTCCTGCTTCATTACAACTCAGCACCAGCATTCTCATGTGTGAGGGGTTTGATCTCAGTGCTGATGCAAGATAACTGTAGCCCTTTTCTGTAATACTGCAGTTTCCCAGGCTGTAGAGAGAAAAGTACAAATATTATCTATTTCCTTTTAGACTTCGAAAATGTGAAAAGGAATGTAAATGTATATTTAAAGATAATGTATATATACAGTTTATATATATATATATACATTGTGTGCGTGTGTGTTTAAGTTTGAATATATAAGTGTGTGTATTTCTGTGTGTTTGAATCGGTGTATGTTTGTATGCGGGTTAGCAGTTAGGGTGTATGTGCGACGGTCGTTGTTGGCAACTTGGTATTGTGCGTGTGTGTGTGTGTGTGTGTGTGCGTGTGTGTGTTTGTTGGGGGTATTTGGTCTTCTGATCCTCACTTTAGTTTCTCCAGTTTACAGTTGGTATCCTCCAGAAGAGCAGAAAGATGCTTCACTCCTGAGTCTCCTGCATTATTCGCTGGCAGCAACAGCTCTCTCATGTGTGAGGGGTTTGATTTCAGTGCTGATGCAAGATAACTGAACCCCTCTTCTGTAAAACTGCAGTTTCCCAGACTGTTGAGGGAAAAGGTCAAATATGATGTAATTCCTTCAAGCCTGAAAAAATGTGAAAAGGAATATAAATCTATACTAAAAGATAGTGTATATGTATTGTGTGTGTGTGTGTGTGTGTGTGTGTGTGTTTGTGTGAGTAGTTGTTTCAGAATGTTTGTGTGTGTGTGTGTGTGGGGGGGGGGGGGGTCGTCTGACACTCACTCTAGTGTCTCCAGTTTACAGTTGGGATCCTCCAGAAGAGAAGAAAGTTGCTCCACTCCTGAGTCTCCTGCTTTACTCCCACTCAGCCCCAGCACTCTCATGTGTGAGGGGTTTGATGTCAGACCTGATGCAAGAGAACTGAAGCCCTCTTCTGTAATACTGCAGTATCCCAGGCTGTAGAGAGAAAAGGACAAATATTTTCTTAGTTTCAATCACTTGCTGGTTTGCCAAGCCACTCCTACAGCAATCATGCGTCTTTGTGTACTCAAGATCTGGGAGTGCCTTCAGCCGGATGCAATCAGTGAGCCTGCTATTTCCATAGGACTGGTGCTGATGCGTCAGCGGAAGTGTTTGTCTTCGAGTTCAGCCCTTTTCGTGTGAAGACCTTTTTGGGTAAAGACATGCAAGTCTAACTGTGCAAGTCCACCGAAGCAAGGACCACGAACAAGGTAAACTTTTTTTGATTCTGCCATAGCCATATGTCACAGCAGCATCTCTGTTGTCACTGGATGCCACAGAAGATCTCAGTGGAGCAGGCACTTAGCCTGGGTAACCTCCGCTCACTTCAACACACCTCATCTGCTGTAACCTCCTTCTCTGTTGGCCTATGGAACTGTCAGTCTGCAGTCAACAAAGATGACTTCATTTCAGGTTATGCCAGCCACCTCTCCCTAGGACTCCTAGCTCTCACTGAGACATGGATCAAACCAGCACTCTCCACCAACTATGCACTCTCCCACACTACTAGGCCATCTGGTTGTGGAGGTGGGACGGGGCTGCTGATTTCTGACAGCTGGAAATTCTGCTTATGTGGTTATCTACCATCCATCAGGACAACTGAGTGACTTCGGTTACCCCTCTACACCTCTCGGACCATTTCTTCATTTGCTTCGATGTTCGGCTCACTGAGCAATCCTCTGTCCCCCCTCCGATGTCCTCATTCCAGCGCAACCTCCACAATCTCTCTCCTGCCCACTTCTCTGGTTTCTTCTGCTCTTCCACCTTTATCTACTTTCTCCTCACTAGGTGTCAATGATGCCAAAGAATCTCTCTGCTCCACTCTGAGCTCATGCCTGGGCAGTTTGTGTCCACTTTTCACCAGACCTGCTAGATCTTGGCATTCATGGCTGAGTGATACCCTCCGAGCGCAGTGCTCCAACCTCAGAGCGGCTGAGAGAAAGTGACACAAATCTGCAGCACCAGACGATCTAGCAAGCTACCAGACACTACTGGCCTCATTCTCATCCAGCATCACTGCTGCTAAGAAGACTTTTTTCAATGACAAGGGCACAACCATCAATGACTCATTGTTTCCTTCTTTCAGCCCCCCTTACTGAGAGTGAGGTCTCCAAAATCCTAACAGGTAGCCGTCCAACTACATGTCCTCTGGACCCCAACCCATCCAACATCCTTCAAGCCATATTGCCTGCCATCTTACCGCCAATCAAACAGGTGAATAATGCTTACATGTATTTCATTCTGGAACATTTCCTTCTCTTTTCAAAGTGGCTCGGGTAGGGTGGAAAACTATCGACCGGTCTCACTTCTCATGCTCCTATCTGATAGGGCAGCTTCCAAACAGGTCACAGAGTTCCTGTCAAGGAACAATCTCCTCAATCCAAACCAGTCTGGATTCAAAAGCGGTCACTCCACCGAAACAGCCCTGTTGTCTGTGATGGAGGCCTTCAAAACAGCTAGAGCAGCAGCGTTTGATACAGTCAACCACCGCATCCTTCTGTCCATACTGTCAAGTATGGGCATTTCTGGCAAAGTGCACTACTGGTTTGAATCTTACCTCACTGGGGGCTCGTTCACCGTGTCATGGCAAGGTCAGCTGTCTGTACCTCACCGCCTCACCACTGGGGTGCCACAAGACTCAGTGATGGGACCACTTCTCTTTGCCATTTACACCATCTAGTTTAAATTTACATTTACATTTAGTCATTTAGCAGACGCTTTTGTCCAAAGTGACGTACAAGGGAGAGAACAGTCAAGCTAAGAGCAATAAAACCTGGTGTAAAAATAAATACTACTTTTTTTAAGAAATAGAAAACGACATAGAAAGAAAATGTGCGGGACTGTGTCTGTTTAAGTGCAAATTAAGCCAAGGTGCCATTTAGAAAGAGTTGGGTCTTCAAGAGCTTCTTGAAGGTAGAGAAGGACGCCCCTGCTCTGGTAGTGCTAGGCAGTTCGTTCCACCAACATCTGACACTTCAGCATCACACTGCAAAAATGCTTTTCTAACCTAGTGTTATTACTCTTATATTGAGATGAAAAAATCTAGTTGGTCTTGTTTCTAGCTAAATTGAACTTACCTAGTGCTCTTTGGTAAGGTTATTTTTGCCTATTTCAAGCAAATATTACTTATTTTAAGAAATCTTAACAAGCCAAATTTGCTTAACGCACTGGCAGCCAAATTTGCTTGTTTAAGCTTCAAACAAGCAAATTTGGCTGCCAGTGCGTTAAGCAAATTTGGCTTGTTAAGATTTCTTAAAATAAGTAATATTTGCTTGAAATAGGCAAAAATAACCTTACCAAAGAGCACTAGGTAAGTTCAATTTAGCTAGAAACAAGACCAACTAGATTTTTTCATCTCAATATAAGAGTAATAACACTAGGTTAGAAAAGCCTTTTTGAAGTGCAGTCCTATTGAAATAGCAGGCTCACTGATTGCAACCGGCTGAAGGCACTAGGTAAGTACAATTTAGCTAGAAACAAGACCAACTAGATTTTTTCATCTCAATATAAGAGTAATAACACTAGGTTAGAAAAGCATTTTTGCAGTGTAGCAGTTGGTTACACAAAGGAGCCTGATTGTTTGTAGGTGTGGCAAGTGAGTGAAACTAAATTGACAACACACAGGAAATAGCCTAGATTGTGGTTATTCAGAGTAGTCTTAGGTTCAATTTAAAAAGCAAAGGAGTACAATACATATACACTGCAAAAATGCTTTTCTAACCTAGTGTTATTACTCTTATATTGAGATGAAAAAATCTAGTTGGTCTTGTTTCTAGCTAAATTGTACTTACCTAGTGCTCTTTGGTAAGGTTATTTTTGCCTATTTCAAGCAAATATTACTTATTTTAAGAAATCTTAACAAGCCAAATTTGCTTAACGCACTGGCAGCCAAATTTGCTTGTTTTAAGCCAAATTTGCTTAACGCACTGGCAGCCAAATTTGCTTGTTAAGATTTCTTAAAATAAGTAATATTTGCTTGAAATAGGCAAAAATAACCTTACCAAAGAGCACTAGGTAAGTACAATTTAGCTAGAAACAAGACCAACTAGATTTTTTCATCTCAATATAAGAGTAATAACACTAGGTTAGAAAAGCATTTTTGCAGTGTACACACTGCAAAACATGAGCTTTCAAAAACAAGAAAAAATAGTAATAAAATGATGCAAATATTGCTTAAAATAAGCTAAATTATCTGCCAACAGAACAGGAAGATTTGGCTTACTAAGAGTTTCAAAAACAAGTTAAAATAGCTAGCCTCAAAGATCCCAAATATATCTTAAAACTAGTGTGGCCAGACTAAGAATTATTTTCTCAAAATGTAGGAAATTGTGCTGAAATTTGCCAAATGCTAGCACCATACTCTTGAAATGAGGCTATATAAGCCAATGTATCTCGAAATCAGTACAACTACACCTAAAACAAGTATATATGCCTAAATTTAAAAAAAATAAGAATTATTTCCTCGAAATGTAGAAAAATGTGCTTGTATTCAGAAAATGACAGCAACATCATCTTGAATTGAGGCTATATGCTAGGCAATTTAACTTGAAATAAGTTCAGCTTCTCTAAAATCAAGTGCATTTGCCTAAAAACAAAAAAAAATATAAGAATCATTTTCTCGAAATGTAGAAAAATGTGTCTGTATTCAGCAAATGATATCAACATCATCTTGAATTGAGGCTATAATGCTAGGCAATTTAACTTGAAATAAGTTCAGCTTCTCTAAAAACAAGTGCATTTTCCTAAAAACTAAAAAAATTAAGAATTATTTTCTCGAAATGTAGAAGAATTTGTCTGTATTCAGCAAATAATAGCAACATCATCTTGAAATAAGTTCAGCTTCTCTAAAAACAAGTGCATTTGCCTTAAAACTAAAAAAATTAAGAATTATTTTCTCGAAATGTAGAAAAATGTGTCTGTATTCAGCAAATAATAGCACCATCATCTTGGAATAAGGCTGTATGTTAGACAATGTATCTTGAAATCAGTAAAGCTATACTTAAAACAAGTACATTTGCCTAGATACCAAAAGAATTATTTTCTCAATATCTAGGACAATTTGCTTAAATTCAGCTATTTTGATATTTCATTTATTAGCTTCATTTTTGGGCTTTTGTGCATGTAATCAGATAGGACAGTAGTGCGATACAGGATGCTAGCTGGAGGGAGGGATTGAGAAATTACCGCAAGTTGGACTCGAACCTGAACTCTTACCTGTAGCCCCATCAGACCCATTCATGGTGCAGGGTTGCTACTGCGTGTGCCACAGCTCCTTCCCTAAAACATTCATCTGTTGAGGATATTGGCATTTTTTTGGGAGAGATTTGAAGTCAATGCAAATGTGCAATTGATCATTGAAATAATATAGATTTTGCAGATAGCACAAAGAATGCTTCAAATATTTTTTTATTAGTAACTTCAACCTAGACACGGTTGCTATGGTATAAACAGCTGCAAATGCTATCTGCACAATCTCTATTATCTCAATGATCAATTTTACATATGCATTGACTTAAAAACTCTCCAAAACAAATAACAATATCCTCAAGAGATGACTGCTTTAAGGTTGGAGCTGTGGTGCAAGCGGCAGCAACCCTGCACCATGAATGGGTCTGATGGGGACACAGGGAAGAGATCAGGTTCGAGGCCGACTTGCAGTCGTTTCTCAATCTCTCCCCCCAGCTAGCTTCCTGTCTCTCTCTACTGTCCTATCCGATTAAAGGCAAAAAGCCCCAAAATTAAGCTTAAAAAAATATTTGTCCTAGATATTAAGAAAATATTTCTTACAGTATCTAGGCAAATGTACTTGTTTTTAGTATAGCTTTACTGATTTCAAGATAAATTGCCTAGCATGCAGACTCATTTCAAAAGGATGTTGCTAGCATTTTCTGAATATAAGCACCTTTCCCTCAATATTGAGATAATAATTCTTAAATATTTTTGGCATCTAGGACAATGTTCTTGTTTTTAGTGTAGCTTGACTGATTTCAAGATGAATTGCCTAGCATGCACACTCATTTCAAAAGCATGTTGCTAGCATTTGCTGAATATAAGCACCTTCCCCTCTATATTGAGATAATAATTCTTAAATATTTTTGGCATCTAGGCCAATGTTCTTGTTTTTAGTGTAGCTTGACTGATTTCAAGATGAATTGCCTAGCATGCACACTCATTTCAAAAGCATGTTGCTAGCATTTGCTGAATATAAGCACCTTCCCCTCTATATTGAGATAATAATTCTGAAATATTTTTGGTATCTAGGCAAATGTACTTGTTGTAAGTGTAGCTGTACTGATTTCAAGATAAATTGCCTAGCATGTAGACTCATTTCAAGATGATAGTACCTGCATTTGCAGAATATAAGCAACTTTTTCTTCATTTTGAGAAAATCATTCTTATATTTGTTTTGGTATCTAGGCAAATATACTTGTTTTGAGTGTAGTTTGACTTGTTTTAAGAAAAATTGCCTTGCATGTAGACTCATTTCAAGATGATAGTACCTGCATTTGCAGAATATAAGCAACTTTTTCTACATTTTGAGAAAATAATTCTTATATTTTTTGGGTATCTAGGCAAATATACTTGTTTTGAGTGTAGTTTGACTTATTTCAAGAAAAATGTTCTAGCATGCAGACTCATTTCAAGATGATGCTACTAGCATTTGCTGAATACAGGCACATTTTTCTCCATTTTGAGACAAAAATTCTTATATTTTTTTGGTATCTAGGCAAATATACTTGTTTTGAGTGTAGTTTGACTTATTTCAAGAAAAATTGCCTAGCATCTAGACTCATTTCAAGATGATAGTACCTGCATTTGCAGAATATAAGCAACTTTTTCTACATTTTGAGAAAATAATTCTTATATTTTTTGGGTATCTAGGCAAATATACTTGTTTTGAGTTTAGCTCTACTGATTTCAAGATAAATTGCCTAGCATGTAGACTCATTTCAAGATGATAGTACCTGCATTTGCAGAATATAAGCAACTTTTTCTTCATTTTGAGAAAATCATTCTTATATTTGTTTTGGTATCTAGGCAAATATACTTGTTTTGAGTGTAGTTTGACTTATTTCAAGAAAAATGTTCTAGCATGTAGACTCATTTCAAGATGATGCTACTAGCATTTGCTGAATACAGGCACATTTTTCTCCATTTTGAGACAAAAATTCTTATATTTTTTTGGTATCTAGGCAAATATACTTGTTTTGAGTGAAGTTTGGCTTATTTTAAGAAAAATTGCCTATCATGTACACTCATTTCAAGATGATGTTACTAGCATTTGCTGAATATAAGAACATTTTTCTACATATTGAGAAAATAATTCTTAATAATTTTTTATTTTTAAACATTTGTTGTTGATCGTAGGGTGTTTTGTTTTCAATATCCACCATTTCAAGATGATATATTTTGGTCGAAACATCATGGCTAATCAAGTCGTGGTCCCACACTTTGCACAGGCCACTGAGTTGGTTGCTGAGAAGCTGGTTGATTATACCTCTTATTACACAATCAGCAGCAAGAGCCAAACTTGGGTCCAAGTAAAATAACACCTTGGGGATGTAAAAGAATTGCACAACAGTTCAAATGACTCGTAGTGTGTTCCCCAGATATCACATGGCATTTGTATGGCCAGTTAATGTAATGGCAACCGTTACATTGCAAATGAGATGTGCTCACTCACTTGATCCTGCTTAAGGATGATAATGTCTGTTCTTAAAGCAAAAGTTTAGCATAGTTAAATACTGTCTTTGCACTGTATAGTATTTTGTCTACATGAATACATAATTGCTGTGCTTTATATACAGTATGTATGTAATATACAGTATATGTAGAGATGAGAATGATAAAATGCTTGAAATAAGAAATTCTGACTTTGACAAAGCAGTTTTGTACTTGTCAGTGGGGATAAAACTGCCTTATAATAATGCTATTCTAGTTTCAAGCATTTACATGCTCAGAACCAATAATAAAATCTCAGTAACAAGTAATAAACCCTTATTAAGATAATGTAGGACAGAAAAGCTTGAAGCAAGTGAAATGTTCTAACACAAAAAATGCCTGTAAGAAGAAATAACTTGTCAGACAAAAAACAAGCATATATTGCCTTGATTAAAGATATTTTATCATGCTAAGATTTCACTTTTTGCAGTGCACACAGTCCTTGAAGCTCTCTAGCTTTCTCTGAAGTATTTAAGACTGGAGTAAGAATATAATCCTGGACCTGGTCTGTACACTGCAAAAAATGCTTTTCTAACCTAGTGTTATTACTCTTATATTGAGATGAAAAATCTAGTTGGTCTTGTTTCTAGCTAAATTGTACTTACCTAGTGCTTTCTTGGTAAGGTTATTTTTACCTATTTCAAGCAAATATTACTTATTTTAAGAAATCTTAACAAGTCAAATTTGCTTAACGCACTGGCAGCCAAATTTGCTTGTTTTAAGCAAAATCCTGCTTAAATATGTAATTATTTGTCTTAAATCTAGAGGGGCATTTTTTGCAGTGTAGACCCGTTCGCAATTTGGTGTTGGGGGAATTTCTCACTTGAACTGAGTTAGTGGGTCCCTAGACATGAAAAATCACAGAGGTGCTTGTCCGTCATAGTGCCACGAATTGCGTAATGGTCAAATCAAATATGGCCGCCATCGGTTATGGTGACATATTTAATACATCTATTCTGATTAATTGTGGTATGTGGAATTCATTTCTGACCACATTGGGTGAGTTTGACCTTGAAAGGTCATGGTCAAGGTCATTTTCCTATTCTGAAGAGAAGACATGTACATGCAAACTAACTCAAATGACAATCTGCCCTTATACTGTGCATTTGTTTTTCACTTTCACTTTCACACAGAGTTCACAGAAAGTAAGAGGAGAAGGTTTAATGTTTCTTGTATTTTACCAATTGCATCTAACAAGTGAAAAGACAGGACGTGAGAGAATCAAACAAGCTGCTAAAATCTGTAATGATGTGGTTACAAATCGTATCAAAACTCTGATGGGGGATGATGATGAGGAAAATGCTAATAGCATGTTTGTTTACCATAATACCAACAAATGCTACAAGTCATACACTCATTCTGGCAAACTGACATCTATTGAGAAGAAAAGAGTTGAAGAATCTAAGGTGTGTGAGACAGAAGATGAGGCTTCTACAAGGGTTAAATTCACAACAACCTTACGGAGAAGTGTAACACCTTGTGCACCTCCAAGTTCTGACAAGGATGCGAGAACATTGCCATGTGTTATATGTGGATGTATGGAACACAAGAAATGTTGTGACAAGTACAGAATTTGTGAGTATGATAGTGCGAAGAAACTCATTGCTGCAGCAAAGCATAACCAAGATGTAGTTTTCATACGAATTGCAGATCGACTGAAGGACGATGAAGATAGCTCTATTAAATCAGTCATATCAGCTGATTTGTTTTGCCACAATCTCTGTCGCCAGAACTACATGCGGTAATATGAACGTGGCATCAAAGTCAAAACACCAGAGAAGCCGGCCATTACCAACATCAAGCAAGTGCTGTTTGCTCGTGCCCTCTCATATATTGACAAGCATATATCGAATGGAGAGTGTTGCACTGTGAGTGATATTGTGGAGCCTGTTGGAAGAAGGTGAGGTTCTTACAAGTACCTTCCAGACCCGTGATATGAAACAGCTGCTCCTAAATCACTATGGAGAATTGGTCACAATTGCTTCCAACAGCAGGATGAATGAATCTGACCTTTTTTCTCATCTGACATTAACACTACTGACTTGGCCATCAAGCTGAAGAATCAGGACATAATGAAAGAGGCAGGCACCAAGTTGAGAGAAGTGCTCCTGGATGTTGATTTTGGTCTGCAAGACAGCTTCTGTGACAGTACTGACTTGAAAGCATCATGGGAGACATCAATGATGCCAGCGCCTCTTCTTACGTTCTTAGCAGCTCTGTTCAAGGTCCCCAAGCACAAGCTCTTTAGAAGCAGTGCTAGAGACCTAGAGGAGCTTCTACAGCCTCTACAGGATGAGGACAATCAGCCAGCAGCAGAGGAACTGCTATTACAGCAGCAGAATTCCACAGAGGGAGAGGATAATGGACAGTCCACACAGGGGGAGGAGATGGGCAGCCAGCTGGCAGAGGAACAGCCACAAAAGCAACAGCTCACACATGGAGAAGAGCCTCTACTGAGCGAACAGTCTCTACTAGAAGAAGAGTGGAAATGGGTGAGAGATCACAAGAGTACACAACTGCACTGTCTCTTCCAAATACTTGTGTATAGCATTCACAGTGGAGAAAAGCGAACACCATTGCATACTATGCTTGGCCATGCCATTTATGCAAGAGATCGCAGCAAGAGCCTTCTCACAACTTTCAACAGGATTGGTTCATGCTCGAGCTACCAGACAATCAGATCTGCTCGCAGTCTTCTCGCTAGCTATGCTGTGAAATGCTCAGAAGATGAAGAGACACCCATACCAAGTTGTTTTACAAGGGAAGATTATACTATGGCAGGCATGGACAACTCTGATTATGCTGATAAATCATCACTGTCTGGTACCAAGGGTTCACACTATGCAGCATTAGTACTGTTCCAAGATGCCACAGTGAACAGACCCCTTCATAAGCCTCCAGTGTCAAGCACAGGATTAAGCCATGCTGATCCAATCCTGCGGACAAAGTTGCCATGCCAAGAGGTACCTCACCATGCCAAGCCAATGGTGTGACCTGCCCTGCCACCAGACATGCTTCTGCATCCTGAAAACAGGCAAGCAACATTATTTGAAGTTGCAACTGCCCAAATTGTATCTAGAAAGCGAGAATCCTTGATCGGTCTAATTCGCTGCGGTGCATCAGCAGCAGACCCTCTGATATGGGCCGCTGTGCACACACTTGTCTCATCTCTTGTGGTGCCGATGATGCGTGTTGGCTTCCTCCCTGTTATACCAAAACCCATTACTGAGCGTGCCACCGTCAGACATTGCCTCACCAACTTCCAAAGTGTTCGCAGACAACTGAGTCAGGCGTCAATGGCGATTTGGTGTGATGAAAGCGTGTTTGCCCTGGCTGTAGATATTTACCTGCATGAGAGTTGAAGGATCTGTTCCTCTGCATGGGTCCCTTCCATTGGACCCGTGTTCTACTCAGATGCCAGGGTAAACTGCTTTGAGGTTCTGACCCGGATGATGCATTGGTGGAGTGTGAAGTGTTTGGACCTGGTGTGATAGAGTCGGTGTTAAATGGTAGTCATTATGTCCGGGCTCTCACTGGCATGCTGATTGTAGAGGATGTGATTAGGTCGCTCCAGTGGGAGATGTTCTGGCAACACAAGGACAAAGCAGAATATCCAGTGCTAGCACAGGTAGAGGCACTACACACTACACTGGCTGCACATCAACATTGCCCAGAGCAGTTTGAGGCCTTGATTGAACAAGTGCAGAAGTTCAGGACTTTCTGGAGTTTGAGAAGGAGTGTGAAGCAAAGTCAGAGCTCTGCCAATTCTTTGGAGTTTGGCTGGAATTGGTGGCGGTCATCAAAAATGCTGTAATCTCCGAAAGAGAAGGAAACTGGAACCTACACGTGGCTACTATAGAGGATTCTATGCCAATCTTTGCAGAATGTGACTGCATAAACTACCTTCGTCATGGCTCATGGTATCTTGAACAAATCAAGGTGCTAGAGTTCACACATTCTGAGCTCTAACGCCGCTTCTCTATAGGTCAGTGGGTTGTACAGGATCGCCCTGGCTGGTTCTGTGCTGTAGGAGGTGACATGAAGGTCGAGCAGACCATTCAGCGAATGTCGAAGGGTCCTGGAGGTCACTATGTAGTAGGAGCCACACACAATGCAAATGCTGTAGCAGAGTTTGAGCTCTTGTTCCATGAGATTGGGATGATCACTGATATCCTCAACTTTCTCACCAACAAACACACTTTGAAACAGACAGAATGCCATCTCCAGCATGCACTGAGCACCACTCGCCGCCTTACATTCAACCAAAATGTTTCTCATGATGTGCTTTCAGCATCTCCCCTGTTTGACGGTGACCTTCCAGCTAATGTCAACAAGTCAAAACTTGTCAGTGAAAATGATCCTCAACTTGATCTCACCCAATGGAGTCCTGAGTCTGCTTATGTCACTCATGTTGTGGTAGACTTCATGTCGAAGATGCGCCAGATGCCTCTAGCACAATTCCCTACTTTTGGTGCTGTCATCAATGCCATCATCAGCTCAACATCATCCCTCTGCCAAGAGCCGGAGTTCATCCATCTTGTATTAGATTCCTACATTGAGATGTCCCTGAAGGAAGGGGAGCGCATGCGGCGTACAGACTCAACAACAGGCATCAACATCATTGGCATGAACAGACACACACCCATTCCTCAGCAACTTGACAAGTTCTGGGCGTCTGAGGAGAACAAGCGGAATATCCAGCTGTTAGCTCGGGATATGGTGTGCAAAAAGCCGCCTTACATTCAACCAAAATGTTTCAAAGCTGCTGGATTTTGTGCTAGAGCGGCAGAATCCATACTCAGTGACAGTCAATGTGCCAGTTCCACTGCACAATCTGCTCACCAAGCAGGCTGTTGACCGAGGTGTTGCTCCTCGCTTGCTCAACTGTCTACAAAATGGGAAGCATGTCTACTACTCATACAGGCAGGAGAGGTTAGTTGAGAAGACCAAGAAAATGAGCGCAACAGTATCAAAGAGAAAACTACCTCAGTTCAACGAACAACCACAGCAGACACCGACAATCAGTATGAAGGAAAAGAAGGTAGTCTCATCTAAAGACATGGCCGAGGCACATATGAGTATGAACATTGCTAAGGAGCGGGGCACGAGTATCCGACAGATACTTTCTCATGATGTGCTTTCAGCATCTCCCCTGTTTGACGGTGACCTTCCAGCTAATGTCAACAAGTCAAAACTTGTCAGTGAAAATGAGCCTCAACTTGATCTCACCCAATGGAGTCCTGAGTCTGCTTATGTCACTCATGTTGTGGTAGACTTCATGTCGAAGATGCGCCAGATGCCTCTAGCACAATTCCCTACTTTTGGTGCTGTCATCAATGCCATCATCAGCTCAACATCATCCCTCTGCCAAGAGCCAGAGTTCATCCATCTTGTATTAGATTCCTACATTGAGATGTCCCTGAAGGAAGGGGAGCGCATGCAGCGTACAGACTCAACAACAGGCATCAACATCATTGGCATGAACAGACACACACCCATTCCTCAGCAACTTGACAAGTTCTGGGCGTCTGAGGAGAACAAGCGGAATATCCAGCTGTTAGCTCGGGATATGGTGTGCAATCGAGCTGGTGGCAATGCTACTGTCATTGTCAGCTCTGTTGTCATTAATGATGAGGCACTACCAGCAAAATCGACTGGTGGCGAAGAGATCCCAGACCTCTTGAACTGGATTGAGGAGGCTGATGCCAGGTTGCTAGTGCATGTTGAGTGGGCTGTTCGTGTTAAGCAGTGCAAGAGAGTTGTCATAGTCTCCAACGACACAGACACCTTTGCATTGATTCTCCACTACAGCCCATACTTCCAGGAACTCGGGATGAAGGAGATCTGGCAGCAGTATGGCACTGGTGAGAGGCGGCAAATGCTTCCACTCCATCAAGCAGTCTCTCGTCTTGGAGCATCACCTTCAAAGACAGTGATTAAAGCACATATCCTGACTGGAGATGACTGTATGAGCAAGGTGGGGACTAAACATGCTGCTATGGCTTCCGACCCAGTCCAGTACTAAGCCAACTTTGGAGAGGCAGACACCTTGACAGAGCAAGATGCAGTGTTGGCTGAGAAGTACTTGGTGCGTGCCTGGGCTGGGGCGAGGTCAACTACAACAGCTAAAACAATTGATGACCTAAGGGTAGAAATCTACACAAGTGTACGTGCTGGCATTGATGCTCTCCCTCCTTCAAGTAGTGGGATCAGAGGCCACATCCAACGAGGGTCTTTCCTTGTTCATACGGCATGCCACTTGCTTGCAACAGCCAAGGACCCCAAAGCCAATGAAACATGGATGGACGGAGCACTTTGGCACACTCTTGCCATCAAAATGTCTCAAGCCCTTACCACCAAGTCTGCTCACAGTATGTAAGTGTGCAGGCAAGTGTGAAAATCGCCGATGTGGCTGTCGTGCTGCTAGAGTTTCATGCACCGTATTCTGCCATGGAAAAATGGGAAAATCATCCTGTAAAAACCCATCCCATTAACATGCATCCACATGAGAGAAATTGGACTTTATGGTGCATTTTTATAGCCTGGATACCAACCTGAACTCCGCCCACAAAATTTTTGGTCTGGGAGATTCAGTCTGGACTTGAACTAATTGGGAGAGGTTTAACGGGCCAGAAAAGTGATCTGACCAATCAAATTGTAAGGGTTGGCTTTATACGTTGATGGACAGATATAGATAGAATATACCGGTACATCGAACAAAGATGGCGCCGTCTCTGAAGCTTAGTGTGACATATTCTATCTACACAATTTTTTTTATGTCTACATTGACTAGGTTAGTTGTGTATGGGCCATTCTACCGAATTGGTGCAAAGTCAGGTCGGAAATATTTGTTTTATTCCCAAAACTTTGTCCGTATGTATATTGTACCATATCTAAAGTACACTTATCTAGTAAAAGAACAGTCAATTTTTATATTGTATTTTCAGAATGTGTTGGAATGTTTTTCCTCTTCCAAAAATTGTCACTACCGAAACATCACATTTACTATAGTAAAAAAGTATTATTATTGACCTGTTCAGATTGTGTTTCCTTCCCTTCTCTGAAGAGTATTTTTACAAATATTTCTTGAAGGTTTTCACAATGAAATCCATAAAAATGAATTTTGTACCAAATTTTCAAGTTCAATTTATACAATTCATCAAAATCTAAGTGCAATATTTCTTTGTAAAATGCTAAATACTGATCATATTGATTCCAGAGTTGTTCATTGATGAAATTGAACATACATTAATCCAATCAGTATCATAACATTTTAGTTGATTACTCAATATACTTAATTTTTTACGAAACATCCTGTGTTTCGGTAGTGCTGCACTGTTTCGGTAGTGACATCCAGTGTTTCGGTAGTGACTGCACTGTTTGATGGATGTTCATTTCTCTCCCAAAATCTTCCAAAAGGTGCTCTGGGCCGCACTTTAGTCCACACAACACATTTATTTAAAAATTATGGGATTGAACTACTTACCAATTCATTTTGTCACTACTGAAATCATCAGGTCACTACCATATGTTTCGGTAGTGACTGTTTCGGTAGTGACAATTCTAGCTAACTTTAAGCATAAATAAAGAATTCTAACAAGCACACGGCATGCAAACACATCTTTGAAGAGGTGAACACACATACAAACATAAGATTTTCCATGAAACCCCAAAAGGTTTACTTAATTGAAGAAAACATGCGTTTCGGTAGTGACAATTCTTAAGGTTACACGTCGATTTTCAGACTTTGGAACACATTTATATAAAAACTATGGGATTTAGCTACTTACCGTTCAACCATGAGGGTCAGAGATGCAGTGTCACTGCATGGTCAAAAATGCAGAGTCGTGGCTAAAACACAAGCTCAGCCAATGGACTAAAACTCTTGTGTTTCGGTAGTGACATGAAAACTAGGGACATGATTTTTTGAGTATAGAAAATTGATTTAAAAATTAAACCCACAATAAATCTAAATATTCCAAGTTCTGTTTCAACCCAATCATAAAGATCTTTGAAATTAAATCATTGAAAAAAATCTAAAAAAATTGAAAAGTGTTATTTAAAGGCATTGAAATTTAGATGTCAGGGTTGGGGACAGCTACTTCCCAATAGAAAGTACCCTATAAATGATGATTTTGTATATATTTAGCTTATCACTATCTCATGTAATGCATTGGGTTTATATAGACCATAACATTTTCTAATTAAATATCTATGCCTAAATACCTAATTGTTTTGTAAATAGTTTTTATTGTTGAGGGACTGCATATTACACGAATTCGGTAGAATGGCCCGTATACGCAAAACGAGTGTTGCCGAGGATTGTGGGTCTTAACTGAAGCACTCTAGACCATTATTGATAGGTTATGCTAACGCATAGACAAAAACATTGAAACAAATGGTAGCTTCTAGCCTTGAGTGCTAATTAAGTAACGTGAGCAGGCATATCTCAACAGATATTGACAGCGCATTCATTTTGAAAGAGGAACAGAGAAACGCGATCAAGGCATTTGTCGATTGAAAAGATGTTTTTGCCGTCCTTCCTACGGGATCAGGTAAAAGTTTAATCTATCAGATGGTAATACTACGTTGCTCTGATTGGTTCTAGGTATCCAATTCAGCGAAGAGGAATTTTCTTTCCTGGTTCGTTGAAACACGCCCCATAATCACAGCCCAAGGGTTCGGTCTCAGACTCATATTCTGACTAGAATTATGAGTATGACATCGTCAGGCTAGCATTTTTAGTTAATTTGGTATGATGTAATTTGTATCACTTTTATTGCTACATAGTTTTATTTGCACCCAATTGTTTTATTTTATATTATTGTACTAACACCCAATTAAAATTCAAATAAAAAAAAATCATGTTTATAATGGTTACGTTTCTTCTCTTCATGTCTTATGTATATAATTCTGGAAAAAATACAATAAAAAGTGACTATAAAGAAAAACATCTTAATGGTGTTAAATGATGTTGACATTTATGGAAGTTTATTAGACTCTTTATTCAAATGGCAATGCATTTGTCAAATGGCAATTCAATGCGCAAAGTGACAATGCAATCCGCAATTCAAATGGCAAACCAGTTGTCAAATGGCAATTCAATGTGCAAATGACAATGCAATCCGCAATTCAGTTTGTATTATTTTGAATAAAAATTTGAATGAACGCTTATTGCATTGCATTTCATATTGACATGGTTTTTTCGACTCTTTATTCAAATGAAAATGCATTTGTCAAATGGCAATTCAATGCGCAAAGTGACAATGCAATCCGCAATTCAAATGGAAAAGCAGTTGTCAAATGGCAATTCAATGTGCAAATGACAATGCAATCCGCAATCCAGTTTGTATTATTTTGAATAACAATTTGAATGAGCGCTTATTGCATTGCATTTCATATTGACACGGTCTTTTCGACTCTTTATTCAAATGGAAATTCAATGTAGTAGCTTAACAGCACCCCCAGTATATTGCATAAGCATTACTTGTCATCACGCTCTTTTTGTTGCAAAATTCAAATGAAAATGCAATCTGTCAGTCGCCCCATCAAGGCGGGTCCCTACCCCTATAACCAATCAGCGCGGCGTGTGTCAGAATTGGAGCTGCACGTAGTGCAGAAGTCCGGTGATTTCAAACAAGATGGCGGAGCCTCTCGTGTCTGTTATTGGAAATATTTGATATGAATAAAGCTGAATACAGGTGTTTACACGACTTTTATACGTCTACATCGACTCAGTTTGTTTCTTATATACTACACGAACACTGTCAGGGCAAACTGAATATTGTAGGTCTTAAATTAAGCTCTCGACCGTTGTTGTTAGCTGGGTGCTAACGCTTTAATTGGAAATCGATGTAGAAGCTAGCTGCTAATCCTAGGTCTCAGGAGACTGTTAAACTGGAAATATTTGTATGTGAATAAAGGTGTTCACACGACTTTTATATGTCTACATCGACTCGGTTTGTTGTTAATATACTATACGAACACTGTCAGGGCAAACAGAATATTGTAGGTATTAAATTAAGCTCTCGACCGTTATGGTTAGCTTGCTGCTAACACTTCAATTGAAGATCAATGTAAAAGGTAGCTGCAAAAATGCTATTAGCGCTGCACTGCAGCCGAACTTGCTACTTGACACGCTTAATTTAACACCTACAATATTCTGTTTGCCCTGACAGTGTTCGTATAGTATATAAACAACACACCGAGTCGATGTAGACATATAAAAGTTGTGTAAACACCTGTATTCAGCTGTGTGCTGGTGGCAGTTTTTTTCCCCTCAGTTGAGGTTCATACTAACATATCACGTGACTGACATCACGTGGATATTGATATGTTGCGGATTGCATTGCCACTTTGCACATTGAATTTCCATTTGAATCAAGAGTCGAAAAGACCGTGTCAA
The DNA here is from genome assembly GCF_963457725.1 of Sprattus sprattus. Classification (NCBI taxonomy): domain Eukaryota; kingdom Metazoa; phylum Chordata; class Actinopteri; order Clupeiformes; family Clupeidae; genus Sprattus; species Sprattus sprattus. The sequence continues at coordinate 13,423,961 of NC_137919.1, forward strand.
TATGAAATGCAATGCAATAAGCGCTCATTCAAATTTTTATTCAAAATAATACAAACTGGATTGCGGCTTGCATTGTCATTTGCACATTGAATTGCCATTTGACAACTGCTTTTCCATTTGAATTGCGGATTGCATTGTCACTTTGCGCATTGAATTGCCATTTGACAAATGCATTTTCATTTGAATAAAGAGTCGAAAAAACCATGTCAATATGAAATGCAATGCAATAAGCGTTTATTCAAATTTTTATTCAAAATAATACAAACTGAATTGCGGATTGCATTGTCATTTGCACATTGAATTGCCATTTGACAACTGGTTTGCCATTTGAATTGCGGATTGCATTGTCACTTTGCGCATTGAATTGCCATTTGACAAATGCATTGCCATTTGAATAAAGAGTCTAATAAACTTCCATAGACATTGACATTTGACAATGACATGATGATCCTTAATGTTAAAAACAATATTAACAATGCATGTTAAATGCTAGATTTAGTAGAATTAGACTTTGCATCTGGTTTTTATTCCTAATAATGGCCAAGGTCTTCAGAATAGGGAAATGACCTTGACCATGACCTTTTAAGGTCACAATCACCCAATATGGTCATATCAATGGCAGAAATGAATTCCACATACCATAATTAATCAGAATAGATGTATTAAATGTGTATAAACATTCAGAAACAACAAAGATAGATTTTCACCATAACTGATGGCGGCCATATTTGATTTGACCATTGCGCAATTCGTGGCACTATGGCGGTCAAGCACCTCTGTGATTTTTCATGTCTAGGGACCCACTAACTCAGTTCAAGTGAGAAATTCCCCCAACACCAAATTGCAAACGGGTCTACAGGCCAGGTACTGCACTATATAGTGCCACTTGAAAGTATGTGAACCCCTTGAGCACTTGATTTTTCATTTTTTTCATCGCCAATTTTCCATAGATGAAATGTCAGGTTTATCATTTGCATGTACTTGTTTAGAGGGAATTGTTTGAGTAGCCAAAAAACTACATGAAACATGGAATTAGTGTATGTGGAAAAGTAAGTGAACCCCCAGCTGCATTGGTAAAGTCAAGCAGGTAACAGATTTAGTGAAACATATTTTGGGTGCTTAATTAGTCAATTAAGCAAACCAATCAACTGAGACATCCTTAGGAAAAGGGTAGGGCAACTTAAAATTAAAACAGAGAGAAAACCAACCAAACAACTGTAGTGCCAAGGTGTACCCACACAGATCAACAATGCCGAGAGGAGACGAGATATCCGAGAACATCAGGAAGAAGGTACTGACAGCCCATCAGTCTTGGGAAGGCTATAAGACCATCTCTAAAAGATTCCAGCTCCATCCATCCATCCAAGACAAATCATTTAGAAATGGAGGGCATTCAACATGAACGTGGACGCCCATCAAGACCATCACCAAAAAGCACCAGAAGAAGAATAAATTAGGTAAAAGTCAACCCACACATCATCCCTAAAGAGATTCGGACCTCTCTGGCAGCATCTGGGGTAAATGTACACAGGTCTACAATCAGACGAAAATTGTTGGTTTTGATTGTGACCAAATAATTCTATCTTGGACTCATCTGTCCAAAGAAGGGACTTCCAGAAGGCCTTTGGTTTATCCAAGTGCTCTCTGGCAAACTTGAAATGGGCAGTTTTGTTCTTTTTTTGAGAGCAGAGGCTTCCTTCTAGCAACCCGACCATGAATGCCGCCTAAAATTCATGATTTCGCAGGAGCTTTTCTAAAAAGTTCTGATGAAGTTGCAAATTTTCCTCTTTGTAATCTTAATTGTGTTATTTGTTGAAAAACAACTGATAAATGAAAAAACATTCACTCAACAAGAACAAAACCATTAAGAAATGGCCCTGTTAATAACCTTGCCAGTATGCCAAACTAAAGTTTATCAGGACTTCAAAAATGTAGCAAAATAGGCTTTACTTATCCACTACCAGGGGCGAAACTAGGTTCCCAGTTTTGGGGTGGCTAAGCCCATGGATGGAACCTATTCTTTTTCCTGTGACCAAGCAAAAGTAGGGGGATTTGGGGGCATGCTTTTTCCAAAAAAATGCTTTTAAATAGTCTCTTCTAGTGGGTTTTTGGAAGAGAAATTAACACATTTAGATTTAAAATATGGCACAACAATAAACATATTGAAGACATCTGCTGAGATAGGTGCTAATTATACTGCAGCATGGTAGGGATTTGCAGCTCAAGTGAGAAGGTTAGCGTTGTAGGCTAGAGTTCACTAGCTAGTTATAGCTGGTGGAGCTACTGAGTAGGGTAGCATACCCACAGGATCAATGAACTGGCATGATAAAATAGAGCCAGGACATCCATTATTATCTCGTGATGATTTAACCATTTCGGTTCTTTTACTATTTTTAAAATGTGCTATACATTTATATCCATTAGCTGATTATGGCAGATTTTACTAGCTTGGGCCAGACATTCGCTCCAAGTCTGTTTACTAGACGTTATCACAGTCTGTCTGTCTGCACACTCGCAAGACTCACTCACTCACGCCCAAACAGAGCAGTGCGCTTGCCACAAAAGACTCAAACAGGCGGGATTCTTGTTCTACTCGAGACTATTTTATTTCTAATTAAAAAAAATAACTTTACTAAATCGGTTGTTAGGTGTGAATTTTGACGATCTCAAAATAAAAAAAAATGAAAAGGGCTATATAAGCCACTGTTCACAATGAAGTGCACCTGTTGGCATTACAAAATGACTGAATAAAATGTTATGAACGTCTCATCCTTCACATATGACCAGAAAAAAAACAGCCTGTGCTATGCTTATAAATCTGTTTTGCTATCCTTGTATAGGTGTTGATGTTATTCAATTTCATACATTAATTTTAACTCATCAAATTTCAAGTCATCCATTTTTCAACACTAGCTGCTATCTTATCTTCAAACAGAAAGTAACGTGTGCGCATCGGGGCAGAACTCCGCCTTGCACGTTAGAGCAGAGGACAATTTTAAACGTGCGATCATCTAGAGACAAAAATGACAGGCCTTCGTGTAAATAAGATAAATTACTCAAGGTTATTTATTTTGTTTAAAGAAAAAGCTATAAACCTGTTCTATAGGAAAGGTAACCTTAAATTACTTCCGTCGTGATCTGGCCCTTTATAGAAAGAAAAAAATTGAGGTGATGCGTTGGTTGGCTTTTACCTGATTTATTCTTCTTCTGGCGCTTCTTGGTGATAAGTCTTGATGGGGGTCCTCTTTTGGCAAAGTCGCAGTCATGTTGAATGCCCCCCATTTGGAAATAATTTCTCTTAAAGTGGATTGATGGAGCTGGACTCTTTTGGAGAGGGTCTTATAGCTTTCCCCAGACTGAGGGGGTGTCACTACCTTCTTCCTGACGCCCTTGGATATCTCGTTTCCTCTCGGCATTGTTGATCTGTGTGGGTACACCTTGGCACTACAGTAGTTTGGTTGGGTTCCTCTCTCTTTTAATCTGTGTTGCCAAACCCTATTCCTAAGGATGTCTCAGTTGGTTTGTTTGCTTAATTGACTAATTAAGCACCCAAAATATGTTTCACTAAATCTGTTACCTGCTTGACTTTACCAATGCAGCTGTCACTCTTATGCTGCGGGTACACAACTGTCTCTGTCTTTCCCTCCTGAGGACACCACTGTCTTGGCGCGGATCTCCGACTGTCTGATGTATCCACATGGATGAAAAACCACCACCTTCAGCTGAACCTGGCCAAAACTGAACTGATGGTCTTCCCAGCCAAACAGGTCATCCACCACAAATTCATCCCCTCTGTCCCCGGTTGTGCCACTTTGTGCTATACAACATCCACAAAATCAGTCCGTACCTAACCCAGTATGCCAACAAGCTGCTGGTGCTAACCTTGGTGAGTTCCCGCTTTGACTACTGCAACGCTCTCCAAATGGGCCTGCCAGCTTGCGTGGTGAAAACACTACGTATGATCCAGAGCAAGGCGGCGTTTTCAACCAACCGAAGAGGGCACACGTCACCTCGCTACTCAATGAGCTCCACTGGCTGCCGGTAGCTGCTTGCATAAAGTTCAAGTAACTTATGCATGCCTACAGAGTGCTTGCTGGTTATGCTCCCACCTACCTAAATACTCTTGTAAGGGCAAAGGTTACACTCAGGATGCTGCGCTTTTCTAGTGAGCATCGTTTGGCACTGCGACCTGTGCAAGCACAACAGATTATTCTCATTTGTAGTTCCACATTGGTGGAACGAACTGCCTAGTACTACCAGAGCAAGGGCGTCCCTCTCTACCTTCAAGACGCTTTTGAAGCCCAATTCTTCAGAGAGCACCTCCCTTCCTAACTGGCACCTTGACTAGTGGTTAACCTGCACTTCTGCACTTTTTCTTTCTATGTCGTTTTCCTATTTCTTATGTAAAGTAGTAATTATTGTTACACCAGGTTTTTATTGCTCTTAGCTTGACTGTTCTCTCCCTTGTACTTCGCTTTGGACAAAAGTGTCTGCTAATTGAAATAAATGAAAATGTATCTATTTCCTTTTAGACTGAAAAAATGTGAAAAGGAATGCAAATGTATATTGAAAGATAATGTAAACTCCTCAAAAAAAGTTCGGAAACATTTCTTCAGTCGGTTATCCCTCCCCTTTAATAATACCAATTGGTATTGTATTGTATATCGTTGGAAAGCCTGATTAGTCACCTTTACAATGAGGTACAACTTGTAAGGATCGTGCATTCGTGGAATGAGCAACACAGCTAATCGTGCGGGTAGTGGCCCACATTTTTTTGCCAAAATCCTAAAAAAAAGTTCGGAAACGTTTCTTCAGTCGATTATCCCTCCCCTTTAATAATACCAATTGGTATTGTATTGCATAGCGTTGGACAGCCTGATTAGTCACCTTTACAATGAGGTACAACTTGTAAGGATCGTTCATTCGTGGAATGAGCAACACAGCTAACCGTGTGGGTAGTGGCCCAAAAAAATGTGCCAAAACCCCCTGCAATATTCTTCTGTTGGTATTCAGAGTTTTGAGTTGTTTTGAGTTGCTTGGTGGATTTGATGATTCTCCCACAGTATTAAGAAAAAAACAACACATATTGACCATTTTTACACTTTATTCATTTTACACTGTCAGGGACCTCATTAGCATGTGGATTGTGCATTCGTGGAATGAGCAACACAGCTAACCGTGTGGGTAGCAGCCCAAAAATGTTTGCCAAAATCCCCTGCAATATTCTTCTTTTGGAATTTAGTGAGATATCGGAATGATAGCCAATGGCAATGGCAACCCCATACCTCCATAATCTGGGACCTAACTCCATCCTCCAGGATGAAAATGCTCGCCCCCACAGAGGCAGGATCATCACAGAGTACCTCCAGAACTTGTGAGTGGAAAGGATGGAAAGGCCTGCCGTGAGTCCAGACCTCAACCCAATTGAATACTTGTGGTGCTTGGGCGTGCTGTACGTGCCAGAGTGACCAACGCAACCACGTTGGCTGACTTGTTACAAATTCTGGTTCAGGAATGGGATGCCATCCCACAGGAGGTGCCAAGCTGTTGTGGCTGCGTATGGATCTTCCACATGCTACTGAGGTCCCTGAGTGTAAAAATGGTCAATATGTGTTGTTTTTTCCTTAATTCTGTGGGAGAATCATCCAATCCACCAAACAACTCAAAACAAGAGTGAATACCAACAGAAGAATATTGCAGGGGATTTTGGCAAAAAAATGTGGGCCGCTACCCACACGGTTAGCTGTGTTGCTCATTCCACGAATGCATGATCCTTACAAGTTGTACCTCGTTGTAAAGGTGACTAATCAGGCTTTCCAACGATGTACAATACAATACCAATTGGTATTATTAAAGGGGAGGGATAATCGACTGAAGAAATATTTCCGAACTTTTTTTGAGGAGTTTATATACGGTGTGTGTGTTTTTAAATTTGACTATAAGAGTTATTTCTGTGTGTTTGCATCTGTGTATGTTTGTAAGCATGTTTGTATGCATGTGTGTGTGTGATTGGGTTTTTCAGTGTTTTTGTGTGTGTAAATGGGTGTTTTAGTATGTGTGTGTGTGTGTGTGTGTGTTGAGGGTATGTGGTCTTCTGATCCTCACTTTAGTTTCTCCAGTTTACAGTTGAGATCCTCCAGAAGAGCAGAAAGATGCTTCACTCCTGAGTCTCCTGCTTTACTCTCACCCAGCCACAGCAGTCTGATGTGTGAGGGGTTTGATCTCAGTGCTGATGCAAGATAACTGAACCCCTCTTCTGTAATACTGCAGTTTTCCAGGCTGTAGAGAGAAAAGGACAAATGTTATGTATTTCCTTTTAGACTGAGAACATTTTAATATGAATGTAAATATATATTGAAAGTTGGTGTTTATATTGTTGTGTCTATAAGTGCTGTCAGTTAAATGCGTTATTAATGCCGTTAACGCAAACCCATTTAAACCACCGTCAATTTTTTATCACGACATTAACGTTTTTTTTTTTAAGTCGAGCCATGGCAGATGAATAGGTTAACATTTTTCAATACAAGGGATCACCATGGAACTTTACCAGTTGATTACATTCATCATTATAAGAAAAAACTGTATTACAAGTTTTTGAATTTTGCATATCATTAGGCTGGATCTCATTAACTATGCACGTTTTTGCATATATTTCCGGTGCATGAATCTTAAACTGTGATAAAGCCAGGACCAAATTTTTTTTTTTATTTTGTTTATACATCAGATGACAAAAAATCCTCACATGGATTTTAGGATATCTGCTTTTATGACCTGGGAAATCAAAATATACAGTACTATCCATGGCCTTAAAAACCCTATTTTCGCCATGATTTCCAGGTAAAATGACCCATAAATCTGGCCAGGAACAATTTTTAAATAAATCCATGTGTAGATGTCTTCAAAACAATGCTATGTGTGAAACTGGGAAGTGTGGTGTACCAAGGTTCTACATAGGCTGAGAAATGTGCACCTAAAAATGAAAAAACTCTAATTTTGAGAAAACGGCATTTAAAGATTTACACGTGATGCGTCTGAACCAATCACGTTATCAGAAACCACCGCAAATCAATGAAATTGCGTCCTTAAGGAAAGGAAATGTCCTTTTTTGGATTACATAGCGTTGTGTGGGAGATACAGAGCTTTTCAACGATACCAAATATGACAGGCATCAGAAAACAGCCGATGTACTGCACGTTACGTTAGAATGCAAACTTTCCGGGAAACCTAGGAGAATTCTAACGCCGCGAACAGACAAAATGTGAATAAATATACACATTAATGTATAATTGGGATATTTTCTTTATGCTAGTATGAAAGAATACATGTTCAGGGAGTGAACTAGCAAAAAAACTTAAAATTGACCACTGCTGAAAAAACAATGTTTTTGCCTGCCGTGTCTTGCCTTAAGATTAACGTTCGCAAACTGTTTTTTGGCTTACGTCACGGTTTGAGCGAATGGTGAGCTTGATACGGAAAAATGGATGATAAAAATCTTTGAATGTGTAACCCTGTTGAATTTCATTCATTACTACATAAATATAAGTTAGAATAAATAAGTTCATTATAATAAATAACATTTAAGGTTTAAAAAAATGAATGAATTAAAATGTAAATGTTTCGTTTATAATGTATCTGTTATAATGTTTAAATGTACCTGTATAAATGTGAGATGAATGTTTTGTGAATGTATTTTATTACTTTAATGTTGGATGATGAGCCAATGATGTTTGAGGTCAAAGGACAGGGAAGTGAGTGAAGTGAGTTGACGTGAGGAGAATGTGAGGAGTTGAGAGAAAGCGGTGAGCAAGGAGGATGGTTAAAAAGAGTGGAAGCTGTATAGTTAAATACATACATTTTAGTTAAAGTGTTCAACCAGGACTCTGTTTATATAAGTTATGGTGTTTTATTTAGTTGGTGAGTGGATAATTTATCAATAGAGAAAAGAGTTTAGCTGCTGTCCAAGTGGCTAGTCATTGAGAACAGACTTTGCTATCAAGCTAGCGACCAGCTAACATCTGTGGTTAAGCCTGTGGAAATGCAAGATTGTCTTCTACATCAGTCATCTGTTCAAGTCAACGCATCTAGTCATCCACGAGGATCTTCTGCCCGTGTCTCCTCCACCTGCTGCCACCCTTTTGCCGCTGTGCGAGTGGCTTCAACATAGTCAGCAGAGGTACCATTCAACGTTATTAAAGTTTTGCATTTTATTTCGTTTTGACTTTTTTGAGGGAAAATTAATTTTTTTGCTTTCAAAACAAAATGACTAAAATCAATTGTAGATACAAGCTATAATAAATAATAAGTTATAGTAGCTCATCAAAACATACCATTTAGCATTTTGTATTCACTCAGGACAGATGAACAGCCATCCACAAAAGACAACTATGACAGATGTGTTTCAGTCAGAATTTGCGCATGTCCTGTTGCTGACCTGACTTAAAACCCGCAGTGAAAAAGCACAGAGAGGCAAACAGTACCTCTGCTTCAGTAAAGGGATTCATGCTTTTACTGCCGTTGCTCTTCCTCTTCACTTTTTATTGCACATTGACTGCGAAAATGGACGATTCTATAGATAAGCTAAAACATTTCTCAAAACTGTACTTTCAATCCAAACGTGAAGTGATCAATAATGGGAGACCAATGCCCTAGCTAAAAGGTATGCTTCAAACAACGGGAGAGAAGATATCTTGATCGACGTCTCACATTCAAAGCCAAATGACTTTGAAATATTTGGAACCTCACGGAGAATAAATAGTAGCAGGGGGAGGGGGGCTTCTCACTCCTTATTCGCTAACATTACATTGATATCAGAGAAATCCCTTGCTCCGTTGATTTCCCATTATTTTTCTTAGGGTTTTTTTATGTCTATGTGAAGCCATTTAATATCACACAAGTGCTTGTGATCACTTTGGTGAGCTGATTTTGAGAAATTAAACTTAAATTGCAGCTAAAGTTGTGCTTCCTGGCTGCTGTTATCTAGTTGCTCCGCTAGATAATTAGCTAGCTTAGAAGACTTAATAACCTTTAATGGTTTAAATGGAAGAATTACATTTGCATGACATGATAACTCGTTATCTAACTGATGTTTAAGTCTCGTCGATTTAACCCAGGGGTCCCCAAACTTTTTTCTCTGGGGGCCACATTATCGTTCCTGACTGTGATGAGGGGCCGGGATCAATCACGTGGGCTGTATACTAGGCTACTATCTGCTATTGAGTTCCTGCGCCTGTCGTCATAGTTGCTGGTTGCGTGCCGAAAAACGATGGGCGTAGCCATTTTGGCAGTAATCGTGTCAGTTATCTGGCAGGCACTGACTGGCTGTCACGGCTTCAATTGACTGTCATTTAGCCGTTGGGAGTGATTAACCTATGTATGAAATTCAAAAAATATAAATTAAGGTTGAAAATGACAGCCACTTAGGTTGGGTACGTTTTAAAAACACAAACTAGCAAGTTACAGATGCACTGCAGTAGCTACCCAAGATAATAAACAAACATGCTAACGTGACACTGCCGTACCTAGTCAAGCTAATAAACAAACAATGCTAACGTGACATTGTCTATCAAACTGGGATAATTTAATCATTTCTAGCACAAAATAGTTCATCATTACAAGTGATTTGCAAAAGAAGTGAGTACTTCACATGTTTTTCAACTTGAAATACCACAGGTATTTATTTTATTTTCTAATAACAGCGATAACCGCCCTCGTTTGGAGAGTCCTGTTATTATTTCACAAAACAAGTAGGTCAACTAAAATAAAATATTTAAAAAAAAAAAAATCCTTTTTTTTTTTTTTGCAAAAATTGCTTCTTTGGGCCAGTTCAAATGGTGAGGTGCAGAGAGGTGGAGGGCCGGCCAAAGGGGCGTCGCGGGCCGTAGTTTGGGGACCCCTGATTTAACCCTTAAAATTATATTACGAAAAGGTAGAAACCCTTAGGGTGCCTGTGCAACTGCATGAAAGAGATTATATTCACAAGTGCATAATCACACATTCACACGAGTTCAACACAAGCTAGCAGTTGCCAACTGTAGCTACCTCACCTATGTGTGTGTGTAAAGAATGCTGATATGAAAAACAACCAGTAGTCAATGTGCAAGCTGCCAATCGAATGCTGATTTAATATACTGTATTGGGTTTACATATTTGTAAATCGGTGCCTCACCAGCCAGGAACCTCACCGCACATTGCTGTTCCAAGTAATCCCAAATAGTCACTTTCCCGACTTTTGCCGCCATTATACCAGAAGAGGGGTGTGTTCTAAAAGCGGTACATAGGAAGATAGACTTGACTAGGACTACAGTATGTATGAAATATATTGACAAAGATGAAAACTAAAGATGTTTTCTCTATAATTCTATTTTATTTTAGTTCGTTTTGTAAAGACACAACACAGTTTCAGTTAGTTATCGTTTTTTGATAAAGCCTCGTCTTTATTTTTTATTTCAGTTAAAGACAAAAAAAAATCACACCTTGTTTTCGTAATTTCGTTAGTTTTCGTTAACGATAATAACCCTGGTACCATCTCACCTTTATTTTGTGCCTTCATGGTGAAGCAGCCATTTTGTTTACGGCTACAACGGTGACAAGCTACAGTCAGATATGCACCTTTGAACTGAAAGGTATAGTTTATTTAGTATTGCTGGCTAGCTTAGTATTGTTTTTCAGTGTGAATATGCTGGTCATGCTGATGTGAATGTATGTGAAAGGGATATGGGAAATGTAGATTGAAGTACTGATCTGTGTTTTTTTTCTGAAGCAAATCTTTTGTGCTTTTTTGTATAACAGTTGTGGGTAATGGTTTTACATATTTGAAGTTGGATTAGATTACAAAATAACTGCTAGTTTAAAGGTAACTGAATGATTGTAAATATATTGGATTAATATTGTCAAATTAATAAGTGAAACCCCAAGTGTATTTTTGTTTGTTTAAATAATTCAGGTTAGCTCTCATGAAAGCTCAACCATGCTAACGAGGCGCTACAACTGGAAATTTTACTTAAAGTTGTGTTTTGCAAAAGAAGCTAGCTTCATTGTTGTCTGAAAATGTCAACAGGCAGCTGGCTGAAAGCAAAGAAGTAGTAAGCTTACCTTTTATTGGTAACCTAACTGTTACGGTTCATTGTTTCTGAAATAAGAGGCCTGACTGCTATGTTCCCAGCAAACTTGAAAAAAAAATGAAATATTAAGCCATGGTTTAACTGCACTATAGGCTGAGTGCACTTTATAATTCGATTTTTTACGGCCCTGTTTAGCAATGTTGTTTTTCAATAAAATAAAACATTTGTATAAAGCAAGCCATTTCCATGTTGATAAGAGCATTAAAATAAAAATGATAAAAAAAATGAATAGATAAAAATGTGCGATGTAACTGAGTTAACTACGACATTAATGCGATCAATCGCGATTCAATATTTTAATCGTTTGACAGCACTAGTGTCTATACATTGTGTGTGTGTGTGTGTGTGTGTGTGTGTGTGTGTATATTTTTGGGTGTTTCGGTGTGTTTGTGTGTTTTTAGTGTGTGTGTGTGTGTGTTTGTTTTTAAGTTTAATATATGAGTGTGTGTATTTCTGTGTGTTTGCATCTCTGTATGCTTCTAAGCATGTTTGTATGTGTATGTGCGTGTGTGTGTGTGTGCGAGTGGGTGTGTGATTGGGTATTTCAGTGTGTTTGTGTGTGTAAGTTGGTGTTTTAGTATGTGTGTTGGGGGTATTTGGTCATCTGATCCTCACTCTAATTCCTCCAGTTTACAATTGGGATCCTCCAGGAGAGCAGAAAGATGCTTCACTCCTGAGTCTCTTGCTTTACTCTCACTCAGACACAGCACTCTCATGTGTGAGGGGTTTGATCTCAGTGCTGATGCAAGATAACTGAACCCCTCTTCTGTAATACTGCAGTTTCCTAGGCTGTAGAGAGAAAAGGACAAATATTATCTATTTCCTTCTAGACTGAAAAAAATGTGAAAAGGAATGTAAATGTATATTGCAAGTGTATATATTGTACGCGTGTGTGTGTTTTTAAGTTTGAATATGAGTTTGTGTATGTATGTGTGTGTGCATCTGAGTATGTTTGTAAGCGTGTTTGTATGTATATTTGTGTGTTTGTTTGATTGGGGGTTTCAGTATGTTTGTGTGTGTAAGTGGGTGTTGAAGTTTGTGTTTGTGGGTGAGTGTTTTACTAAGTTAGACTACATGGGTGTGTATTTTTGTGTGTTTGCATCTGTGTATGTTTGTAAGCGTGTTTGCATGTACATGTGTATGTGTGTGTTTATGTATGTGTGATTGGGTGTTTTAGCAGTGGCGGTCCGTGCATTTCACGACTGGGCCTTCAGCGATGTCCTACACGATGTTAAACTGAGTGAATCCACCTCCTAATACTATCATTATGACGCCATGGCTCTCGAACCATTATATTTATCCAGAAGGGCAGTATAAGTGAGCATTGCATCACCTTAACATAGTCGAGTACAACAGACTTTATTAATATTTCCGGAGCATTTAAAATCAATACACCCGTATTAACAATACATTGAGAATAGTAAACTCTCAGTTATATGATCGCTTGGATATTACTGTCACAACTTAAAAATAAAAGGCGATTTTCAGGGATTAGTCTACAAAGTTTTATTAAGTCTACCGAAAGTAGCCTATGAGAGCTTAAACAAGTTTGTCCACTAAACATCGCATTGTCCCACCTGCAAAGCAGTTTCATTAAACTTCCCATCCTCACGATATCCAGTTTTTCTTGAAAGTTCCGTCTTGAAAATGGCGTTGTAATTGTATCAAAAACTGGAATTATGAAGTTGGTGTAAACTAGTTTATTTGAGTTGGTTAATGTAATTATATTTAGTCTTACCAATTGAAACAACTAGCATAATAAGCATTGAAACCGATGTACGTCGTTTTCCGTTTTCGCATTAGCCAGCTAAACTGAGCACTGAAGCACTGCACCGGTCTGCCTCAGTATCCAATCAAAGGACGTTTACGTGTCACGTTCAACGCGAGGAAAGAAATATTCCGGGCCTTCTAGAAGGCCCAGTGTCGCCAACTCGAAATCTGATTGGTTGTCACAACTGTCTGTTTCAGTTCATTCAACTTAAATGAACTGAAACAGCCAGTTGTGATAACCAATCAGATGTACACGGGCCTTCAATGTGAATTCTGAAGGCCTCAGGGAAGAATTCTGTTCTCGGGGAAGGTTTCTCGGAGCGTGGCAACACATGATAGCTGAAATATGATTGGATGAAAGCTCTAACATATATTAACAACGCTGGAAGCTATGAAATGAAGATAATGGACTATGAGGAATAATTGAATACATATTTATGAAAAGAAAATATTAAAATTAAATGTATTTATTACATTTATTTTCTGATGATGTTTAGGCCAGCAGAGAAGGCCTTGAAGGCCCTGACGGACCACCACTGTGTTTTAGTGTGTCTGTGTTTGTAAGTGGGTGTTTTAGTCTTTTAGTGTGTGTGTGTGTTGAGGGTATGTGGTCTTCTGATCCTCACATTAGTTTTTCCAGTTTACAGTTGAGATCCTCCAGAAGAGCAGAAAGATGCTTCACTCCTGAGTCTCCTGCTTTACTCTCACCCAGCCACAGCAGTCTGATGTGTGAGGGGTTTGATCTCAGTGCTGATGCAAGATAACTGAACCCCTCTTCTGTAATACTGCAGTTTTCCAGGCTGTAGAGAGAAAAGGACAAATGTTATGTATTTCCTTTTAGACTGAGAACATTTTAATATGAATGTAAATATATATTGAAAGTTGGTGTTTATATTGTTGTGTCTATAAGTGCTGTCAGTTAAATGCGTTATTAATGCCGTTAACGCAAACCCATTTAAACCACCGTCAATTTTTTATCACGACATTAACGTTTTTTTTTTAAGTCGAGCCATGGCAGATGAAGAGGTTAACATTTTTCAATACAAGGGATCACCATGGAACTTTAGCAGTTGATTACATACATCATTATAAGAAAAAACTGTATTACAAGTTTTTGAATTTTGCATATCATTAGGCTGGATCTCATTAACTATGCACGTTTTTGCATATATTTCCGGTGCATGAATCTTAAACTGTGATAAAGCCAGGACCAAAATTCTTTTTTTATCTTGTTTATACATCAAATGACAAAAAAATCCTCACATGGATTTTAGGATATCTGCTTTTATGACCTGGGAAATCAAAATATACTATCCATGGCCTTAAAAACCCTATTTTCGCCATGATTTCCAGAGTAAATGACCCATAAATCTGGCCAGGAACAATTTTTAAATAAATCCATGTGTAGTTGTCTTCAAAACAATGCTATGTGTGAAACTGGGAAGTGTGGTGTACCTAGGTTCTACATAGGCTGAGAAATGTGCACCTAAAAATGAAAAAACTCTAATTTTGAGAAAACGGCATTTAAAGATTTACACGTGATGCGTCTGAACCAATCACGTTATCAGAAACCACCGCAAACCAATGAAATTGCGTCCTTAAGGAAAGGAAATGTCCTTTTTTGGATTACATAGCGTTGTGTGGGAGATACAGAGCTTTTCAACGATACCAAATATGACAGGCATCAGAAAACAGCCGATGTACTGCACATTACGTTAGAATGCAAACTTTCCGGGAAACCTAGGAGAATTCTAACGCCGCGAACAGACAAAATGTGAATAAATATACACATTAATGTATAATTGGGATATTTTCTTTATGCTAGTATGAAAGAATACATGTTCATGGAGTGAACTAGCAAAAAAACTTAAAATTGACCACTGCTGAAAAAACAATGTTTTTGCCTGCCGTGTCTTGCCTTAAGATTAACGTTCGCAAACTGTTTTTTGGCTTACGTCACGGTTTGAGCGAATGGTGAGCTTGATACGGCGAAATGGATGATAAAAATCTTTGAATGTGTAACCCTGTTGAATTTCATTCATTACTACATAAATATAAGTTAGAATAAATAAGTTCATTATAATAAATAACATTTAAGGTTTAAAAAATGAATTAAAATGTAAATGTTTCGTTTATAATGTATCTGTTATAATGTTTAAATGTACCTGTATAAATGTGAGATGAATGTTTTGTGAATGTATTTTATTACTTTAATGTTGGATGATGAGCCAATGATGTTTGAGGTCAAAGGACAGAGAAGTGAGTGAAGTGAGTTGACGTGAGGAGAATGTGAGGAGTTGAGAGAAAGCGGTGAGCAAGGAGGATGGTTAAAAAGAGTGGAAGCTGTATAGTTAAATACATACATTTTAGTTAAAGTGTTCAACCAGGACTCTGTTTATATAAGTTATGGTGTTTTATTTAGTTGGTGAGTGGATCATTTATCAATAGAGAAAACAGTTTAGCTGCTGTCCAAGTGGCTAGTCATTGAGCACAGACTTTGCTATCAAGCTAGCGACCAGCTAACATCTGTGGTTAAGCCTGTGGAAATGCAAGATTGCCTTCTACATCAGTCATCTGTTCAAGTCAACGCATCTAGTCATCCACGAGGATCTTCTGCCCGTGTCTCCTCCACCTGCTGCCACCCTTCTGCCGCTGTGCGAGTGGCTTCAACATAGTCAGCATAGGTACCATTCAATGTTATTATAGTTTTGCATTTTATTTCGTTTTGACTTTTTTGAGGGAAAATTATTTTTTTTGCTTTCAAAACAAAATGACTAAAATCAATTGTAGATACAAGCTATAATGAATAATAAGTTATAGTAGCTCATCAAAACATACCATTTAGCATTTTGTATTCACTCAGGACAGATGATCAGCCATCCACAAAAGACAACTATGACAGATGTGTGTCAGTCAGAATTTGCGCATGTCCTGTTCAAACAGACAGGAGACAGCGAGACAGTGAGGCAGCGACTGGCTGTGCTTCATCTTAGATTACGCAATCACTCACAAACTGGGTTGAGCGCATGCATAGAACTATTTAGTCTTGCTGACCTGACTTAAAACCCGCAGTGAAAAAGCACCGAGAGGCAAACAGTACCTCTGCTTCAGTAAAGGGATTCATGCTTTTACTGCCGTTGCTCTTTCTCTTCACTTTTTATTGCACATTGACTGCGAACATGGACGATTCTATAGATAAGCTAAAACATTTCTCAAAACTGTACTTTCAATCCAAACGTGAAGTGATCAATAATGGGAGACCAATGCCCTAGCTAAAAGGTATGCTTCAAACAACGGGCTTCTTGATTGACGTCTCACATTCAAAGCCAAATGACTTTGAAATATTTGGAACCTCACGGAGAATAAATAGTAGAAGGGGGAGGGGGGCTTCTCACTCCTTATTCGCTAACATTACATTGATATCAGAGAAATCCCTTGCTCCGTTGATTTCCCATTATTTTTCTTAGGGTTTTTTGATGTCTATGTGAAGCAGTGGCGATTCCCCCATTGAGGAAAGGGAGGAAGATCCTCCCTAAAAAAAATTACAGAAGAAATTATAATAAAAATAAAACATATTTATTAAATAATTGTTAGTATTTCATAGGTATTTGATAGGTTATTCGCGGTAAAAGTCTATTTTAGCACTTCTAAATCGCTAAACGGTCCGCTGACTCTCTCATTGACTCCCATTATAAGCGCTCAAAACCTAGACGAAGCGCAGGCTTCTCATTTTAACATTGAAGTGAATGGAGGAAAAGGAGGACGGTCCTCCCTTTGGGCGGGTCAGTTCGAAATGCTAGCCTGTCATCAAGCAGCCAATCAGCAACGCGGCATTCGTCGATGTGCCCAATCAGAATGAAGGGCAGAGCAACAGGTTGGTATTCGGAGAAGATGACAGCGCCGTGTTGTAGCTGATGAGAAGTGTTTCTAACGAACTGAAAGCTGTAAATCAAAAGAACCGGGGGACGGCTGGCAAGTCTTACTGAGAAGACGGCGTTGGAGTCCACGGTACACAGTGATTTGCACTGCGGGTTCAAGTGTATTGCTCTCTACTCTCTCCCTCCCCTCGTGTCTCCTCCCATTAGCATTCTGCCACTCCATATTCTCCACAGTAGCACTGGGCTAAGAGTTAGCTACTGCTACGGCTAATCCTACCACCACCGCTATGCCAAAGCTGCTGTCGCTACAACTGAACCAAAGGTAACGATACGTGACTGACTTGCGTGAGTGAAATGGACACTTGACTGACTGGTGAATTGAGCAGCACGAACTTTATGGACAGTTACATTGCAGTGGATGGGCTAAATGCCTTAAATAACATGTATTGAAGCTACTGTGATTTCATGTACTATTTTGTTGGTTGAATTGAATGGTTAATGTTTAAAGTGATTCCCTGTGTTTTAAAAGAAAGGATTCCGTGTTTTAAGAGAAAGGTTTAGAAAGGATTCCCTGTGTTTTAAGAGAAAGGTTTAATTTGAAAGAAGCTATGTGATTTGTATTTGACTGAATTATTATTTTTATGATACTGCTGGGGAAAATAAGTTCTGTGTTTAGTTTAAATAAATGTTTTATTTTTCCCGTTAAGGAAGTCTGGTCTTTGGGAAGGGATGGGGTTATTGGGGTGACTACATAGCTACCACATCACCAATGTCTCTAACAAGACCCCCAGTGGTATGAGCATGTAATTGATACATTTGCCACCCAGAGATCCAGGAGACTTGATTACTTTTTCAAATAAATTCCAAATGCTTAGGCCTTTTAAAATACCTTAAATTCCACACAGCCCATTCAAATGTAAAAACATCATCTTCAAAAACATTTCTGCCCACTTTACTATATTTCAGTGTAAAAACAACCGACATGGCCACAACAACTTACACTTTTTATTAGGCCTACATCACTTTATTACCAACAATTCAACCCCTTTAACAGTGCCTCACCAAGCCCTGAAATACCAAGATAACCTCCAGGTCTCTCTCTCTCACCACCGCCCACCTCTTCACCACCTGTCCTCCCTCATTTTTATGACCAAAAGTCGCCACTGATGTGAAGCCATTTAATATCACACAAGTGCTTGTGATCACTTTGGTGAGCTGATTTTGAGAAATTAAACTTAAATTGCAGCTAAAGTTGTGTTTCCTGGCTGCTGTTATCTAGTTGCTCCGCTAGATAATTAGCTAGCTTAGAAGACTTAATAACCTTTAACGGTTTAAATGGAAGAATTACATTTGCATGACATGATAACTCGTTATCTAACTGATGTTTAAGTCTCGTCGATTTAACCCTTAAAATTATATTACGAAAAGGTAGAAACCCTTAGGGTGCCTGTGCAACTGCATGAAAGAGTTTATATTCACAAGTGCATAATCACACATTCACACGAGTTCAACACAAGCTAGCAGTTGCCAACTGTACACTGTAAAAAATAGAAGTTGGCGTTTGTTCTGCGAAATAGGGACATTAAGTGAACAGAACTCAAATGCTTAATTAGTGTGCTTGCCCGAAGGGAAGCACACTATTGTTCTTCGTTTTTTACTATTTTTTTTATTCTAGTAGTTTTTCTTGCAGCTAACTACTCCTCGCCCGATTGACATAGAGACGCCGTTCAAACACCAAAACGTCCGGCCCGATCCGGTGCAAGCTGCTATGACTTTTCGTGGCAGTACTCCTTGCCACTCCTTTTTAATTCCTCTTTTTCCATCACCTTTTTTCTCCATAGACTTGCATGGCAGAACTTTGAGGCATTATGACATCATAATAGGCTCATTAAACTGGCTTGCACCTGTGATTCACTGACAACTCTCACTGACACCTGCGCACGGTTCCTCTTCTCTCTCTGTCCCTCTCCATTCAACTGTATAACTAGGAATATTAAGAGACACCTTCCATACCAGGGCTCTACTCACTCATGCATACTCACTCATGTTTACTCACTCGTGCATACTCACTCATGCATACTCACTCGTGCATACTCACTCATGCATACTTACTCATGCATACTCACTCATGTTTACTCACTCATGTTTACTCACTCATGCGTACTCACTCATGCGTACTCTCTCATGTTTACTCACTCATGCATACTCACTCATGCATACTCACTCATGTTTACTCACTCGTGCATACTCACTCATGTTTACTCACTCATGCATACTCACTCATGCATACTCACTCATGCATACTCACTCATGCATACTCACTCATGTTTACTCACTCATGCATACTCACTCATGCATACTCACTCATGCATACTCATTTGTGCATACTCATTTGTGCATGCTCATCCAGCAGGGAGAGCTGGAGAGCTGACACCTGCCCCAATTCCAAGGCACTTGTTCTCTCGGTCATGGCCGCAACAGAGCAAGCACACTCTCGCAGTTCGTTCACGAAACGCATTCTAGTTTGGCTTTGAAAACTCATTATTACCATTAATCTCAACGATTTTAGCAAGTTCATCTTGTAAACTTGCATAACTAAGTTGTCATAACTAAGATATTTAATTATTTGAGAAAGATTACCAATCCTGAAGTTCTGTGGAATTATCAAATCAAGTTGCGCACCATCTACGGCAGTGGTCCCCAATTATTTTTCCCCAAGGGCCAAATTATGTAAAGCAAGTGAGGCTGAGGGCCAACAACCCCCCCCCCCCCCCCAAAAAAAAATGACAGCGGTTAAAAACAATAACAGTTTTTATTAGTGCTGTCAAACGAATATTTAATCACGATTAATCGCAAATTAATTAATCGCAATTATTTTATTTTAATGCTCTTATCATGGAAAAGTGGATTGGCTTGCTTTATGCAATGTTTTATTTTATTGAAAAACAACATTGCCAAACAGGGGTGTACAAAATAAAATTATAAAGTGCACATTTCAGACTCTGCTTTTTTTTTTACGACGTCGCGGGCCAAAAATGTGCCGTACCCGGGCCGGATCTGGCCCACGGGCCGCCATTTGGGGACCACTGATCTACGGGGTTTCCACTGATCACAGCAAGGACAAATGCACCATGAGTAACGACCAGCAGGTCCAGCACTCCAGATCAAGTCTGCAACATTTGGAAAAGGTAGGCTAACAAATTTCACTCCACTCAAATTTAGAAAAAATAGGATACTGTACGTTTTTGATCAAACCAAGTAGTTCATCGTCTTAAACGTAATTAGAACATTTCCATTGATTTGACTGAATTGTGAACCAGCAATATCATTCGAAAACAAGCTAGCTTGCTGTTAACCGTCTTATAGGACATTAAATAATTCCATCAAGTATTACCAGTAAGACACTGCATGAAATCCTGAACAACAAGTTAATAAAGCCGCATGTTTAGTGAAAGTTATAGGCGTACTTTTATAAGTTTTATATAGCAGTGTCGTTTTGAGCTAGCCTATAACCTTAGCTGGGTTGTTTCAGAAAAGATACAGAAGTTCAACAGTCAACAGAAGTTCAACATCAGTTGAGATCATCTGCAACGTTTGGAAAAGGTAAGAAAACACATTTCACTCCACTGAATTTTAGGAAAGTGAACACTACGTTTTTGATCAGTCTTAATTGTGCCCCTTGCATTCTGCCTAGCAACATGTGCCCGCGAAAACTGTACCCTATGACCAAATATAAAAGACAGCCACGTTACTGCTAGTTAGCTATTTGGGCAGTTTTTTGATTAAGCCTACATGGGTTTGGGCAGTATGATGATGTATACCATGCAATATTAGACATGTTTCTACAGTTTCAACCTTTATTTTTCACACAGTAGTTGCATGTTGACGGTAAGAGACGGTAACTGCTGCATGTAGATTGGGCTAAAAGGGTTAGCATGAAAAGTCTTGTCTAAAAATCCCATATACTATGGATCGGAGAAGATTCTAAGAACTTGCTTGGTAAGTATGTTAAAGGGACACCACATCATTAGCTACACATTGATTTGTGCTCTTATGTCAGAAATCATTTTTGCATGTTTTGGTGCTCAACAGAACACTGATCCAGAAGCAGACCTCACAAAAGGTGTGAAGATGGCCATCATGACTGGTTGAAGATGATGTAGGGGCCTCCGCTTCTAAATAGACAGACCATTTAAAAAAAGTCAAAAGCACCACAAATAGCACTTAAAAGGTTTAACCATTCAAACTGTCAAAGTTTCTTAAAAAAAATGTAGTAAAACAAAAAACAGGTATTGCAGCAAAAAAAAATCTACATAATTCAACACATTGTCACATCTTTTAACTGAAAGTAAAACTTGCTGATGTAGGGGCCTCCGCTTCCTCACAACACATCATAGATTATGCCATCATTCTTCTGTACAACGTAACCATTGAACAGGTCAAGACATGTTGTTTACTGCAAGAGTTTATTTTTTTAGACTGAACTCTTGCTGAGCAATCCTCACCAAGTCCAAGGAAAACTTTCTGAATCACCTCACATGTGTATTTCCACTCTTTAGGGTACTCAAAATTGAGAGCGTGCAAGAGGCCAAAAAAAGTGCAAATGCATTTGGCAAATCACATATGTTATGCATTACCACAATCTCCTCTAGAATGATGGCATAATCTATGATGTGTGGTAAGGAAGCGGAGGCCCCTACATCATCAAGTTTTACTTTCAGTTAAAAGATGTGACGACGTGTTGAATTATGTAGATTGTTTTTGCTGCAATACCTGTTTTTATTGTTTTACTGCATTTTTAAAGAAACTGACAGTTTGAATGTTTAAACCTTTAAGAGCTATTTGTGGTGCTTTTGACTTTTTAAATGGTCTGTCTGAATGACCATTTTTTTATTATTATTATTATTCCACAAACTCATGCACACACACACCGACACACACACACACACCCTTGACTACATTATGTTGCTGCATAATATAAAAATGCAAGTCATTTGTTTTTCCTTAAAGAATATTGAAGCTGTCGACATGTGTCGATTTATGTTCATTTTTTCTGCAATAACTGTTTGAAAGCATATTTCAATTTCACATATTTGGGCATAGATTATGGTCCTGTTATTATGTAATTATTGCAAGGCAACGTTTTAAGGTCTATTTGTGGTGCTTCTGACTGTTCTGTATTTTTCAAATGGTCTGTCTGAATAACCTTTTTTTTGTATTATTATTATTCCACAAACTCACACACTAACACACACACCCGCATGCACACACTAACACCACACACACACATGCATACACAGACACACGCACGCACATGCACACACGTACACACACACATACACACATTTGACTAAATTATGTTGCTGCAATGGTGTGTGAATAAAACCCAGATTATTTGGACAAATGATTTTGTTGTGTTGGTGTACAAGATGACATATAAATAACTTAAGTGTTATTTAAAAGTAAGATACTTTCAGCATATGCAAAACTTTAAGAATAAAAGTGTATTACCTCAGATGAGCACTAAATACAACACAGATTTTTAAGCCATACAAACCTCCATTTGCAATGACTAGAAAAACACATTTTGACATTATACCAAATTAGAATATTAAGTTCAGGGAACTATAAAAATCCATTGTAGTAGCTGTATTTTATGTCTTTGGTCAACTTGTGGTTTAGCCTTATGTAAACTCAACAATCTGAGTTTTGATCCAACTCAACAATCTGAGTTTTGATACAAAACTTAGAAATCTCTATGCATAATGTTGACTTTTCTTTTTTAAGTTGCCGCAACTTCAGATTTTTTACAGTGTAGCTACCTCACCTATGTGTGTGTGTAAAGAATGCTGATATGAAAAACAACCAGTAGTCAATGTACAAGCTGCCAATCGAATGCTGATTTAATATACTGTATTGGGTTTATATATTTGTAAATCGGTGCCTCACCAGCCAGGAACCTCACCGCACATTGCTGTTCCAAGTAATCCCAAATAGAAACTCTGTCACTTTCTCCTGACTTTTGCCGCCATTATACCAGGCGAGGGGTGTGTTCTAAAAGCGGTACATAGGAAGATAGACTTGACTAGGACTACAGTATGTATGAAATATATTGACAAAGATGAAAACTAAAGATGTTTTCTCTATAATTCTATTTTATTTTAGTTCGTTTTGTAAAGACACAACACAGTTTCAGTTAGTTATCGTTTTTTGATAAAGCCTCGTCTTTATTTTTTATTTCAGTTAAAGACAAAAAAAATCACACCTTGTTTTCGTAATTTCGTTAGTTTTCGTTAACGATAATAACCCTGGTACCATCTCACCTTTATTTTGTGCCTTCATGGTGAAGCAGCCATTTTGTTTACGGCTACAACGGTGACAAGCTACAGTCAGATATGCACCTTTGAACTGAAAGGTATAGCTTATTTAGTATTGCTTGCTAGCTTAGTATTGTTCTTCAGTGTGAATTTGCTGGTCATGCTGATGTGAATGTATGTGAAAGGGATATGGGAAATGTAGATTGAAGTACTGATCTGTGTTTTTTTTCTGAAGCAAATCTTTTGTGCTTTTTTGTATAACAGTTGTGGGTAATGGTTTTACATATTTGAAGTTGGATTAGATTACAAAATACCTGCTAGTTTAAAGGTAACTGAATGATTGTAAATATATTGGATTAATATTGTCAAATTAATAAGTGAAACCCCAAGTGTATTTTTGTTTGTTTAAATAATTCAGGTTAGCTCTCATGAAAGCTCAACCATGCTAACGAGGCGCTACAACTGGAAATTTTACTTAAAGTTGTGTTTTGCAAAAGAAGCTAGCTTCATTGTTGTCTGAAAATGTCAACAGGCAGCTGGCTGAAAGCAAAGAAGTAGTAAGCTTACCTTTTATTGGTAACCTAACTGTTACGGTTCATTGTTTCTGAAATAAGAGGCCTTACTGCTATGTTCCCAGCAAACTTGAAAAAAAAATGAAATATTAAGCCATGGTTTAACTGCACTATAGGCTGAGTGCACTTTATAATTCGATTTTTTACGGCCCTGTTTAGCAATGTTGTTTTTCAATAAAATAAAACATTTGTATAAAGCAAGCCATTTCCATGTTGATAAGAGCATTAAAATAAAAATGATGGAAAAAAAATGAATAGATAAAAATGTGCGATGTAACTGAGTTAACTACGACATTAATGCGATCAATCGCGATTCAATATTTTAATCGTTTGACAGCACTAGTGTCTATACATTGTGTGTGTGTGTGTGTGTGTGTGTGTGTGTGTGTGTGTGTGTGTGTGTGTGTGTATATTTTTGGGTGTTTCGGTGTGTTTGTGTGTGTTAGTGGGTGTTTTTAGTATGTGTATGTGTGTGTGTTTGTTTTTAAGTTTAATATATGAGTGTGTGTATTTCTGTGTGTTTGTATCTCTGTATGCTTCTAAGCATGTTTGTATGTGTATGTGCGTGTGTGTGTGTGTGTGCAAGTGTGATTGGGTATTTCAGTGTGTTTGTGTGTGTAAGTTGGTGTTTTAGTATGTGTGTTTGTGTGTTGGGGGTATTTGGTCATCTGATCCTCACTCTAATTCCTCCAGTTTACAATTGGGATCCTCCAGGAGAGCAGAAAGATGCTTCACTCCTGAGTCTCCTGCTTTACTCTCACTCAGGAACAGCACTCTCATGTGTGAGGGGTTTGATCTCAGTGCTGATGCAAGATAACTGAACCCCTCTTCTGTAATACTGCAGTGTCCTAGGCTGTAGAGAGAAAAGGACAAATATTATCTATTTCCTTCTAGACTGAAAAAAATGTGAAAAGGAATGTATATTGCAAGTGTATATATTGTACGCGTGTGTGTGTTTTTAAGTTTGAATATGAGTTTGTGTATGTATGTGTGTGTGCATCTGAGTATGTTTGTAAGCGTGTTTGTATGTATATTTTGTGTGTTTGTTTGATTGGGGGTTTCAGTATGTTTGTGTGTGTAAGTGGGTGTTGAAGTTTGTGTTTGTGGGTGAGTGTTTTACTAAGTTAGACTACATGGGTGTGTATTTTTGTGTGTTTGCATCTGTGTATGTTTGTAAGCGTGTTTGCATGTACATGTGTATGTGTGTGTTTATGTATGTGTGATTGGGTGTTTTAGTGTGTCTGTGTTTGTAAGTGGGTGTTTTAGTCTTTTAGTGTGTGTGTGTGTTGGGGGTATTTGGTCTTCTGATCCTCACTTTAGTTTTTCCAGTTTACAGTTGGGATCCTCCAGAAGAGCAGAAAGATGCTTCACTCCTGAGTCTCCTGCTTTACTCTCACTCAGCCACAGCACTCTCATGTGTGAGGGGTTTGATCTCAGTGCTGATGCAAGATAACTGAACCCCTCTTCTGTAATACTGCAGTTTCCCAGGCTGTAGAGAGAAAAGGACAAATATTATCTATTTCCTTCTAGACTGAAAAAATGTGAAAAGGAATGTAAATGTATATTGCAAGTGTATATATTGTACACGTGTGTGTGTGTTTTTAAGTTAAGCATGTACATGTGTATGTGTGTGTTTATGTATGTGTGATTGGGTGTTTCAGTGTGTTTGTGTGTGTAAGCGGGTGTTTAAGTATGTGTGTGTGTGCGTGTGTGTTGGGGTATTTGGTCTTGTGATCCTCACTATAGTTCCTCCAGATTGCAGTTGGAATCCTTCAGAAGAGCAGAAAGTTGTTTCACTCCTGAGTCTCCTGCTCTAGTCCCTGTCAGTCCCAGCTCTCTCATGTGTGAGGGGTTTGATCTCAGTGCTGATGCAAGAGAATGGAAGCCCTCTTCTGTAATACTGCAGTTTGAAAGGCTGTAGAGAGAAAAGGACAAAAAGGAATGTAATTGTATATTGAAATATAGTGTATATATATTGGGTGTGAGTGTGTGTGTACATTTTTTAAGTTTGAATGTATGACTATGTGTATTTCTCTTTGTTTGCATCTGTGTATGTATGTAAGCGTGTTCCCTATCGCAGTTGACTGTGATACAACATATGGGACTTGCCGTAGTCACGGAACCAATCAAAGCACTTTTCACTCACGTTGGATGGCTGATATGTGTCCAATCACTCTCCTGTGCCAGCCCCCTCAGGAGCGCTTAAATAGCCATGTTGGACAGCCATCACTCTCTTTCCATACTTCACTTCGAAGTGGACCACTCCAAAGGATATCTCTCTACGCAAATATCCGTCAAAAGTTTATCTCTCTTGCTATTAGCTGCGGTCCTCCCCTCACTAGCTTTGAGTGCCGCGTTTTTGGCTTTCAGGCTGAGAGTTCGAGTTGCTATCTCTAGCTTGCTAGCTGGCTCTGACTACCTTGCTAGCTTTTGTCGGCTACTCAACTTGATTTGTTGTGATAGTTTGTACTCGTCCTAACTTTTCTATTGTTTCAGAAAATGTCTGACGCAGCACTCACCCCGCCTGCGACATCTGCGCCAGCATGATGCTGGCCAGAGCGACGAAATGCATTGCAAATTGGGAGCGCAAGGAAGCAGACGCCAGTGCCGACTGGGGAGATTCAAGCTGCGTGCTCCTTCGGGTAGTGGGCTGTAAGGCAGTCGCATATTCCCCGCAGCTGCACCCTCTAGCCCGTCTCCCTCTCCCTCTCCTTCACCTGCCTCCTGGTAGCAACAGACCACGGGGCGGTGGAGCTGCCCACCGGCTTTGACGACCAGCCGGTTCCCCTTGGACGAGGAGGACATGGAAATGGATCTGGCTGAACGAGCGCAGGCATCCTTTCCCCCAGTCTCATCCATGGGCCAGCAGCTACATGAGGTAGAGCTGAGGGTGGCGGGCCGCCTGGGTCTCCCCCTCCATCCCCCTCCCAGCTTGCAGACTTTGCTGCTGGATGGGGAATTCTACGGCGGGCCCCCCGTAGCGGCTACCAGCCCCTTCCCCTTATTTGTGGAGGTACATGGGGAGCTCACGACCACATGGGCCACCCCCTACTCAGGGCGTGCCCCGGTACCTGGTTTGCCGCCTTGAGGGGCAGACCTCTTTCGAAACCAAGCCTCTCCCATTGGATAGTAGGGGCTATTGGGTTGTCATATACGAGTTTGTCCCTAGAACCCCCAGAGATACTGCATGCGCACTCTACTCGAGGGGTCTTTTCTTCCTGAGACTTATTGAAAGGAGTCTCAGTAGAATAAATTTGTAAAGCTGCAAGCTGGAGTTCTTGCCACACTTTCATTAGGTTCAATATGCTAGATGTGGCTGAACCTAGTTTCCTACAAGGTTTTTACAGGCAGGCAATCTTTGATCCTCACAACCTGGGAATGAATAAATTATGTGTGTTTTCATCAGCTTCTATATGTTAGACGCAAATGAAGCAAATGAGGCAAATGAACCAAATGAAGTCCTTGCTTGGGGGCAACTGCAATAGGGAACATCTGGGTTACGTACGTAACCTCGGTCCCCTTAGCAGGGACCAGATATAACAAGCGTGGCATTTACAGTGTTTTGTTATCGGGTTTGTGTTTAGAGCTCAGTATTCCAAGAGAGTGATGGCTGTCCAACACAGCTATTTAAGTGCTCCTGAGGGGGCGGGCTCAGGAGAGTGATTGGACGAATCTCAGCCATCCAGCGTGAGTGAAAAGTGCTTTGATTGGTTCTGTGACTATATCACGTCTCATATGTTATATCTGGTCCCTGCTTAGGGAACCGCGGTTACGTACGTAACCCAGATGTTTGTATGTCTATGTGTGTGTGTGATTGGGTGTTTCAGTGTGTGTGTGTGTGTGTAAATGGGTGATTTATTATGTGTGTGTGTGTGTGTGTGTGTGTGTGTGTGTGTGTGTGTGTTGGGGGTATTTCGTTTTCTGGCACTCACTATATTTCCTCCAGTTTACAGTTGGGACCCTCCAGAACAGAAGAAAGAAGCTTCACTCCTGAGTCTCCTGCTTCATTCCAACTCATCCGCAGAACTCTAATGTGTGAGGGGTTTGATCTCAGTGCTGATGCAAAATAACTGAAGCCCTCTCCTGTAAAATTGCAGTTTTCCATGCTGAAGAGAGAAAAGGACAAATATTATCTATTTCCTTTTAGACTGAAAAAAATTTGAAAAGTAATGTAAATGTATATTGAAAGTGTATATAAATTGTGTGTGTGTGTTTTTAAGTTTGAATGTATGAGTGTGTGTATTTCTGTTTGTTTGCATCTGTGTGTGTTTGTAAGCGTGTTTGTATATACAGTATATGTGTCTGTGTCTGTGTGATTGAGTGTGTTTGTAAGTGGGTGTTTCAGTATGTGTAAGTGTGCATGATAACGATGGAGAAAGAAGAGTGATAATAGGTTTACTGCTGAATAAATATTGACCCTTAATATGTGAAGATCACAACAGTTCACGGGTAGCAGTGTTGTAACTTTAAGTGTTAAGTTTCGATTTGATAGATTTCCAGTTAATTATTTGAATAAGGATTTAATTGAAGTTAAGTTAAGCAAAAGCGAATTTATATTGGATGTATTTAAATATGCATAACTGCCTTATCAATATGATTGATTGTTTTATTAATACTGTTGTTTTGATAATGCAGGACGTTTGCACAGTGAGTTGCACGTCTAGTTTACGTTTTCAACGGTTCTAGCTTGTACTGTGTGAGTGATAAGTGACAATACTTTTCTGCTAGTAAGGGTTCTTTGTTTTTTTACCCAGTTGTCGACCTCCACTTATTTTGTGCTGGCTAGTGAGATTAAATACAACAAGCAGCTCAGTATTTTGTCTTGTGATACTCACATTAGTGACTCCAGTTTACAGTTGGGATCCTTCAGAAAAGAAGAAACATGCTTCAATCCTAAGTCTCCTGCTTTACTCTCACTCAGCTGGAGCAGTCTGATGTGTGAGGGGTTTGATCTCAGTGCCAATGCAAGAGAACTGACTCCCTCTTCTGTAATACTGCAGTTTTCCAGGCTGTAGAGAGAAAATTAAAAATATTATCTATTTCCTTTTAGATTGAAAATATGTTAAAAGGAACGTAAATGTATATTGAAAGATAGTTTATATTTATTGGGTGTGTGTTTATGAGTGTGTGTATTAAGGTGTGTTTTCTATCTGTGTGTGTTTGTAAGCGTGTTTGTATGTATATGTGTGTGTGTCTGTGTGATTGGGTGTTTCAGTGTGTTTTTAAGTGGGTGCTTTAGAATGTGTAAGTGTGCGTGAAAACGATGGAAAAAGAAGAGTGATAAGAAGATCACTGCTGAATAAATATTGACTCTTAACATGTGAAGATCATGACAGTTATTTGAGATAGCAACTCAGTATTCAGTCTTGTGATGCTCACTAAAGTGACTCCAGTTTACAGTTGGGATCCTCCAGAAGAGAAGAAAGTTGCTCCACTCCTGAGTCTCCTGCTTTATTCCCATCCAGCTGCAGCACTCTTATATGTGAGGGGTTTAATCTCAGTGCTGATGCAAGAGAACTGAAGCCCTCTTCTGTAATACTGCAGTTTTCCAGGCTGTAGAGAGAAAAGGAAAAATATTATCTATTTCCTTTTAGACTTTTTTTTTTTTTAAAGGAATGTAAATGTATATTGAAAGATAGTAGATAGATCAAGATGGCGGCACGGGTAGATGCAGCGACCACTCACGCTTCCGAAAATGCTGTGTTTTGTTTATTTAATAAGTGTTTGTCCAAAAGTTTGTCGTGTTCGTCTCGTCTGTATGCGTCGGATTACAAGTACAGTCAACAGGCTCTGCTAGACATCTGTAAGAGCAAGATTAATAACGTGTTGGACACTACAACAGAGACAACCATCAAGGAGCTCCAATTACTTCGCCAGCACATGATTACACCGGACCCGACTGCGACTACAGCCCCAATCAGGAGCGTCGGAAGTGGTGTGCGAGGAAGCAGAAGAGGGGCAATTGCGGAGGTATCCGAGCTAGGCTAGCGGCTAGCCCAACTCGCCCAGCCATACCATCAATCATCATGGCTAACGTACGATACTTGGACAATAAAATGGACCACATATGACTGCTGAGATCAGAGAATCGGACAGTGAATACCTGCTGTGTGCTTGTTTTCACTGAAACATGGCTTAATGACAACATCCCCGACTGCGCTGTACATCTTGAGCAGGTAACATGTTATCGAGCGGATAGAGCCCACGTTAACGGATGGAAACAACGCGGTTGAGGATTCTGTGTTTACAAAACTCCCTGTTAGGCAGGAAGAAACCTTAAGCAGAACCACGGCACATAAGGGGGGACCCATCTGCTCGAGGTCGGCCGGGTGGAGATAGGAAGGGGAGAAGGGGGAGGGTTGTGTGGCAGAAGGGGAAGGGAAACAACAGGGGTTGTACACAGCCAGCATTTGGTCATGTACGTAGTAAATATACAGACATGCGGTGGTAAATATATGATACAGGCAAGACCAGTTTAGTGGGTATACACTGTGCTCTTATGGTTACTGTTACAGGGGTAAGGGATGTAGGGACAGAGAAACATTTCAGTGGTGGCAATAATGTATATTGTATATAAATGCTAGCATAGGGTATTGTGCACAGTAAGTGTACGGCAATACGGTGGCGATGGGTGCAATTGGCCGAGGGTTTCTACAGGTAGACTAGGTGGCAGGGCTGGACTGGCAATCTGGCATACCGGGCTTTTCCCCGGTGGGCCGAGGTCCCTCGTGGGCCGATGGCCTCCCCCAGTTTTTTTTTTTTTTTTTCAAAAAAATGAATTAATAAATAAAATGACCGGCGGCCCACGATGTCATGTTGACGGCCTTCGGCCCATGCATGTGGGGGGGGGGGGGGGGGGGGCGCCATACGCACTGAAACGGTGCCTGCTGAAGTCAAGTGCACAAGTGCGCCATCTGAGGCAGAACCAAATTATTGCGGCCCACCTCTTCCCTGTATTTAGCGCGAGTTTGCGAGAGTGGAAGACGGCAATGGACAAACCAAAGCGTAAAGGTGGAGCTGAAAAGCTCCGGGCCAAAAGGCTAAAAAATCTAGCCGCAGACGCCGGAAAATGTGCTAAAATAACAGACATGTTCAGTGGAGGTGCTTCGGGAGCCCCCTCCACCTCAGGTGAATCAAGCACCACCAGCACCAGTGGACAGGGTGAGGGGGCTAGCTGTAGCGATCCACCCATGGAGACAGCACAGATGGTGGAAGAGGGTGACGGTTTTACTAGCCATGAACAGGGTGGAGGAGATGATGAGTCCGAACCCGAGGGTCATGGACTGAGTGAGCCGCTGCCGGTGCACCAGGTAAGCAGCTATTAACATAAGGATAATACTTTTAGATGATGGATTTGAATTTAGCCAGCCGCAGCGATATGAAAATGATGCGTAATAGTTGTGACAAACGGCTATGCTAATATGCTAATGAAAATGCTAGATGAATAGTCATGCTACACGCTATCATGCCTGAAGGATAAGCAAGCACACAGCATAGCCCCACGATACACGCCGTTTACAGGTGGAATGCTGTAATTATTTAGTTTTATTAGTTTATCAGTTATTAGTTTTTATTACCACGTAGTATTACACTACTATGTCTATGGCATTACACAGTGTATTTAGCGATGCAACTTGGGCCATTATGGTAATAGCCGAGCCAATTTATTACAGGGGGTTATGGTTATTATTGAAGTGGTTGTCGTCGTCTTTTTTCCAAACGAGGCTCTTATATGTTTGCGCAGCTTAAACCTTTTCTTTTCGTTGAAATGTGTCTCGATGACAAACGATTAGTGTTCTATGGTGGGACGGGTTATAATGAAACGGAGAAATTGGGGAATTCTGGCCAACGTTCAATTCTTCTGTGTTGAAAATAAGCCTTCCCCCCCAAGACCCTGCCATCTAACTCGGGTAGTTTGTCTGATGCTCTCGGCTAACGTACTCTCACACTCCAAATATAATCTGTCAATATAAAGTTCTAATGATTCGAGTCTAAATGTTCAAGCCGACATGGTTGCCGTTGTCTTTTTCCAAACGAGGCTCTTGTTTGCACAGCTGGAAAGCCTTTTCTTTTTCGTTGATATGTGTCTCGAGGAGATGGGCATAAAAGAAGCACAGAAAATAAAAGCGAGAGCAACAAAAAAAGCAAAATGGGGAGTAGGCTAGTCTATAAAATTTGCTTTTTTAAAACTTGGCATATTTTGGAGATATCCTACAGTGCTCTTATTATGGGTAATTTAAAGGTATTAAAATGGCTTAATGTAGATGAATACAGTATAACTTATTTGAATATTTCCAAATAAAATATAACATTTAAACATTAATGTTACTACAAATAAGTATACATATTATTTGTAATTAATAATTGATCCCTCTGTTCTTTTCTAGTCAAGCCAGTCTGTTGAGGCAGATGTTGACTACTTTTGCCGTCCAGACCGTGCTACACTGCAAACTTTTTTTAACCACCATCCAAAGCAAGATGCTCCAAACCCAATAGGAAAGGTCTTCACAAACAAAGAAGGTACAAGCAGGAAGTGGCTGACATACTGTGATCAACGCCCTGCTTTATTTTGTTTTGTATGCTTGGCCTTTAGCAAGCCCTCTGATAACAGTGTATTCGTTACTGGAATGTCTGACTGGAGACATGTTCACCAGAGAGCAGAAGAGCATGAAAAAAGTATGGCACATAGAGCTTGTGCTGAAGCTTATTTTCTAAACTGCTCAAAATCGGACATAAACAGCCTGCTTAGAGGAAGACAGCTAACTGCTCATAGAGAGCAGATCAAGAAGAGACGGCAGGTGTTAGACCGTGTGGTGGAAGTGGTCAGAGTGATTGGAAAGAGGGGGCTAAGCTATAGGCACGAAGACAATGAGTCTGCTTATACTCTAGAGGACAGCAGCCTTGATCATGGCAACTTTTTGGAGATGATACTTTTGCTGGGGAAATATGATGTGGCATTGAAAGAACATCTCAGTGACATAATTCATAAAAGCAAAAAGCTCCATGAATCTGCATCAGGCTCAAGAGGCAATGGTTCCCTTGTCACTCTGCTGTCTAAATCGACTGTAAACTCAGTGATTGACACAATCCTTAAGTTGATCAAAGACAACATCGACACGGAAATTCAAAAAGCAGGCATGTTTACTGTACAATTGGACACAACACAGGATATCGCAGCACAAGACCAGTGCTCAGTTGTGCTTCGGTACGTCACTGATACTGTACACGAGAGGCTTGTTGCTGTGGTAAAATGCAGTTCATCCACAGGAGAGGCCTTTGTTCAGTTGTTGAGTGATGTGCTTGATGGTCTGAACTTAGACAAAAGCCTCTGCATTGGAAATGCCACAGATGGAGCTGCCAACATGCAGGGAAGATACAGAGGCTTCTCTTCACTCTTGTCATCACAATCTCCTCACCATGTCCATGTGTGGTGCTACTCTCATATGCTCAATCTCGTTCTTTCTGACACCACTGAAATTGTGATAGAGAGTGGATCTCTTTTTCATCTCCTAAATGACATCGCTGTGTTCATCTCATCAGAGACTGAATGTATGGGAGAAGGAAAGCCACAGCAGCAGGCACAAGCGCATAGGACCCATTGGAGAGACACGCTGGTGGGCAAAGCATGATGCCTTAAAGAAAGTGTTTGGCTCATTTGGGAAACCGCAGGACTGTCTCTATATTGATGTTCTGTGCACCCTTTCAGCCATTCAAGACCAGACGACAGTGAAGTCAAATGCCAGATCCAAAGCAAGGGGATACAAAGATGGCCTTCTCAGACACGAGACCATCCTGACCGCGCAATTATTCTTGCGGATATTTGAGAAGACCACCCCACTATCCAAATACCTCCAAACAGGCGGGATGGACATCCTCTCTGCCCACAGGATGGTGATGTCCACACACGAGGCCCTTAAGGGGATGGGAAGAGATTTCCAGACAGTCAAGAATGCAACAGAGAGTTTTGTGAAGTGGGCAAATGACTTATCTGCTGGTAAATTGGAGGCCTTCATGCTGATGTCCACAGAAAAGGACATCCTCATGGGATTGGACACAGACAGTGTCATAGACAGAGTGGCCGAAAAAAGTGAACTGCTTCGGAAGCTCCTACTCTACTAAAGTAAGACAATATTTTTAATATTAGTTTAGTTTTGTTTCTCTTCAAAATTACCTAAACTTGATAGTAAGGAATAAAAGGCATAACACTTTCATTGTTGATTGTCTTCTTTTTCCTTTAAGGAAGCCTCTGTCTCAGGTTGTGGCGATGACTTGCTTTCACAAGGTAAGTATTATAGTTATGGAAATGAATGTAATTGTTTGGCTTGAACTTAAAACTTTTTCCCTTTCCCCCCCTTTAACACGCATTACATCCTTTTCTGGTATTTACTGTTTTTAGGGTTCCATTTCAGGATTGTGAGATTGGATTGTGAGGATTGTTTTTGGAGATGGACAGACGTTTGGTTTCTGGGTAAGTGAGAAGAAATCAATCTGATTCAAACACAAACGCACACAAGCACACACACACACATGTAATGTATTCAAGTCTCACTTCTCTGTGTCTTCCTCTTTATGAAATCCTGTCCCTCTAGGGCTTCACATGTACATAGTTCTCATGTACATAGTTCTTACTGGATTGACAGGGTTTGTGAGCGTTGGTTCCGGTGAAGTTAGCTATTCACCAAGTGAGTAAACATTTACACCTCACCAGAACATAAACGTGTTGCAAACCAGATTTTTTATGAGCTTGTATGTGCTTAACATCAAAGTGTGCATGCAACCCCCTCCTTTTCTCTATCTGTGTGTGTGTGTGTGTGTGTGTGTGTGTGTGTGTGTGTGTGTGTGTGTGTGTGTGTGTGTGTGTGTCTATCTGTAGGTTTCATGAGTGTTTGATGGACTGTAGTCGGTGTAGACAGACAAGGCTATGCACCAAGTGAGTAAACATATAAACATATACACATTACCACAACATAAAAGTGTTACAAATCTGATGTTGTATGTGCCTAACATCAGAGTGGGTATGTCCCCCCCCTCTGTGTGTGTGTGTGTGTGTGTGTGTGGCTATCTGTAGGTTTCATGAGTGTTTGATTGACTGTAGTGTGTGTGCCAAAAGAGCTGATTGGAACTGAAGAGCGCAGACAAGGCTATGCACCAAGTGAGTAAACATATCCACATTGCCACGACATAAAAGCGTAAAAAATCTGATGTTGTATGTGCCTAACATCAGAGTGGGTATGTGCCCCCCCCCCCCTCTCTCTCTGTCCAAGGAGCTGATTGGACTGAAGAGAGCAGATAAGGCCAGTTCATCGGCAGCTGCCAGGGGCTCTCTTCTCTCAACGTCCAGGTTTTCTGCCAGCTATCATGTCAAATGTATAGATTCATTTTAAATAAACAATTGAGTGTGAAGTCACTGCACATTTCCTGGTGTTTTTTGGTACCTGAAAGAGAGTTTTTTTAGTTAAATTGTGCACCTTTTCCACAAGGCCAGAACGTTTGTACATTTGGAAGACATAAGTTACGTCAATTTAATGGCAGATGTGCTCCGCTAATTATGTGGGCCGGTCTGACCCAAAAAATGCCCGGGCCGTTTTGTTCTCCCAGTCCAGCACTGCTAGGTGGAGAGACTACAACAGCGTCCCATGGCGGAGATCTAGATAAGGAGGGAAAGAAAAGGAACAGAGTGAGTGGGTAGAGTTCGGCTGTCCATATGCCAAGATGAGGAGTGGTGGGGGTGAAGAGCAATGTTTCCACTTCCATCAGCAACTGGAACATGATATAAGGGAGAAGCCACTGGCGGAGTTTATGATCATAAAGTGCCATCCTTTCAATCTGCCAAGGGAATTTGCTGCGGTTTTGCTAATCGCGGTATATATCCCTCCAACCTCCAGTAGCAGTGACAGGAATGCGGCACTTTGTGAACTATATCAGGCCATCAGCGACCTCAACAGCTTCTTTGAACGGTTGGAAGCAACAAACAACACAAGCCCACAGAAAACTCCACCGCCCCCACGACCAGGCTCTGTGCCTGTCTGCAGAAAGTGTGAAGAGGGCACTCTCAACCCCCGAAAAGCAACAGGCCCAGACAACATTCCAGACCGTGTACTGAGGGACTGCGCATAGGAGCTTAAGGATATCTTCATGGATATATTCAACACTTCTCTGAGTCAAACTGCTGTCCCATCACATTTCAAGACCTCCATACCTGTGCCAAAGAAACCGGCTCCATCCTGCTTCAATGATTATCGCCCTGTGGCACTGACCCCTATCATTATGAAGTGCTTTGAATGGCTAGTCATGTGTCACATCAAGTCCATTCTCCCCCCTACCCTGCCCCCCTTTTCCAGTTCGCATACCGGGACAAACGTTCCACAGAGGATGCAATCTGCTTTGCTCTCCACCCAGCCCTCACCCACCTAAAAAAGCAGACTCACATTGGACATATTGAGTGAGCGACCACAAGCAGTACGAGTCGGCAACAACATCTCGAGCAGCATCACACTGAGCACAGGGGCCCCACAAGGCTGTGTGCTCAGTCCCCTGCTCTTCATCCTGCTGACTCACGACTGCACACCAACCTACAGTACCAATCACGTGGTGTAGTTTGTGGACGACACAACTCTGGTGGGTCTCATCACCAAGAACGATGAGACCCACTACAGGAAGGAGGTCAACCTTTTGACCACGTGGTGCAGAGACAACAACCTCCTGCTGAGCTGGTAAGATCATTGGTGCCCCACTCCCTTCCTTGCAAGACATATACACCGCCCGGCTCACCCGGAAAGCTACCTCGATTGCGAGTGACACCAGCCACCCCGCCCACGGCCTGTTCAGCCTCCTACCCTCTGGAAGAAGGTATAGGACCCTCCGTTGCCGCACCACCAGACTCAGTAATAGCTTCATACACCAAGCTGTCAGGAAGCTAAATTCTCTCCCCTCACTCCCCCCAGCCATAACCATAAGTCTGACAAGAGGCTGAAATACCCCAAACTGTCTCTGCACTTTTATCACTTTATCACTTACGTTTACCACCACAAACTAACAATTTAGCTTTTTACAAAAGCTTTAAGACCCATCCAATCAGATTGCATGGTTTTAAAATCCATCTTATTGATTGACTAGTCCCACAGAGCTTGTCAAATCAAGCTACCCGAGTAACGTGCCTTTGAGGTTAGAAAAACAAACGGTGTCCGCGAGTATGTGAAAACAGCGTTTTTCAGCACAAGTAGAAGTAACATTTCTAATGAATGATGAGTGACCAAGAAAGCAATGTACACAGTGGTCCTGGATGGATTTCTAGTGGAGAAAAGTTAGAATTTTACCGAGGATTGGAAGGAGAAAGCGGCGGAGAAAATGACTCCGACTGCGTTTCTGTCACAAGGTACGTTTCATCTTAAATACACTCACCCAACAAGTAGTCACTGAAATGCATGCTTTCCTCATTTGTTTCTCGGAGTAAATAATACACTTAAAGGAGTATTTATTTTCCTTTCAAGATCCACTACAAATTATGATGAGATGAGTATGTGCTCTGACTGCCACACCATGGAGCCTGGCTATTTGGTAAGGCAGTTAGATATCACACATTAATATATGTTATGTGTGTTCTTACATCATTGCTTTAATTGAAGGTACCCTAAATCAGTCATGCTTCACTTATGCTTCTGTAATTTTATCTGTATGTTCTACGTATCATGCAATGTCTTTTCTGTATGTTCCACTTAGTATTAGAAAATGTCCTGTCTTATCTGCTGTGCCTGTGCACTTTATATGTTTCACCGTGGGAGGGTGGGAAACGTTCTTTCGATTACTTTGTATGTCTTGACAAGTGAAGTAATTGACAATAAAGCTACTTTGACTTTGACTTGTGTATATATATATTAGGTGTGTGTTTTAGTATTTGGATATATGAGTGTGTGTATTTGTGTGTTTGTTAGCGTGTTTGTATGTGTTTGTGTGTGTCTGTGTGATTTGTAAGTGGGCGTTTTCGATGGGTAACTGTGCAATGGAAAAAGAAGAGTGATAAGAAGTTTACTGTTGAATGAATTGTATCATTTTACATGTGAAGATAATGACAGTTCACTCAAAGCAACTCAGTATTTGGTCTTGTGATACTCACAATAGTTTCTCCAGTTCACAGTTGGGATCTTT
Source organism: Sprattus sprattus (assembly GCF_963457725.1). Taxonomy (NCBI): domain Eukaryota; kingdom Metazoa; phylum Chordata; class Actinopteri; order Clupeiformes; family Clupeidae; genus Sprattus; species Sprattus sprattus. Next base: position 13,461,763 of record NC_137919.1, read on the forward strand.
AAAAAAAGAAGAAAGATGCTCCACTCCTGAGTCTCCTGCTTTATTCCCATCCAGCTGCAGCACTCTTATATGTGAGGGGTTTAATCTCAGTGCTGATGCAAGAGAACTGAAGCCCTCTTCTGTAAAACTGCAATTTCCCAGGCTGTAGAGAGAAAAGGACAAATATTATCTATTTCCTTTTGGACTGAAAAAAAGTTAAAAGGAATGTTAATGTATATGAAAGATAGTGTATATGAGCCATTCTACCGAATTCGTGTAATATGCAGTCCCTCAACAATAAAAACTATTTACAAAACAATTAGGTATTTAGGCATATATATTTTCTAAGAAAATGTTATTGTCTATATAAACCCAATGCATTCAATGAGATAGTGATAAGCTAAATATATACAAAATCATCATTTATATGGTACTTTCTGTTGGGAAGTAGCTGTCCCCAACCCTGACATCTAAATTTCAATGCCTGTAAATAACACTTTTCAAATTTTGATTTTTCGATTTTTTTCAATGATCTAAATTCAAAGATCTTTATGATTGGGTTTAAACAGAACTTGGAATATTTAGATTTATTGTGGGTTTAATTTTTAAATAAATAAACTATACTCAAAAAATCATGTCCCCAGTTTTCATGTCACTACAGAAACACAAGAGTTTTAGTCCATTGGCTGAGCCTGTGTTTTAGCCACGGCCCTGCATTTTTGACCATGCAGTGACACTGCACCCCTGTCCCTCATGGTTGAATGGTAAGTAGCTAAATTCCATAGTTTTTATATAAATGTGTTTCAAAGTCTGAAAATCGCTGTGTAACCTTAAGAATAGTCACTACCGAAACCCATGTTTTCTTCAATTAAGTAAACCTTTTGGGGTTTCATGCTAAATCTTATGTTTGTATGTGTGTACACCTCTTCAAAGATTTGTTGGCAAGCCGTGTGCCTGCTAGACTTCTTTATTTATGCTTAAAGTTAGCTAGAATTGTCACTACCGAAACAGTCACTACCGAAACATATGGTAGTGACCTGATGATTTCAGTAGTGACAAAATGAAATGGTAAGTAGTTCAATCACATAATTTTTAAATAGTTGTGTTGTGTGGACTAAAGGGCGGCCCAGAGCACCTTTTGGAAGATTTTGGGAGAGAAATGAACATCCATCCAACAGTGCAGTCACTACCGAAACAGATTAATTGTATAAATTGAACTTGAAAATTTGGTAAAGATGTGTGTACTTTAGATATGGTATAATATACATACGGACAAAGTTTTGGGAATAAAAAATAAAACAATTCAAAATATTTCCTACCTGGCTTGCACCAATTCAGTAGAATGGCCCATATATATTGGGTGTGTGTTAATGAGATTGATTATATGAGTGTGTGTATTTCTGTGAGTTTGTATCTGTGTGTGTTTGTAAGCGTGTTTGTATGTAAATGTGTGTGTGTCTGTGTGATTGGGTGTTACAGTGTGTTTGTAAATGTGTGTTTTAGAATGTGTAAGAGTGCGTGATAACGATGGAAAAAGAAGAGTGATAATAAGTATACTGCTGAATAAATATTGACCCTTAACATGTGAAGATCATGACAGTTATCTGAGATAGCAACTCAGTATTTGGTCTTGTGATACTCACTGAAGTTTCTCCAGTTTACAGTAGGGATCCTCCAGAAGAGCAGAAAGTTGCTCCAATCCTGAGTCTTCTCCTTTATTCCCATTCAGCCGCAGCTCTCTCATGTGTGTGGGGTTTGATCTCAGTGCTGATGCAAGAGAACTGAAGCCCTCCCCTGTAATACAGCAGTTTTCCAGGCTGTAGAGAGAAAAGGACAAATATTATCCATTTTCCTTTAGACTGAACTTTGTGGAAAGGAATGTAAATGTATATTGAAAGATAGTGTATATATTTTTTGGGTGTGTGTTTTAAAGTTTGAATATATGAGTTTGTGTATTTCTGTGTGTGTTTGTAAGCGTGTTTGTATGTGTAAGTGTGTGTGTCTGTGTGATTGGGTGTTTCAGTGTGCTTGTAAAGGCCCTGTCACACCATGACGTTCTGGTCAACGTTCTCTGAACCTGTGTTGAGCGTTTGACTAACGTGTGAATAACGACAGAATAGCGTTTTGCTGGCATGTGGGTTTTATGGTCAAACAGGTATAAACGCTGGTAACTCATAATGGATTCAGTTGTTCTGAACAGTGCAAAAATCATGTCCCCAGTTTTCATGTCACTACAGAAACACAAGAGTTTTAGTCCATTGGCTGAGCCTGTGTTTTAGCCACGGCCCTGCATTTTTGACCATGCAGTGACACTGCACCCCTGTCCCTCATGGTTGAATGGTAAGTAGCTAAATTCCATAGTTTTTATATAAATGTGTTTCAAAGTCTGAAAATCGCTGTGTAACCTTAAGAATAGTCACTACCGAAACCCATGTTTTCTTCAATTAAGTAAACCTTTTGGGGTTTCATGCTAAATCTTATGTTTGTATGTGTGTACACCTCTTCAAAGATTTGTTGGCAAGCCGTGTGCCTGCTAGACTTCTTTATTTATGCTTAAAGTTAGCTAGAATTGTCACTACCGAAACAGTCACTACCGAAACATATGGTAGTGACCTGATGATTTCAGTAGTGACAAAATGAAATGGTAAGTAGTTCAATCACATAATTTTTAAATAGTTGTGTTGTGTGGACTAAAGGGCGGCCCAGAGCACCTTTTGGAAGATTTTGGGAGAGAAATGAACATCCATCCAACAGTGCAGTCACTACCGAAACAGATTAATTGTATAAATTGAACTTGAAAATTTGGTAAAGATGTGTGTACTTTAGATATGGTATAATATACATACGGACAAAGTTTTGGGAATAAAAAATAAAACAATTCAAAATATTTCCTACCTGGCTTGCACCAATTCAGTAGAATGGCCCATATATATTGGGTGTGTGTTAATGAGATTGATTATATGAGTGTGTGTATTTCTGTGAGTTTGTATCTGTGTGTGTTTGTAAGCGTGTTTGTATGTAAATGTGTGTGTGTCTGTGTGATTGGGTGTTACAGTGTGTTTGTAAATGTGTGTTTTAGAATGTGTAAGAGTGCGTGATAACGATGGAAAAAGAAGAGTGATAATAAGTATACTGCTGAATAAATATTGACCCTTAACATGTGAAGATCATGACAGTTATCTGAGATAGCAACTCAGTATTTGGTCTTGTGATACTCACTGAAGTTTCTCCAGTTTACAGTAGGGATCCTCCAGAAGAGCAGAAAGTTGCTCCAATCCTGAGTCTTCTCCTTTATTCCCATTCAGCCGCAGCTCTCTCATGTGTGTGGGGTTTGATCTCAGTGCTGATGCAAGAGAACTGAAGCCCTCCCCTGTAATACAGCAGTTTTCCAGGCTGTAGAGAGAAAAGGACAAATATTATCCATTTTCCTTTAGACTGAACTTTGTGGAAAGGAATGTAAATGTATATTGAAAGATAGTGTATATATTTTTTGGGTGTGTGTTTTAAAGTTTGAATATATGAGTTTGTGTATTTCTGTGTGTGTTTGTAAGCGTGTTTGTATGTGTAAGTGTGTGTGTCTGTGTGATTGGGTGTTTCAGTGTGCTTGTAAAGGCCCTGTCACACCATGACGTTCTGGTCAACGTTCTCTGAACCTGTGTTGAGCGTTTGACTAACGTGTGAATAACGACAGAATAGCGTTTTGCTGGCATGTGGGTTTTATGGTCAAACAGGTATAAACGCTGGTAACTCATAATGGATTCAGTTGTTCTGAACAGTGAACATCATGCCGCCAAGATGAAAAAAAAGTGTGAGGGGGATTTCTGCTACTAACGCTGTAAGTAAGAAGAATGCAAAGCCTCTTTCTCTAGCAATGTCTAAAGAAAGCAGGTAGAGAAGGAGTACCTGCTTGATGTGAGGTGAAGTACATGCTATTAAGGCGAGACACTACAGGTGAATAGGGTAAAAATCTTAAATAATAGGTATCACCATGAAACTTTCTCAGTTGATAACTCATGTTTAGATTAGAAAAAAATTACAAGTTTTTTGATTTTGATGTTTGAATATGCAAATTAGGTATTATCTCGTTAAATATGCGCTAATTTGCATAATGTTTAAAATAACAAATCTGATCATGGGATTAAGCCAGGTTAAAAATTCCTTTTCCCTTTTGTTGGCATATTAGATGGGGAAAAAAATACAGAGGGATTTATGGATATCTACTTTTGTTTTCCTGTAAATCAGAAAATACTGTCAATAGCCTTAAAAAAAACGATTTTCGCCATGTTTTTGGGGATATAATGTTATATAATTCAGGCTAGGAATAATATATTTACAAATCCCTCTGTAAATGTCTTCATAATATAGTTGGGTACAAGACTGGAAAGTTTGGTGTATATAGGTTGAACTGAAGTGGAGATTTTTTCCTTGGAGTATGAGAAAAAACTCATTTGGAGAAAATCGCATTTAAAGATTCAAGTAAGTGTCGAACCATACCACGTGATGCGTCTGAACGAATCACGTTATCAGAAACCACCGCAAACCAATGAAATTGCGTCCTTAGGTTTAAAGCCCCATTTTTACTAACATCATTGGTTACTGCTGGAAAGGAAATGTCCATATTTGGATTACATAGCGTTATGTGGAAGCTCCAGAGCTTTTGAATGATACCAAGCATGACAGGCATCAGAAAGACGATAGACTGCACGTTACGTTAGAATGCAAACTTTCCAGGAAACCTAGGAGAATGCTGATGCCGCGAACTGACAAAATGTGAATAAATATACACATTATTGTATAATTAGGATATTTTCTTTATGCTAGTATGAAAGATTAGGGAGTGAACTAGCTCAAAATCTCAAAATTGACCACTGCTGAAAAAAACGATGTTTTTGCCTGCCGTGTCTCGCCTTAAAATACTTGTGGAATATTTCTGGATTGCTGTTTAAAACAAGTGAGCTAGTTTTTGAGTACTGTTTAAAGCAGCTTTACGGAGCAATTGCTAATGAGATGCTAGCAGCTAAAACTAGCGAAACCTCTTGGAATGTGCTTACTTTGACACTATGACAAACAAGTTAGTCAGCAACTGTTCTTAGTTCGGCAGACAGTAGACCCGGGCGGCTTCAGGCAAACGTACAGAATGCAGTAATATGCCTACGGACCCTGGTATGCGTGGCACGGAGGAGATTCTTCATATTAAAAGTCATTGTAGCACCCCAATTTAGTTTAACCTGTTATTTTAAGGTAACACTGCTTATCCTAACCCTAACCCTGAAGTGCAATTACTACATAATGCCACTTAAGTATTTATTTACTGTATGTTTGTTTCTTTTGTATATATGTTTGGTGTTGAAGCCAAATAACTTCAAATATATATATTTTTGTACAAAAACCATCCTCTTGTGCACTGTGGTTTTTTCCTCTTCACCACTATCTTCCGTTGCCACATCCCAATAACGTGGGTTACCCAGCGGTCCCTCACCTTATATAAGCCGGAAATGATTCCCTCGGGAGACCAGGTACACAGCTATTGAGCTGGAATGCCTCGCAGTCAAGTTGGCACTTGACAGTTTGAAATATTTTAATATTAGGTAGAGATTTCACCCTGGGAACAGACCACTGCGCCTTGCAGTGGCTGGGGTGCATGAGGGATTCCAATGCATGGATAACGCATTGCTTTTTTCGCACTGCAGCCCTACCACTTCACAGTGCGGTACAGGGCTGGTAAGCAGAACGTTGTGGCCGAGATTTTGTCCCGCCACCCTTGGAAATGTGGGAAAGTAAATTAAATAAATTAAATATTTAGCTCCTCAGCCTATGTCCTTTATGACTTATGACAGGAGAAAAAATAAAATGGAGCAGCCCCTCACTTCTTCACTCACACAACTTTCACTGCCTTAATGATCCTCTCCTCTTCTCTTCGGCCTTCCTCCCCACCGTGAGCCATAACCTGGATTAATTTACTCACATTGCCCCGCAAAAGCGGGAGAAAGAGACGTTACTCTAACTGCCCTGCAGGAGCAGGAAAGGGAGAGAGACATTGCACGCACACACACACACACACACACACACAAACAAGCATCGGTTTATATACCCACATGCATAGACGTTCGGGAAATGTTCAAATGATTCTCATTGGACGCCGTATGACATTCGTTTGACGTAAGTCACATCCTGCGTGCGCTAGGGGTCGGTTTAGTGGTCGTTGACAGGTCACAAGTGAGTTGTTCACTGCAAAGCAAACGATTAATAACTACCAAGAAACACTAGGGTAATGAATGACTAGCGTTAGCCGACGTTAGTAAAGCGTTCTCCAGTGTTTAAAAATAAATCTAGAAGAAGGCTGGTCTCTATGAGAACTTTTATGCATGTTCAAAACGTTTGTGTTGGACCAGCGTTCTCCGCCGCTCACGAACGATTACCGATGATTACCAGCATTCACCAGCGTTGACACAACACTTTTCTTGCGCTATACCAGCGACCATGGACGATTACCAACGTTTCGTCTAACGTCATAGAACGTTGACTAGAATGTTTTGGTGTGACAGGGCCTTCAGTGGGTGTTTTTGAATGTGTAAGTGTGCGTGATAACGATGGAAAAAGAAGAGTAATAAGAAAATTACTGTTGAATTAATAGTGACCCTTTACATGTGAAGATCATGGCAGTTCACTGAAGTAGCCACTCAGTATGTGGTCTTGTGATACTCACTGAAGTATCTCCAGTTTACAGTTGGGATCCTCCAGAAGTGCAGAAAGTTGCTTCACTCCTGAGTCTCCTGCTTTTGTCCCATCCAGCCACAGCTCTCTCATGTTTGAGGGGTTTGATCTCAGTGCTGATGTAAGAGAACTGAAGCCCTCCTCCGTAAAACTGCAGTTTGCCAAGCTGTAGAGAGAAAAGGAAAACTTTTATTATTAAAAAATAATTGCAGATGCATCCCGGTTTAGGACTAGGACTAGACTCCAGTTGAGTAGGCTGACACCGTAGCTGAGACTGAGGTCAATGAAGATGTTGCTCTGTACCCCACCTTCTCCCCGCTGTGTGCAGATCGCACCAATTTATAAGACAGCATCCTCACCACCTGCAGAGGGAGCACTATTGCCAACACAAGTATACAAACATGAATAGATCATGAAAAGTAGAATAAACTTAAATGCTGCCCCTACACTGTGTGTGTGTGTGTTTGCCTCTATGTTTGCACGTGCAAGTGTGTTTATGTGTGTAAGTTTGTTTTTGTGTGTGCAGTGGTAAATACAGATTACGTTTCCACCTTTATCTACTTCATGTGGGGTTAGTTGCAATTGTCTGATGCGTGTTGAAATGAAAATATAAATGTTTGTTTGCAAAACGGAATAAACATAAACTGCAAAAGTAAATGTAAATATAGCTGCAAGCAGCGATGGAGGGTTCATGCCGCGAATCAGCCAAATTCGATTGGCTGTTGAAGGCGAATGCTTTCAGAATGCAATGCAGTGATAAAGCATGGTGTGTAGAAAGTCCGTGCCAATTTTGGTGAAGATCGGATCAAATTTGCGACCTGTGCAAACTTTTTAGTGTTTTGGATTAAATTAAGGTCAGAGGTCACCAAATGTATTGAGTGTCCCCCAGTTGGGGTCAGCAGTCCATGTACCAAGTTTGGTTTTGATACATTACAGGGTTGCCGAGATATGAGCTCACTTCCTGTTTGGCGGCTTTGCCGCCTAATTCGATTGGCTGCTACTGGCGAACGCTTTCATCAATTGTTCCATAAACTAATGCAGTTATAAGGCATGGTTTAATGATGGTCTGCGCCAATTTTGGTGAAGATCAGATCAAATTTGTGACCTCCCCACAAACAGGGAACGTCCCCAGGACGTTAACAGGACATTCGCAAGGTCCCCAATCGTCCCCAATTGGTCCCCGCCACAACGTTCGCTAGAGGACGTTACCAGAACCGTTTTTGACGTTCGTAGCAAGTCTACGTTTGGTCCTTCTGTGACGTTCGCATGAGTCTTAAATCGGACTTTTAGGGAACCTTATAATTTGGTCTATCAACACACTTCCCCAGGACGTCATTTAAAAACGTCCCTGTAACCTTTACCTGCAGGTCCTCTGCGTGACGTTCGCATGAGCCTTAAAACGGACTATTAAAGAACGTTATAATTTGGTCACTCAGCACACGTCCCCAGGACGTCATTTAAAAACGTCCCCGTAACCTTTAGGCAGGTCCTCTGCGTGACGTTCGCATGAGCCTTAAAACGGACTATTAAGGAACGTTATAATTTGGTCACTCAGCACACGTCCCCAAGACGTCATTTAAAAACGTCCCCGTAACCTTTACCTGCAGGTCCTCTGCGTGACGTTCGCATGAGCCTTAAAACGGACTATTATGGAATGTTATAATTTGGTCACTCAGCACACGTCCCCAGGACGTCCTTTATAAACATCCCCATAACCTTTACCTGCATGCAGGTCGTCTGCGTGACGTTTGCATGAGCCTTAAAACAGACTTTTAGGGAACGTTCTTATTTGGTCTCTCAGCATAAGTCCCCAGGACGTCCTTTAAAAATGTCCCCGTAACCTTAACCTGTGGTCCTCTGCGGGACATTCGCATTCGGTCCGTCCAAAACGTCCCCTTGACGTCCTCTGATGGTCCTCTCTGAACCAGAAGTTCCGCTAGAGAGAAATGTTTTTCATTTGCCCGACATTTTAATGATAAGCCGGCCAAATATCTAGCCTATTTCTGCTTCTAAATTAGCCTATTGAAGAAAACTGACGGCCTGCATAGCTTAAATAATAGCATAATCAGGTAGTTTAGAATGCAACATGTTTATTTTCCTAAGTTTACAATGGGAAACAAAAACATTTATGTCTGATGCGCGTCAATAAGTGGCCTTTGAGCACAACCTGCTGTGGCATTAAAATGAGCGCCGCAACATGGTCTTTGCTCTGTTCAATGAGAGCAGAGATTCTTAAATTATTCGACCCTCTTGTGAATCCTTTGCGTCGCCTTTTGGCAGTGCTAACAGAACATTTTACTGTGACTATCAATTACCTCGCACCTGAGCCAAGAGAACTTGTCACTCCATAACGACATAAACGCCCGACATTTCAGCTTTTTCTCTGGTGATGCTGTTCGAACATCTAGGGCTTCAGGTATTCAGTGTTTGGAAAGTTCACTTTCTACATGAACTTGCTCAGTTCATTGTTCATAATTAAAAAATTTGAACTAAGTTCACAGCTCCAATTTTCAATATGCTGCGAGTGCTATAATTTTTCAAAATCCCTGTCTGCAATAACGCTCTCGGCTCTTCTGCGCGCTCACGCACGGCTAGACAGTATAATAAAAGGAAACGCGCAACACTGCAAGTATTACAGGTTCATCCTCGTCAGAAGGTTTACCCTCATCAGTTGTGTTTGGCTTCTGAAGAAAAGCTTTTAATGCTAGTCTGCTTGGCCATGTTGGATCCTTCTCACTCAGTTCGCTCCTCGTTTGAAACCGAGGTTTTGCGCTTTATTTAAAATGCAGCATATGCGTGTTGTTAAATAACTTTCTAACGGCAGATTAGCCTGTTCCTTTAAAACATAATAAGGGCAGTGCACGTTTGCTTTATAGGCCTAAATATTAGGATTGTTGTCAAATCCAGATTGTGTTTGCGAGACGGGATTTTTAAAGAAATTCCAATCAGACAATTTGACCGGTGAGCTCTTCGTTCTGTTGCAGCATCTTTGAAGTCCTGTGGAAAGCTCAATATGTTAAAGCTAGACACTTGGTCACCTTCCTATGTATGCATTGTATTGGAATCATGCAGACATTACATTTATAGCACAGATCAGTAAAGAAGCATTCATATTTATTTTATTTCATCATTCTTAGTTTGGCTTATTCTGCCTCCCTGCCCGCACGTCCGTGATGTGCCGTGGATGTTAATTAAAAAAGGAATCATTACGGAAAACCCTCAATGCGTAGTGACTGAGATTGCTACAATATGATTTTCCTCAAACCCTCGGAAAAAAAGACTAAGTTTGTTGGCTGTCTCACACTGTGATAAACCTGTTAAAGTGACACAATAGTATTCAGACAGTCTTAGTACAGTAGGTAGCGATCTGGTTTAGTAATAGGAAGGTTTACGGTTCAATTCCCATGCCCGCAATCAAGTTTGTAATCGTGTGTGTCTGTGTGTGTGTCTATGCATATCATATGAAATGTGTAGGCCTAATGCAAATGAACTTGTGTGTGTGTGCGCCCTGTAAGCAAAATGACGGCTCCGCGATCTATTATTATTTTACTTTCTTCATTTAGCTCAGCAAAAACGGTCGTGCCTGCTACGTCCGCAGTGCATCCTTGAATAACGTACCCAGGACGTCTAAAACTCGTTTCCCAGATGTCACCACAATGCCCTCAGGAGGTTCTTGCAACTTCCTGCAGAACGTCCCCAGGACCTATAGAAACACGTTCCCCAGACGTAACCACAATGCCCTCGGGAGGTGCTTGCAACGTCCTGCATAACGTCCCCAGGACCTATAGAAAACGTTTCCCAGTTGTCACCGCAACGTCCTCGGGACGGTCTTAGAACGTCGTGCAAAACGTCCTAAAGTTGTCACGGGAACCATACACATTTACGTTTTTAGAACGTTCAGAGAGACCATTACAGGACGTCTAGGGGACGTCATTTTGCTTACAGGGCTGCGTTTGCTTTTAAATGTTTTTGACTAAATTCAATATGGCGCCCTGATCAATTATGATAATGTCACATATTTGCAAGTGTGAATCTAAAGACCTCCAAGAGCATGTATGGATCCCACTAGTAAGTTGAAATTCCAAACACGTCAACAGCTACAGGCCAAAATGCATTTTTTGTAATTACAGCGCCACCTAGAGGTCAAAGGTCACCAAATTGCTTAAGCGTCTTCCTGATGAGGTAAGCGGTCCATGTAGTAGGTTTGGCCTTGATATATGAAATCGTTGCTGAGATATGAGCCCACGTCTTGTCTGGCGACTTCGTCGCAAACTTTGATTGGCTGTCACGGGCGAATGGTTTTAGTTGCGAAGATGTAATTCAGTATCCTTTGTGAGGCTTGGTCTGAAGATGATTTGTGTCAAGTTTGGTGTTGATCGGACAAAAATTGTGACCCGTGAACATTTTTGAAGGTTTTTGATCAAATCCAAAATGGCGAAAAAATCCATCATGGTGCAAAATGACGGCATAGATGGTGGGCAGGTCGGCACCAATGATGATTTCTGCTGATCTGACTGTCCGTTGTAGTCTGTTCCTGTCCAGTTTAGTGGCCGATCCAAACCAGACAGTGATAGATGAGCAGAGAACAGACTCAATGACTGCAGTGTAAAACTGGATCAGCAGCTCCTGAGGCAGGTTGTACTTCCTGAGCTGGCGCAGGAAGAACATCCGCTGCTGGGCCTTTTTGGTGACTGATCTAATGTTTGGCTCCCACTTCAGGTTCTGGGAGATTGTGGAACCCAGAAACCTGAAGGATTCCACGGCAGACACAGTGCAGTTCAGTATGGTGAGGGGGGGCAGTGATGGGGGGTTCCTCCTGAAGTCCACTATCATTTCAACAGTTTTGAGCGAGTTCAACTCCAGGTTGTAGCGACTGCACCACAGGGCGAGCTGTTCAACTTCCCTCCGGTATGCAGACTCATCTCCATCTCGGATGAGGCCGATGATTGTAGTGTCGTCTGCAAATTTCAGGAGCTGAACAGACGGGTCTCCTGAGGTGCAGTCATTTGTGGACAGGGAAAAGAGCAGCGGGGAGAGCACGCAACCCTGGGGAGCACCAGTGCTGACTGTCCTGGTGCTGGATGTTATTTCTCCCAGCCTTACCTGCTGCTTCCTGTCTGTCAGGAAGTTCGTTATCCACTGACAGGTGGAGGCGGGCACAGTGAGCTGGGTGAGTTTGGTGAGGAGGGCTTCCGGCATGATGGTGTTGAACGCCGAGCTGAAGTCCACAAACAGCATCCTAGCATACGTCCCTGGGGAGTCGAGGTGTTGTAGGATGTAGTGCAGTCCCATGTTTACTACATCTTCAACTGACCTATTAGCCCGGTAGGCGAACTGGAGAGGGTCCAGCAGGGGGCCTGTGATGACCTTTAGGTGGGACAACACCAGTCTCTCAAAGGACTTCATGACCACAGACGTCAGAGCGACCGGCCTGTAGTCATTCAGGCCAGTGATGGAGGGTTTCTTGGGAACCGGAATGATGGTGGAGCGTTTGAAGCAGGATGGGACTTCACTCAGCTCGAGAGATCTGTTGAAGATCCGTGTGAAGATGGGGGCCAGCTGGTCAGCGCAGACTTTCAGACAGGAGGGTGACACACCGTCTGGGCCTGGAGCCTTCCTGATCTTCTGTTTCTGAAAGAGCTGACACACATCTTCTTCACTGACCGTCAGTGCCGGGGTGGAGTTAGGAGGGAGGGGGGAGGTGATGGCAGGGGGTGCAGTTAGTTGGATAAAGTCTGAGTTAGAGCGGGGAGTGGATGTAGGGTGATCAAACCTGCAGTAAAACTCATTCAGATCGTCAGCTAGTTGAGGGTTCACTGCAGTGTGGGGGGACTGTTTCCTGTAGTTGGTGATGTCCTGCAGGCCTCTCCACACTGACGCAGGATCGTTGGATGAGAACCTGATTTTAAGCTTTTCAGAGTAGCTCCTCTTTGCTGCCCTGATCTCCTTTGTCAGTGTGTTCCTGGCCTGGTTGTATAGGATCCTGTCCCCACTCCTGTAGGCCTCCTCTTTGGCCTTCCGAAGCTGTCTGAGCTTTGCTGTAAACCACGGTTTATTATTGCTGAAGGTGCGGAAAGTTTTGGTGGGTACACACATGTCCTCACAAAAACTGATGTAAGATGTCACAGTGTCAGTAAGTTCGTCCAGATCTTTAGATGTAGCCTCAAAAACACTCCAATCAGTGCAGTCAAAGCAGGCCTGTAGCTCCAGTTTTGACTCGTTGGTCCATTTTTTCACTGTCTTGACTACAGGCTTTGCAGATTTTAATTTCTGCCTGTAGGTTGGGAGCAGATGGACCAGGCAGTGATCAGAGAGTCCCAAAGCTGCACGGGGAACAGAGTGATATGTGTTCTTTAAAACTGTATAGCAGTGGTCCAGTGTGTTTTTGTCTCTGGTCGGGCACTTAATCTGCTGCCTATATTTTGGCAGTTCGTTGCTGAGGTTTGCTTTATTAAAATCCCCAAGGATAATGAGAAGGGAGTCTGGATATTTTCTCTCCATGGTGATTATCTGGTCAGCCAGGTGCTGTAGCGCCTCGCCATCGCAGGCCTGAGGTGGAATGTAGACACCGACCAGAATGAAGGAGGAAAACTCACGCGGAGAATAAAACGGTCTGCAGTTGATGGAAATAGTCTCTAGGTGTGGAGTGCATATTATCCTTAATACTGTGACATCTGTACACCAACCTTCGTTAATGTAGAAGCAGATTCCGCCTCCCCTAATTTTCCCCGTTAATTGTTTCACACGGTCTGCACGGTGGAGTTGGAAGCCCGGCAGGTGTAGAATGCTGTCAGGGGTGGACTCACCAAGCCAGGTTTCAGTAAAACACAGGGCAGCAGAACGTGAAAAATCCTTGTTAATCCTATTTAAGAGCAGCAGTTCATCCATTTTGTTGGACAGAGAGCGGACATTCGCCAGATGTAACGATGGAAGCGGTGTACGGAACCCCCGCTGTCGCAGTTTAACCAGCGTTCCAGCGCGCTTCCCTCGCCTGCGTCTCATCCAAATTCCACAGGGTGCTGCTGCTCCTCCGACCAGAATCTCTGAAAAGGATTCCGGATGTATAAAGACAGGTGAAAAAGTTCGTGGACTGGACCGTCGGATATTCAATAGGTCTTCCCTGGTGAAAGTGATAGAAGACGGAGTAATGAAAACCGCATTTGTTTTCATCTCCATGGTAACACCCGAAACCGGCACCATTGTAGCCATTGACAGTGCTCCTCCGACCAAAACAATCTTTTAAAACAATAGTTTGTAAGTGTGTGAACACCGGAAAAATGTTTGTAAAGTGGACTAACAAGCATACAGTAGTTCTTCCCTGGTTAAAGTGTCAGGAACGGGAAAACTGAAGACACAATTTAAACAAAACAGAAAAATGACAAGAGAGCGATACACCGAGGCTGCCATCCGAGGCGCCGTCTATGACGCAACAAACTTGTTCTGTCCAGTTTTACAATTAGATTCGTTTTTCATGTTCCATGTTTCCATTTACAATGTAACACGTTTACAATCAAATACAATATTTAAAGATAAAACATGTTGTCTTTATTGGTTTGGCTTAATGGTATTAACTTTGCAGATAATCCGTGGTAGATAACTTGTCATCTGCAGAATTGTAAAATAGAGTGTGAAAAGTATTACAGAGGGTAAGCACAATAAGTACACCAACCTTCCCAATAAACAAATGTTGTTGCTTATAATTAATACCAGTAGTGACTTCTGTAGAGGCATTTATTACCAATCTGCATTCTTTTTCAAAATGGCACAGCCCTAGACATTGAGAGGCAACCCATTGCGTGAGTACTTTTACTTTTAACACTTAAAGTACATTTAAAAGTAAGTACTTTTTACTTTTACTTAAGTAGGATAGTTGATGTAGTACTTTTACTTTTACTATTTTCCTGTGTACTCGTACTTTTACTTAAGTACTAAACTTCAGTACTTCTTCCACCACTGATGGTATGTGCTCTTGTTGTTTCTAGCTGTCTGTCTTAATGCAAAGTTTGGATATGATACTGCTCCAAAAAGCTGCACCAAAATCGCATGCAATGCTAAACTGGAGGTTTACTAACATCCCCATTAGGCCACCACAGAAATTTCAAGAAGTCAACATCGGATTTTGACACTCTGACTTGATGAAATATTGCCTGAATATCTGTCATCACTCGGAAAGGCTATTCTTGAAATCTTGTAAGAATACCATGAAAAAGTTCAGAATTTAAAGATGTGCCACAAAAAGTTGCACCCCGATCGAAAACAGCCGGTATGGTACCTTTCTTTAGGTGGTAAAAACGTGATGTGGGATGCATCAGACTTTGCCATCACATATTTTCACCACAACCTCTCAGAGTTTTCTCCTCTAGTCATGAATCTGTTGTCTTTAAAGGTCATTTCATTTTTGTCTTCTGAGCTTTCACTAAAGTCATGGCTGTATAGCTGCAACAAAAGATCCCCCAGGTTTGCAAAAGAAACTTTGTTTGTCGTGACTTTAGGATATCTCTCCATGCAATATCCATTTAAAGGACCATTGACAACCCATTACAGTTGGTTTAAATTGTGTATGGCCAATCTCCGAGGCTGTGGACCCCTTCCCACAGTTCTAAACCCTTTGGAACATTGCTGCTAATCAACTCCAGATTGGCTTTGATTGTAAGAATGTTAACCTCCTTATAAGGTAAGGAAATCTATAGAGATCATCATTGGTGGGAGAGCGACTTGTGCCTACTAGCATACTTTCCTGAGTGTAATTCAATAGAGTTGTTCTCATCTACATCAGACATCTCTAACCCTTTGATGATGTGTGACCTCACAGGCTTCTAGGACGTATTTCAGAGATATACTGAAACATATACTCTCACTTAGGAAAACCTCTGCACATAGGAAGCAACTTTAAATTGTTCAGAAGACTTAACTAGACTTCCATCCTCCAAAAATATCTTCATTGAAGAGAATGTAATAGCATCCACCAACCTCAGTTTCTGCAGTTTGCAGTGGGAATCTTCCATTAAAGCACACAGCTGAGTCACTCCCAAGGCTTCTGGTATGAGCTCACTCAGATCCAGCTCAGTTATGAGTAAGGGGTTTGAACCCACAGCTGAAGTCACAGCAGCACAGGCTTCCTCAGCAGCACTCCTTTTCAGGAACCTGTACAAAAAGAGACAATAAACATATCTGTTGTCTGACAAAAAGAGTTATCACTGGATCTTAAATAAAAATAAAAATGTTTTACTTCAACTTCACAGCAAATTACCAAGGCAGCATTTTACAGAAATTAAAAAAGGAAACTGAGCAGTCACATATGTATTTTCTCATGGGAAAAGAAGCACTGCTACCCACTTGTCAATAATGTAATAAGTCTGCTTGGCCTGGTGCAGTAGCTGAGTTTGGTTGTTTAAATACTTCATACATACATTATTGAAAACGTTGAGGACAAACATATCCACTTTGAGCTTCGCCTTGACCAAGCTGAGGATATTTTTGTTGTAGACTGAGATGTAACAGATGGGACATGACTCTGTTATGGACCAATCGAAGCACTATATATTAACGCCGGAAGGCCGAATTGCGACGAATCACCGTCCTGAGCTCGCCCCCTCATGTACCCCTAAATAGGGGGTGATGGCGTCACTCTGCCTTTTTCGACTCTTCGCTTTCGACGTTAAGACCTCGACACGTCTCTACGCTCAGTGTTGTTATTTCTTGTGTGCTTTTATACTCAGTTGAATTGGTGAGTTGTCGGATTTAATTCCCTTACTACCTCTGAGTGCTACAAGAATAATTTCAACGCCTAAGTAAAGTTACTGTCTTGGCTGGTTACCACGCTTGGCTAGCCATTGCTATTCAACATTTTCTTTGCTGACTGTTGTTTCATTTCAGATAATGTCCAGGCAGTGGCGACGTCCCGGCCTGTGTCGTTCGTGCTAACCTTCTCTCGTTACAGACATGTCGAGACTGGCATGCCCTGACTCCAGCATGGCTGGTGAGAGTTACCAAGCTAGCTCATTAGCTTGCTAGTCTGCTACTACCCTGCTAACTGGGTTGGTGCATGACAGCTATCAACTTTTGTGAGATAAAAGAGCTATGTCTTACAACCTTCTCTGGCTCAGTGCCGCGAGGTAAGGCTTCTAGACTTAAAGTTTGAGCTAGCTACCTAGCTTGTTAGCTGTTAGCTTGATAGCTGGCTAGTCGACTGGCTTCCCTGCAAACTAGCTTGCTACCGACGGATATCACCGTTGGGAAAGTCGTTCTGTACTCCAGTCAGTAGTGTGAGTTCACGAGTTAGCACTTTAGTCTTCAGAAGGTTCGTGCTAGCTACCTAGCTTGTTAGCTTGTTAGCTCTCTAGCCCTTGACTACACTGCTAGCTAGCAACGGCTGTCACCATTGGTGAGCTATCGAACTAGTTCTGTACTCTTTTTTTCTCTCATTCCAGTGCCTTGGCAGACTGAATTCCCCACATGGTTGGACCACAGGGATGCTAGACAGCTGATGCCTGCTGGAACTGGAGATACTCTCCCAGCTGAGAAGTGCACGTCGCCAGCAACACCAGGGATGTGAGACAGCTGATGCCTGCTCAAACTGGAGAAGTTCTCCCAGCTGAGCAGTGCACGCCGTTGGCAACAGCGGGGATGTGAGACAGCTGATGCCTGCTCAAACTGGAGAAGTTCTCCCATCTGAGCAGTGCACTCCGTCGGCAACAGCGGGGATGCGAGACAGCTGATGCCTGCTCAAACTGGAGAGACTCTCCCAGCTGAGCAGTGCACGCTCCGCTCCAGTGTGGTGCTCCGCTCCAGCGGGCTGCCTGCCTTGTGTGAGGGCTGAACAGGTCCCAGTGAACCTGATCGCCTGCCATTGAAGGGAGGGGAAGTGGTCTCCCACCACCACCAAAAAGACTGCCCGCCGCCCACATGAAACCTTCATGTCAAGCACAGCGTGCTAGTCTCACAAGCAGAAACCTCACGTCACAAACATTAGTTATGCTGGGGTATGTTTTCCACTCAACACACCCACGGTACCCTTACACCCACATTTTGTCAAGCAATGTATGATGTGCCCCCAGGTCTTGACCCTCCTCCCCAGACGGAGCGGGCACAGATCTAGACAGGGGCGGACTGGCTATGAGCGGGTTTCACTCCCGACAAATTGTTCAGCTCAAGGCCAGCTGAAAGGCTGCGCGGAGAGCTGGCACGCATGCACTGCGTCGCCATGGGTGCCCAAAACTATTACAGTGGTTATAAACTGCAGTGTGCCCGCCCCCCCCTCCCAGGTTACACTGCTTATGTAAGCTCCCCACTGTACCCATACACCCACATTTGTCAATCAATGTGATGGTGTGCCCCCGCCCTCCTCCCAGAGGGTGGGTGGTCGAGTCAGTGGTGCCTCAGGGGCATGTTCATCTCCTACAACAGGAGATAAACCCCCTGCTCGCAAAGAGGGCCATAAGTGTAGTGCCACCAGAAGTGTCCATATTGCCATGGAACCTAAATGGAAAATAAAGAGAACTCATTCAAGACACTGCCTTGTGCTAGATTCGCAGTAGAGATTGTGATACAATTTCATGAAAGATTAAGTAGGCCTACCAAACGACAACAAAGTAACTGAAAAATCAAGTTTTACATCGTTCTTTATTTTGCAGAAAATCGCATGGAATTGCATTTCAACAGTTGCCGAAACTTTAACATCTGACATCAGGTCAGAGAACTTTATTGGATGTATGATATTATAAAATTTATTAGAAAGGTGAACTTAGGTCTTCTTTTAACTTTGATTGGCTACCATTGCATGTAGAGCAGCGTTGAATGAATGAAAGGGAGCCCTGCATTTGCGACATTGGCGTGTGTGTGCTTCCCAGAATGCCTTGCATGTGTGAATATTATGTGTAAAATGTGTAGTTGGCAACATGGATGTTAGTTAGTCTACTAGTTAGCGTGTGATAATGGATGTATCCGTTACTGTGGTGTCTCTATTAGTAGCCTTACTCTCATGTGTTTACCCGATGTGTTTAAATGAGATCACCATTGTGGTGTGTTGCACCCGCATTAGGTAGTGCCATGTAAAATCTCCGCTCCCGGTTACATGCGTTAAGTGTTAACGCGTTAAAATAACGCGCGTTAAAATAATTGTCGGCGTTAAATGATTGATGGATTAACGCGAGATTAACGCGTTAACTTGCCCAGCCCTCGGTTACGTATGTAACCTCGATTCCCTGAGCAGGGACCAGATGTAACAAGTGTTGCGTGTACAGTGTTTTGTTTCTGGTTGGCTCTACGCTCAGAGTCTTCAGAGGCGACGCCATCACCCCCTATACCTAAGAGTACCTGAGGGGGCGGGCTCAGGACGGTGATTCGTTGCAATTCGACCTTCCGGCGTGAATATATAGTGCTTTCATTGGTCCATAACAGAGTCATGTCCCATCTGTTACATCTGGTCCCTGCTCAGGGAACCGAGGTTACATACGTAACCTAGATGTTATATTCGCTTGACTAGCTCTTGTAAAATGAATGGTGTTAACTTATAGGGAGCAAAATGCAGTTCATATTATGCTCAGAGCCCAAGTATGCACAGCGATTTTGAATCATATAAATGACTTCATGTCCCTAAAACTATTATACAGTAAAATACATATCATGCTCAGAGTTGCCTTAATTTTATTAGGCTACATACGTAGCCGTTTGGAGTTTGTTGTCTGCGCATAAATTAGTATTAGGGTCCTGTAAAGAATGCCAGCCATGTTCACAAGCCATTGTCTTTGACAGATTGGTCATAAGCAGTGACAATATTCAAATCAAAGTGCCACGATGGGCAAACATGGCAAAGTTCACAGGACTGGAGAACACAGTACGTCTTGCTGATCACAAACAATCAAATACAAAGACAAAAGGATAAAACAAGGCTTGTATAGGAACTCAATTAATACATTAGCTACAGATGAGAACTAAACTCAATCAACACATTGGTTACAGGTGTGAACCAAACATGGAGGGGAAACTAAGGTGTGAGGGAAATACTAAACACAGGGGAGGATGAACAGACTGGAGAGCATATGGAGTTGAAGCAGGAACAGAGGAGTGTGTGCAGCAGAGGTTGTGACACTCATATTATTATTGCTGAGGTCTTCTAGAATATAATCATATTTGCTATTGGTGCAAATGTTTTAAGTTAGGGGAAATATACAAAAGCATCAAGACATGTCAGACTACCTAAAAGAGTTTAACCTGCTGAAGGAATCAGAATGTAAGGTTCAGAGTTAATAATGGTATTCCTTAGTCAATAATTCAATGCATCTTATATTTAGTTGCAATTGTGCTTTTATTTTGACTTAGGATAGAATGTAAGCATTTTTGTGAAATACTTTCAGCAACATGCACACACATCCCTTGAACAATAAAGTTACTGGATAGAAGCTATCTTGCTCCACACTGTTACGTTACTGTACGGTTATCTAGATGTCACCAATCCTTGCTAGATGTGAAAGAACATGACTAGTCTACAATGTTGTGCTGGTTGCATTTAATAAAGAGGTCGTGGGGTTTCTCATTTTTTGATTAGAGACCTGCTTTTGCCTCGATTATTGTTGTGTCCCCTTTGTTGTTGATCTTAATAAATCTGGATACATCCTTCCACTAAATGTTGCAGTCCCTTTTCCCCTGATCTAGAGGATATCGCGAAGATATTACTCTAAAAAGAATCACTGACGGATATAGTGCATGTTTGTTTAACCATTTTGTTAACCTTTTGTTAAATCGCATATTCAATTTTATGCTGCACCTCAAGGCATATTTGTTTTCTCTTTTAATTAGTGTTAATATTGTAGGCCAATCACTTTTATTTCATTGGGCCTAATGTGGTAAAAAAAACACTGTTAAATGACAGACAGTTATTTTGTATTACGTTAAGTGTTATAAGGGACTTTTGTACTACTGCCTGATTTGAAAGCCTGTTGCCCTGTTGATTAAAATAAATAGGTAAAAAAAAATATGTTTATTGTTTTTGACTGTTCAGTACTGTTAATATTCATTACATTTAAAAAGCAGACATAAAAGTAACCTAAATGTTACTTTCCCTAGTAAGTAATTACTTTTGATGTACAGTAACTGGTGAAGTAATTACATTACCTTTAAACGAAGTAACTAGTAACTGTAACTAATTACTAATTTTCAGTAACTTGCCCAACACTGCACGTGAAATACATTTACCTGAGATTTTTCAGTTTAAACTGTGGGTCCTCCTTTAGGTCTAAAAGCAATTTCACTCCTGATTCCCCTGGATCGTTTCCTCTGAGATCCAGCTCTCGGAGATGATTGGGATTTAACCTCAGGGCTGAAACAAGACTAGCATAGCCCTCTTCTGTGATACTGCAGTCTGAGAGTCTAAAGTGAAAATAAAGTCATAATGTAGTCAAGGCAAACACAACAAGAAATGTACAATTTATCTAAAGTATAGTGGCTCTCCCCCATAACGCTTTGATTGGTGAAGAACCCAGGCAACAGTTGTTGTATGCAGAGTCTCATCTCAGCTGCTTACACTTGTTACTCCTTCAGAGTAGTCATAGGAGTCTTAGTGGCCTCTCTCACTAGCCTCCTTCTTGCACAGACACTAAATTTGTGGGGACAGCCTGCTCTAGCCAGATTAATACATTCCTTCCATTTCATGATGATGGATTTAACAGAATTCCAGGGGATGTTTACTGCCTTGGGCTTTTTTTTGTATCCTTCCCCTGACTTATACTTTTCAATAACCTTTTCTCTGAGTATCTCAAAGTGTTCTTTTGTCTTCATGGTGTAACAATAGCCAGGAATACTGATTACTGAATACTGACCAGTGGACGGACCTTCCAGACACAGGTGTCGTTATACTAAAATCACTTGAGACACATTCACTGCACACTGATTCCCACTTCACTAATTGTGAGAATTCTAGCCCCAATTGCCTGGACTGCTGTTGAATTAGGTCAGCCACTTTAAAGGGTGTGAATACTTATGCAATCACTTATTGAATATTACATATTTGTATTGAATTGACATTACTTTGTACAAATCTGTTTTCAATTTGTCATTAAGGTATTTTTTTTAATCTTTATGTGTCAAAAAAGTGTTTGTTTGAATATTTTTTGTTTCAGTATGTGCTGATGCAAGAGCTCACTCTAGTTTTTCCAGTTTACAGTTGGTATCCTCCAGAAGAGAAGAAAGATGCTTCACTCCTGAGTCTCCTGCTTCATTCCCATTCAGCTGCAGCTCTCTTATGCGTGAGGGGTATGATCTCAGTGCTGATGCAAGAGCTCTGAAGCCTTCCTCTGTAATACTGCAGTTTGACAGGCTGTAAAAAAGAAAAAATAGCAATGTAATTGAATGTAAATGTAAATGTGCGAAGTTACACAGAACAACTCACACTGTCAAACGCTTATCATCTCTCTGCCGAAGCTAGCAATTTGTCCTACTAAGAAGCCTCAATATGTTTTTTGTTAAAAAGTGCGTAATCTTAAACATCACTGTTATCAAATTTCAGATCACAAAGGAGCTGGCTGGCCATGGCGGAGAGACAGCTCTCTTGGGTGACCTCCATTGGCAACGAGGTTGGCTAGATCCTGACCAGTGTCGTGGAAAGGCTTTCTTAGAACACTCTAACACTCACCTTTCACCTGCACCGGGATCTGGGGGTTCACCCGCTGTGATTTCAACTTCCTATTTACACAGTTGTTGTCCCTCCACCTTCACTCCGTCAATGTAGTAACAGTGAGTACATGTTTGCGATCTCTCTGATCATTTGTGAGTGTTGTTACAATGTATTCCCTTTGTGTTCGAGCTAGCTTTCAGCTGACGTGGGCTAAGCTAACCTAGAGGCAGCCTAGCTACTGAGTGACTGTGCTTTTAGTGGTGTTGCTAACGTGGATTTTCATTTCTATTTTTTCTAAACAACTGGGAATTCCAACCACACCAGCGGCCATTCCACAATCAGTTCAGGTCTTGGAAGGTCGCGCCTTAGGTTTCGGGCACCTGGACCGGGTTACGGTGCCTCTTATCATGTCCACACAGGATGGCCACCAAGAAACCATCCACTTTTGGCTCACCACCACTCAGCAGGACCCCGTGGTGCTGGGCTACCCCTGGCTAGCGGTCCACGAACCCCAGTTTTCATGGGCAACCAGTTCTTTACTCCACTGGGGCACTACCTGCACCACGGCGGGCCATCTTCCAGCCCACACACTTGCCTTCTCCTCCATCTCCCACGTCTTGACGCTGGAATCACCTTCCAGAACTCCATTCTCATCCACATTGTCTTCTGTTCCATCTGCGGGCGCTCCTCAGACTCTCAATATCTTGGCTCCTCCTACCAAGACTGATCTTGCTCAGGTCCGACCTTCTATCACGAACTAGAGGAGGTTTTCAATTAATAAAGGGCGACCACTCTCCCCCCTCATTGGCAGCATGACTGCCTGGTCGACCTCTTGCCGGGAACCTCTCCCCCTAGAGGGCGTCTTTACTCTATTTCTGTACCGGAGACCCAGGCTATGAACGGCGTGTGCAGAAATGGCAGGTGCATCCAGGACATGCCAGTTGAGCAACCTTACACTGAGTAAGGCACCACCACCACCACCACCAAGTGATCTGACCGTGTACCTGTGCCAGAATCTCCACTTCCCAGGAATCTCTTCACTGCCACCTGAACAGGTTAATTCCAGGGTGGGGTCTCTCTAATGTATGACTTCAAATTATTTGTATGTTTTTATGAACATGAACATAAGTTTGCATGCTCTCCCCGTGAATAGGGGTTTCCTCCACAAAGAACCCCAACAGACAAACATGACGAAAAACTGAACTGTTCGTCCCTGACCAAGACGGATCACTTGTCTTGGTCCCTGGGCACCTTAACCCATTGGCGCCGGATGCTGCGTAGTGCAGCATAGCCCCTCCTGCCGGTTGCTGCGTAGCGCAACATAGGCTTTCCTGCCGGTTGCTGCGTAGCGCAGCATTTTGTACACGTGCTGTTTTCATGACGAATGCAGCATATAACTCACTCTGGTTGGTTAAAAATACACATGGGGTGGGTCTTAAGGCTTTGGTAAAGATCAGGTGACCACCAAAACGAACTTTGGTTGGCTGAAAATCACGTCAATCAATCAGATAGCCACGCGATATTCTGTGTTTGTTTTCAGTGATACCATGCTGGCTAGCGAGAAGTAGCAGTGAAGAAGTAGCAGTGAACATGGAGTATTTTGATAGCGATGGCAGTGATTTCAACATAGATTTTGAAGGATTTGAGTCTTAGAGGGAGGAGGATAACGACTTTGTGCCAGAGGATCCATTAGATACGGCACAGGAGTGGGATTTTGTGGACACGGAAGGAGAGGAGGAGGGATTCCAGGTGGACTTTATGAATAAAAAAATAAATAAATACATAAATACTATAAATAACATTGATGGAACTGGAAATATTGCTATTCTGTTTAGTGTAGCTTTATTGTGTATCCAACTTGAATGTGTACTCCCTGTCTGTGCCTCAATGAGACCTTAACCCTTCCAAAACGATCTGCGCCCGTGGGGCGTTTGGTGGTATTTCTATTAATAGAATGTAAAATCTCCGCGAGTTTTTGTCTTCCAAACATAAAACTAACACCCTGAGAAAGCTTGAATCTTCTAGTTTTCAAATATATCCAGTTCGAAACAAACAAATGAATGAGCACTTTGTAAGGAGAATACAGGTAAAGCCTTGCATATTTCTCTCTCAGTGTGTATAAGCAACCTGTGATTGCCCACCCATTAGCGGATTAGGGCTATTCATATGATAAGATCATGGTAAATCTCCGATCGCTATTGGGTAATGACGTTGCAGTAAAACGTGAGAAAACGCCCCATTTTTCCGTATAAACAAGGCAGCATGTTAGGATGTTTACATTTGGACTGAAGAGATACACGATGGCGAACTCCTTCTCTGCTGCCGAAGCCTTGCGCCAAATTCAAGAAGACCTAGTCAGCGAGGAGGAAACCACATCCTCGGATGAGAGCGATGACGATATGGAAGATGAACACATGCACTTTGAGCTTCGTCTTTACCCCGTTGAGGATATCCCTGTTGAGTAAGTTTTATTTGTTTATTTGTTCACCTAGCTCTTGTAATGAATGCTGTTGATTAACTTATAGGGAGTAAAATGCTCCTCTGAGTTGAACGAAATATTTTAGTATGCTACTGTTTGCATAGTGAATACATTACTTTATGCTTCTAAGACTATTGTGGTAGAGTATAATTCTCAGAGTTGCGTTAATGATGTTAGGCTATATCAACGATTGTTGTTGACGTTTCGAGTGTGTTGTCTGTGCTGATATACCGTAAGTAAAACATACTTGGTGACTATATTGCAGCCATTGATGTAAAAATGCAAACGTGTCTTACTGTTATAGCGAGTAAAATGCACGTCGGTATGCTATGAGTTGAATGGAATGTTTAGTATGCTACTATTTGCAGAGCGATTAAATCACTTTATGTCGCTAAGACTATTGTATTGTAGAAAACATATTTAATTAACAGAGTTGGGTAAATGATAACAGGCTGCACATATAAACGATTGTTGTCTGTTCTGAGATTATTAAAACATAGAACTACATGGTGACTATATTGCAGCGGATGATGTAAATTGCAATCGCTAAAAACGTGTCTTACTACTGTGGGTAGTCGTTAGTGTAATTATGACGCGTATGGTAGGTGTGAATCAAAACTAGGAGGTGTTTGTGATCGAAACTGTAGTCGTTAGAGCGCTAAAGTGATATGTGTTACAATGCCCGAACATAAAATGAAAGAGCAACAGTTAATTTTATTTTACTTTATTACAGAAACTTGTAGAACATTGCACCTACACCGCCAAGGAAGAGATCACGCTGTCAGCCTAACCCAGATCTGTCGTCATGGAAGTCAGAGGGTGACAATGATGCAACTCCATCAGCACTGAGGTTTTTTCCTGCAAGGGAGCCTGGTGTGCAGCTGAATGCAGCAGACAACCACACTCCTCTAGACCTCTTCAAGTTGTTCTTTTCAGAGGATGCTGTGGAAACCCTCTGCCAAAACACCAACAAGCAAGCTGCTAGGAGCATTGCCAGAGGTGTAAAGTACAAATGGGTTGATGTTGGAGTTGCTGAATTCTACAGATACATTGGACTGGTTTCTGCATGTGCATGATCAAGCTGGATCACATTTCTGACTACTGGAGGAGAAACACCAACTTCTCCATCCCTTTTGTGGCAGATGTGATGGTAAGAGACAGGTACCAAACCATATCATGGAATGTGCACATGAGTGACCCAAGCGAGGACATGGTGAATGATGCCTACCTTTATGTACCTACTTTTATGCACCTGATTTTATGTACCTACTATGCCTTTACTTTTATGCACCTTATTAAATTCACCTTCTTATGCACCAAGCTTGTTTGCAATTTCTTGTATCTACTTTCAAAGCTGATGGTTGTGGGGGAGAGATAGCCACAATGACAGTCCAGGGCCATTGACAAGTGGGCCACTGACAGGTGAGCCATACTGGGGAGGGGCACTCACAGGGCAGTTTACACCTCTTTCATCAATATGCATAGTGGTCTAGGTGGAAAAAAGTGTCACCTTGTAAAATAAGTGTAGAAATCACACACTTTCTGAATGCTAAACTCACCTATGTGGAGCAAACACATATGTTTACAAGGTTCAGAGTAAAAAAGAAAACTTCCAAAATATTTACAATGTGTTTTTTGTAAAAAGTCTGAGCACCTCTAAAGCTAGAGTTAATTTTAGTGTCTTTAGATTTCATTTTAATAAAAAACTTTTTTTACTACATTTCTTTTACTCTCATTTTATTATTGCTGAGTTGTTCTAGAATATAATCATAAATTCCACTTTTGCCTAATGGTTTTTAGTTAGGTGAAATATACACAAATATCAGGCATGGCAGACTACCTAACAGAGTCAAAAAAAGCCCTCTGGGTTGGAAGTGTTAACAATTAGCATTTGAACACCTATAACCCCTATACCCCTATACCCTATAAACAGTCTAGTAGGTCATTGTCTTAGCAGCAGCTGAGAGGGTGGGTCTCATAATAATACAATGATTGAATGCTTTGTCATATGTATTTTCAGATATCTCCATCTCCAGGATAACGTTGACCCCGCCATGGCTTCATGCTCCATGTGAACCACGAGGCCAGTTCCACCACAGGACGTTCTCCATCCCTCTCCTCTCCATCCCTCTCCTCTCCATCCCTCCCCATTTCTCTTCCCCCCTCCCTCCCCCTCTTCCACTCCCTCATAATGTTTGCATACTTGAAAATTGTATTTATTGTATTTTATAACATTGATTTATATTGTTTTTGTGTGTTTGAAAGTTTTTTACAAATGTTATTGTTTTTTGTGTGCTCAGGGAGCATGTTTTAATCAAACCTGCAGTTCTTACCTTCACAATGCTTCTTATTTCATGTTTCTAAGTGCTACAGAGGCTTAGATATTAAGGTTTTTGTAGACATTGACAATTCTTACTGTTTTCTCAGAAAACCCTCAGGAAATGAGGTACTTTCTCCTAGAATAGCATAGGATTTAGCAGGCGTTTTTAGAAGGCGTTTTAGGCAGAAATGGGTTAAGGCTGATCACTGCTCCTGGGGGTGCTGGAGGAAGGTCAGTCCAGGATGGGAGAATTGCAGAGAGTACATTCACAGCGATCTCAGGCCTGCATGTGTGTGCTTGTGTGTGTCCTGTGTCGCCACTATATATGCATGTGTGTGTTGCAGTGTGTCGTTTGTGTGAATACAATCTGACAATTGAAATTACAATTATACCATATCTGCCTGCTGTTCCCTCCTCCCTGGCTGCTTCTACCATGCATGTGGCTCTTTGCCGGCTGACGTGCGGCTCAGCTCCAGCTCGAGTGTTCACTCACTTTTCTCTTGGTGTACAGAATTTTCATATTGTAAAACAAATATCTAAAATGCGTATTTTGCACGCAATATATTTGGAAATACAGACAAAAAGCTGCCCGATTTGA
This sequence comes from Sprattus sprattus, assembly GCF_963457725.1. Taxonomy (NCBI): domain Eukaryota; kingdom Metazoa; phylum Chordata; class Actinopteri; order Clupeiformes; family Clupeidae; genus Sprattus; species Sprattus sprattus. Next base: position 13,489,463 of record NC_137919.1, read on the forward strand.
ATGGGGTATTTATTCATGTATATTTTGTCATCACGCGATCTTGAGAGTAGTCTTCAAGTAACGTTAATGTTCCAAACATGAAACATTTGAATGTGTGCACCCAGTCTCAGAGAGTTACTAGCCAGACTAGCAGTAGCTACTGATAGAATGCCATGGATCCAGCAAAGCGTAAAGCTAAACGAAAATATGAAGATACGTTCTTGCCTGAATAGGAGGAATTATTTGCGGAGCGAAATGGAAAACCCCTCTGCTTAATATGCCAGACGTCACTGTCGCATTTTAAAGCCTCAAACTTGGAGCCCCGTCTCTCCACACACAATGCTAACATAGCCAAGGAGTTCCTAAGGGCACAGAGATGGGCAGGCACAAGGTACATACTTTGAAACGTCAGTCAGAGAAAAATACTTGTTTTTTTGGAAATTTACTCTGAAGTACTCTGAAACGTTCACGTTGGCATCGTATCAGGTGTCATGGAATATTGCTTGAGCAAAAAAGTAATATAGTGAGGGAGAGTTTGAAAATTGAACAGAGGATATCTGACATTAACTATAATTAGCACCTATCTCAACAGATGTCTTCAATATGTTTATTTTTGTGCCATATTTTAAATCTACATTCTTTAATTTCTCTTCATAAAACCCACTAGAGGACACTATTTAAAAGGTTATTTTAAAAAAAGGGTAGGCAACTGCTGTGATTAAGCTCTTCTCGAGGCACAGTCTCTTCCAATGCTTTGTTTTGATCACAGTCATTGCAGAGAAGGAGGCCTCACATAAATATGTGGAGGCAAAGGGTAGTAGCTGCTCCTAAGCTTTCTCTTCCAGGTCAGGGTGCTCCTGCTTCACACACATCCAACACAACATCTCAGCAAATGTCTTCAATATGTTTATATTTGTGCCATATTTTAAATCTAAATTAGTTAATTTCTCTTCCTAAAACCCACTAGAGGACACTATTTAAAAGGTTATTTTCAAAAAAAAATCTTATGGGAGAGCATGCCCCCAGACCCCCCTAGTCTTGCTTGGTCACAGGGAAAAAATATGGTTTTATGTAGGGGCTTATGCCCCTCCAAAAGTGGGATCCTAGATTCGTGAGGCTCTTCGAAATGGTGTTGGGTTTTGTTGTGGCTCTTTGAGCTGGACTGTTTAGCTACCCCTGTCCTAGCCTCTCCTGATGGGTCTGGGGTATGTAAATTCATAATTAACTGTAAATAAATAAAAAAAACTGTATCTGCATAATGTCCCACATCTCTTTTTTCAAATGTGTCACTCATCTCTGTTTTCTTTTTTTCTTTCTAAGGCTGTGGATAACTCTGATGTATGAGTTGACGGCTTGGCAGAGAATATGTCAGAGCTGAGGAACACTTGGGCCTTCAGCTGGTGATACTGGATCAAGTGGCCTCACAGGTACCTGTGCTGGTTGCTGTTCCACAGGCTCTGTGTGTCAGCCTCTCTTCTGCCACTCCTGCTCCAGTCCGGAAACTGAGTGGAAAAGTACCGCACAACACATGCAAGAAATGCGGGCAGTTCAGGACAGTTGAGACTGGACACAGCCAGTACAAGGGCATTGTGTACTGCCCCTCTGTAGAGGCTGTTCCCAAAGCGTAGTATTTGGAGGATATATATAAAAAAAACGAATAAATGAATAGATTGTTCACAACCTTCCAGACTGGACACTTTAATTAATTTCTATTTCTGCATTTTGTCTATAGTTCTAAAGTAAAAAAAAAAAGTTTGTTTAAAACAAAAACTTATTTCTGCTTTGTTTTTTTGTGTGGATAGAAGCATAAACTAACTCACAAATATATATACAGTAGGTACCTCCCATATTGCTGTTCATCGACTTGGATTGAAATATCAAATAAAGAATTATCAATACATCACTAACACCAGGTTAATAAAGTAATATGCAAACAAATATTGTAATTTCCAATTATAAAAATCAACTTTGCAATAGATAAAGAACACCTCCATTTTAGCTAATGGGCGGCTCTAACCATGAACCTTGGGGTCAACTTTTCTGAAATAAGTGCATATAAAATTAAAAGCATGAGGTTTTAAAAATAATATGATGGTAATCAACTTAAAAAAAAAAATAAGGATTAGGCCATAAAAAAAATCCTTCCACCTTTTTTTCATCCTTTTCAATTTTCCACTCTTTTCCCCCTTCTTCTCCTTTCTCCCCCTTTAAAAAACTATTTTTCCCCAGCTTGTGTGTGTGTGTGCGTGTGTGTGTTTGTGTGTGTGCGTGTGTGTGTGTGTGTGTGTGCGCGCGTGTGTGTGTGTATGACAACGATGGAAAGCGTTAACTGCTGAATAAATAGTGACCCTTTACATGTGAATAACATGACTGTTCACTATAACCATCAAATTCACTGATAGCAACTCAGAATTTTGAATTGTGAAACTCACTCTAGTTTCTCTAGTTTACAGTTTGGATCCACCAGAAGAGAAGAAAGAAGCTTCACTCCTGAGTCCCCTGCTTTAGTCCCACTCAGCTGCAGCTCTCTCATGTGTGAGCGGTTTGATCCCAGTGCTGCTGCAAGAGAACTGAAGCCATCTTCTGTAATTCTGCAGTTTAGCAGTCTGTAGAGAGAAACAGAAAATATAATGTATATCCTTTTAGATAGTGTTTGTGTCTGTAACAAAAGGAGGGTTTTTTTTAGGAAGAAGAAAGTAAGTCAGAGTTGCTCAAGTTTTCTCCTTTGATGGCCAAAGCACCCTTATGAGATATTCTCTGGCTATAAAAGTATAAAGTCACAAAGATCCTTCTGCAAACATTTTGATTATAGCTAGATAAGAAAGCTATTAACCTACAACTAGCACTAGACAATACCATACTTTATTTACCCATTACAAGTGGAACAGCATTTGTTGATTTCTTAATCCATTGATTTCAACAATGTAACTGTATTCTGAATACCATATATTTAAATTGTAACTGTAACGGAATACAGTTACTCATAATTTGTATTCTAAATACGTAATGCCGGTACATGTATTCCGTTACTCCCTTAACACTTGTGACAGGTAATTTGACTGGTGACAGAAAATTTGACATTGCTTATTGTGATGTTTAGTAGTCAACAGACCAAGCTCAATCTTATTTAACATTATTTTGCCAAAAAAAAGGTTAAGCTGCACAAATTTTCGTCTTAGAGAAACATAAAGAACAACCACGGAAATATTGAACCCTTTTCTTTTAAAATATATACAGTTCAAAAATAAAAAAAATACGCATATTGTCAGGGGAATAGAACGATGTCTTGCACATTTTAGTATCTGATTGAGGTTTCTGCTGCTAAGGATCCACCCATTAGCGAATGACAGCTATTCATATGTGGAATGGTGATTCAGTGATGTCTATTGGGTCATGGTGTGGCCTCCAGGAGTAGTGGGCCACAAAGACATACCAGGGCCATTAGGTAATGGCCTTTGTCTTTGACTGAGGTCCCAGGTTTGTTTACACCAACTCATCAATATGCATTTGTAGGGACACAGATTTGGAGAGGCACAGGTCACTCTGAAATTATAAATATTTAGTAGTGAAACTAGACACACTTTCTGAATGCTTTACTAACATATGTATAGCCAACACCTATGTTTAAAAAGGCTCAGAAATAAAAAGTCTGAATAAATCTTTACAATGTGTTTTTGTACAAAGTCTGAGCATCTCTGAAACAAGGATTTTCCAAGGGTATGTTTACATTTGATTTAATTTAAACCTTTTTTTACTGTATTCCTTTTACTTACATGATATTATTGCTGAGGTCTTTTAGAATATAATCATATATTCCATTTGTGCATCAATGTTTTTAGTTAAGGGAAATATACAAAAACATCAAGGCATGTCAGACAACTTAGATCAGTCTAAAAGGCATTGGACTGTAGAGTGTTAAGATTGCAGAACGGCCTGGGTTTAACCAGTCTACCAGAACATACAATGATTGTAGTCAGTAATTGCAGACCATGCCGACTCCAATGAAAAACAATGAAAGAGAGAGATAATTTTCTATCTAAAAACATGGTAAATGCACCAGAATGTGAGAAATTGCATCTACATATTTCAAAATGTTTGGGGTGAGAACCCCCTGACCCCCGGGCAAAATATGTCCCCCCACTCTCATGTGTGTGGGTGTGTGTGTGTGGGCATCTCATACAGATGGAAACTGTGTGTGTAAGTAAGTAAGTGTGTGTGTGTGTGTCTAAGTGTGTTTTTGTGTATGCGTGTAAGTGTGTGTTTATGTAATGTGTTTGTGTAATAAAAATGGAAAAGGAGAGTGATAAGAAGTGTTTACTGCTGGTCTAATAGTGACCCAATAAATGTGAAGAGCATAGCAGTTCACCATCACTGTCAAATTCACTATTAGCAACTCAGTATTTGGTCTTGTGATACTCACTCTAGTTTTTCCAGTTTACAGTTGGGATCCTTCAGAACAGAAGAAATAAGCTTAATTCCTGGGTTTCCTGCTTTAGTCCCACCAAGCCGCAGCTCTCTCATGTGTGAGGGGTTTAATCTCAGTGCTGATGCAAGATAATTGAAGCCCTCTTCTGTAATACTGCAGTTTGTCAGGCTGTAGAGAGAAAAGGATTTTTTTTTTCTTTTAGACAAAACAAAATATAAAATGGCAGGAATGAAAAAATCTGTATGTACATATGTATCTATATGTTATGAGTGTGTGTGTGTGTGTGTGTGTGTGTGTTTGTAAGTTTGTACGTATGAGTGTGTGTTTGTAAGTGTGTATGTGTTTGTATCTGTGTGTGTGTTTGTGTACATGTGTGTCTAAGTCTGTTTGCGTGCGTGTGTGTGTGTGTGTGTGTGTGTGTGTGTGTGTGTTTGTCTCAGAGTGCTTTTTTCCTCCTTTCCCCTTTTTTTCCTATTTTTCCTATCTTTTCTTCTCTTTTCTCCCCCCTTAACAGACTATTGTTCCCCAATGTGTGTGTGTGTGTGTGTGTGTAAGTATGTGTGTGGGTGGTTGTGAGTGTTAGTGTGTGTAAAAGTGTGTGTGTCTGTGTGTCTGTGTTTCTGCGACGCTCATCCTAGAGCAATTAACACTAACCTTTTCCTCTACACTGGGCTGCACCTGTGGTGAGCACCACTTCCTGGGTGTCCTTCCCTCAGTACAGTCACCTTTCTTCCCTTTTCTCTCACAAAGTCTTGTTTGTGTATCTCAACACTGTCTAAAGAATGTTAACTAACAGGCGGTTGGCTTAGCATAGGCTAGCTGCAAATTTTCATTGACTGTTGCTAGCTGTGTGCATCCACCACGACGTGGATAAGACTTTCCTTTGGATATACTTTGTTCTGTGGATTACTTTCGTGGATTACCTTTGTGGACTTATATGAAGAGCATGCCTGATAGCAACTATTTTGTCTTGTGATACTCACTGTAGTTTCTCCAGTTTACAGCTGGGATCCACCAGTAGATAAGAAAGATGCTTCACTCCTGAGTTCCCTGCTTTATTCCCACTCAGCTGCAGCTCTCTCATGTGTGAGGGGTTTGATCTCAATGCTGATGCAAGAGAATTGAAGCCCTCTTCTGTAATACTGCAGTTTAACAGGCTGTAGAGAGAAAATGTAATGTATATCATTTTAGTGTGTTTGTTTGTAAGTGTGTGTGTGTGTGTGTGAGTGTGTGTATTTGTGTGTGTGTTTGGAAGTGTGTGTGTGTGTGTGTGTGTGTGTGTGTGTGTGTGTGTATGTGTGTGTGTGTGTGTTTGTTAGTGTTTGTGAAAGTATGTGTCTTTGCATGTGTGTGTGTGAATGTGTGTGTGTGTTGTGTGTGTGTGTGTGTGTGTGTGTGTGTGTGTGTGTGTGTGTGTGTGTGTGTGTGTGTGTGTGTGTAATAAAGATGGAAAAGGAGAGTGATGTAGGTACACCTGGCATTCATCCATTGTGTTTGACTCTAATCAGTAACTTGCGTATGGTTTAATCCAGAACCTATAGAGACCTTCAGCCTACTGTAAAACTGTAACCAGATGCCACTTTAACCAATCCCCCTGAACTGGACTTCAAGACCACATGTTGCATCCATTGTTCTCTCAATATCACTTCCGGTGTGATGGGATCATGGTAAGAGCGTTCACGTTCACAATCCCTGTCTGGTTTAAACAAACTAATTCTACTGAATAAACTTGATAGAACTGCAAAAGAGCTATTCTACTGTTATTTTGAATAATTTGTATCTGTACAACATATATTGATGGTTTCCTGTTTTTATTGGTTGTTGCATGGTGGTTCTTGTGTGAGCATATAAAGGCTCATATGGGTGACGGATAGAACTGGAAATATTGCTACTCCGTTGTTGTAAGAGACATTAACTAATTGTAACATTATGTTGTATCTGTAACTCATACCCTTGGCTGTGTACTCTGTTTGGCTCACTGAGGCCTGAACAATTAGCATGTTAATCCCCCCACCCCTCACACTATATCTTGCTATCCCCCTTTGTCCTCTTTTATCAGCCCCCTCTCCCCATATGTGAATCCCTCAACCCCACTGTCTCCCCTTCTTGCCATCACCTATAGGGTGTGGTCTCCCCCTCCCTTCCTTTATTCTATCTGACTGAATGGTATAAATACCAACAAAGTCTACAATCAGTAAGCCATTCTTTGAGCACCAGCTGAGAGGGGGTCTCCACGCTGAGATAAAATACAGAAACCTTACTGTGTCTTCTGGTCTGTTCTTCAACTTTGGCGTGCTCATTTAGATTCCAAAACACTGAAGCCGGGACCCTTTAAATTCTCAGTGGAAAGTATGACCACCCTCATAGAAAGACCACATTAGAAATATTTGAGCTAGCAAAAAAATGGGACAATCGCCAAATCAACATCAAAGAGCGATGAAAACAACGTTGAAGACCTAACCACTGAGCTCAGTGGAGTTACCATTATCTCAGTCTACAAACCGCCCCCCATTCTCATGGAGATGTACTGAATGAACGTACAGTGATGAGAAGTGTTTACCGCTGAATAGTGACCCTTTACATGTGAAAAGCATGATAGTTCAATATCACTGTCAAATTCATTGATGGCAACTCAGTATTTGGTCTTCTGATACTCACTCTAGTTTCTCCAGTTTACAGTTGGGATCCTCCAGAAGAGCAGAAAGATGCTTCACTCCTGAGCCTCCTGCTTTACTCCCAGTCAGCCACAGCTCTCTCATGTGTGAGGGGTTTGATCTCAGTGCTGATGCAAGAGAACTGAAGGCTTCTTCTGTAATACTGCAGTTTAACAGGCTGTAGAGAAGAAAGGAAATTATTTTAGACAGTATGTTCGTCTAAGTGTTTGAAAGTGTGTGTGTGTGTGTGTGTGTGGGTGTGTGTGTGTGTGTGTGTGTGAGTGAGAGAGAGTATTTGTGTGTGTATGTGTGTGTGTGCGTGCATGCGTGCGTGCGTGTGTGTGGGTGCGCGCACATATGCACACGTATGTGCGTGTGTGTGTAATTAAGATGGAAAAGGAGAGTGACAAGAAGGGTTTTCTGCTGAATAGTAGAGTAGTAACCCTTTGCATGTGAAGAGCAGGACTCTTCAATGTCACTGTGAAATTCACTGATAGCAATTCAGTATTTGGTCTCGCTATACTTGTGGACTTGTGAATTAATAGTGACCCTTTATATATGAAGAGCATGCCTGATAGCAACTATTTTGTCTTGTGATACTCACTGTAGTTTCTCAAGTTTACAGTTGGGATCCTCCAAAAGAGAAGAAAGATGCTTCACTCCTGAGTCTCCTGCTTCATTATCTCTTAGCCGCAGCTCTCTCATGTGTGAGGGGTTTGATCTCATTGCTGATGCAAGAGAACTGAAGCCTTCATCTGTAATGCTGCAGTTTGACAGGCTGTAGAGAGAAGAACATGTTTCATGTCAGATTACTGTTGGCACTTCTAATATAGCTTATAATCAAAGAGAATGTAAGAGCAACCACTAACCACAGTTTCTGCAGTCTGCAGTGGGAATCCTCTAGTAAAGCACACAGCTGAGTCACTCCCAAGACTTCTGGCATGAGCTTACTCAGATCCAGCTCAGTCATGAGTAAGGGGTTTGAGCCCACAGCAGAAGCCACAACAGAACAGGCTTCCTCAGCAGCACTCACTTTCAGGAACCTGTACAAATAGAGACAATACACATATCTGTTGTCTGACAAAATAGGTCATAAGTGGTGCTTAAATAATAACTTCTGCCGATTAAGTCAGGGCTGTTGAACTGAAATAGTTGAATTTTGTTGAGATGTTTTTTTAATGAATGAGGTTACTTTAAGTAAAATCAAATCAAAATAATCAAGATGTTCAAACAACTTAGTCAATTCATTTTGACTCAGTACATATTAAGGTTTGGTGTAACCATAAAATTAAATTACAAAAAGGCATAATGATGATCAATTCATTTTCTGAGATCTAATGAAAGTGTAGAGGGTTGTTAAATGTGCTAAACCATGTTACATCATCATTATCATAAATAATGATACTACGTTGCACTAAGTCATTCTGACATTGCACCCAGCTTACCCATTTGAACAAAACCAACACTAGTTAGACTGACAAACAGTGTTCAAGTTAATTTGACTATACTTACTAAACACTGTAAGATTTAGGTGAATTTAATTTGTCAGAGCATAACTTCACCTACCCAGCACATTTTAAATAGACCCCATTCTTAGTTTGAATAGCACCAGGCCAGAGCCATCAGGGGTGGCACTTGGCCTTTTGTCTTTTTTTGGGAACCTTTAGACGTGGTTCCAAGCTTTTGGGTGTCTAAGAGCTATTGAGCTCTAAGAGCTGAGTTATTACACCCTGATTTTGGCCTTTGTCTACAGCCACAACAAGATGGTTGAAGCCAAAGGTGTTAGCTTCTATATGGCCATACCTGGCCAACGCTCTTGTTCAAGCTAGACATCCCCTTTGGCCTCAAGACACTGGTGTTGGTGTTTGCATTCATATCAACTTTACAGACATCCTCGGATTTAAATCTTTATAATAATCATACATATGAGAATATTTGTATAATTCACAATTACGTTTTATATTTATAGTCATGATTCTACGAGGCATCTTGATGCTTTGTTTGATTACAGGTATAATGACCTGTGAAACTTCCATAATGTGTAGTAAGTAGACTACCATTATTCGGCTATCTAAGAAGGAACGGCAATAATACGCTAAGATAATGAGTTGTGTTAACATTTAAGCGCTTGCTTGCCGGCAGGTCGGTTATTCTCCGGGTGGCGCAGTGGTAGCGGAGACCCGGGTTCGATTCCCAGTTTATGCAGCTAGGCTGTATTTAAGTTAAACTGTTCCCACTGCTTTTGGCAGTGAATATTTTGGTTACTCATCACAAACCCTGTGTTGTTGTGTTGTATTATGTGGATGTATCTTTGTTACAAGATTAGAAGCCTGTAAAAGTCCGGTGGATATCTCGACTAGGCTGCTTGTTACAAGCCCGATACACCGGTATTGTTGTGTTTATTGTATTATTTATTGCACAGCCGCTTCATTGACAAAGCTAACAACAGCTAGATGTTAGCCCATTGACTCCTGCTCGCAGTTCGCGGGCTACAGTTACTTATAGCCTGTAGTGTGCTCTCCAATTTCTGTTTTGTTAGGCAGGTCCCTAACTTTAACGTGTTGGCCCAATCACTGCTGTTCGTGGCAGTTGGGGCTATAGTACAAGTTCAGAGGCACGTCCAGGTGGTGCCCGGACCAGCCACTGTCTGCTCAGTAGCTACCGGTCGCAGTGGACTATGTTACTCCTACGCCCTGCAGGGCTAGTTGTAACAACTGGGGCACTGACACGGTTAACCAGATTGGCTAACTCACTCATTATTGCTTCTGGTCCTTGTTGTTTTACTTTTGTGGTAAGGCCATTGACTCACCTGATGGTCACTGCGAGTGTCCCACACGTTTGGACAAGGCTCATCTCTGGGAGGATGAAGAAAGTCCATGCCTGACAGCGGTTGATTTGCACTTAGGAGAGAGGGTCTGGAGAGCTAGGCTGCAGGAAACTGCTCGGCAAGTAGCAGAATCTCTCATGCCCATAGGGGAGGGCATGCATGTTGCCCTGAAAGTCAGGCCCCCAAGCGAAAGTGAGAACTCTCGCACAAATCAAAGAAAAAGAGGGCCTCAGATCGCCCTCGTTCAGGACCGGGCAGTCCAAACGGGGCAGATATCCAGTCTCAGCTCTTGGTAGCCATTTGGGCCTGACAGAGACGCTGTTATACCCAATTGTGGGGCAGCTGCCGCGGTCCACTCCCATCTACACCTGGACAGCTGGGAGAGGGAAAATGCAGACCCCTGGGTGCTCGAAACAGTTGCCAGGGGATACAGGATCCAGTTTCGGCAGCAGCCTCCAGCCCCATTCTGTGTCCGAATGACAAAGGTCAAGGACCCAGTCCAGGCACACTGCTTTGCAGAAGAAATAACAACTCTGCTCCAGAAGGGAGCCATTGCCAAGGTAAGTGCCAGCGAACATCAGGCTTGCTTTAATTCAATGTATTTACGCAACCAAAGAAAATCGGCGGGTTGCGCCCCATCTTGGACCTCCGCCGCTTAAATGCATACATCAAAAGCCTACCGTTCAATATGTTGCATACCAAGGACATTCTGGAATTGGAAGAACAAGGCGAGTGGTTCTCCACCATCGATCTCAGGGATGCCTACTTCCATATTCCGGTGTGCCGAGACCACTGGAAGTTCCTTCATTTCACCTTTCGGAGGCAGGCATACGAATTCAGAGCCCTTCCATTCGGCCTCTTCATGTTCCCAAAAGTCTTTACCAGGGTCTTGGCGTCCGCTTTGGCACCACCCCAAAAAAGAGGCTTTAAGATCATGCACTGGTTGATCTGCACCCCATCTCGCCAGCAGGTCATGCAAGACTCGAAAGTGGTGCTGGCCCACATTCAGGGCCTGATTTACTAACAGGATTGCCCCCATTTCTGGCGTAAAATAGCGGTCGTAAACATAAAACGGTATTTACTAAGGGGGCGCAGCGCATATTAACGCCTGTGGGTGTGAACAGGGGAGGTTACGTGGACGTGGGTGGTAACGTAGGCGTGAAGCGCACTTTACATGGGAGGAGAGAAGGTAAGTGCGCCTAATGATGTAATGCGTGGTATTTACTAAACTGCCTGTCGAGCGCACGTCTCCAATTTTGCGGGATAATTCTCCACCTCATAAAAGCACGTCTTAACCAGGAAGCGCATTTCCATTGAGTCAGAATACTTTGATATGGCAGCAGTAATAAGAGCAAGGCGAAGACATAGACAGAGGCAGCGCACCGAAAGAATTTTTTCAACTCGTATAACACTTTTTCAATTAAGCGAAACAGAAATCATTAGGCGGTACAGGTTAACCAGCCACGCAATACTTCAATTACTGGACCAGATCAGAGATGACATCGAACCCTCCACCCAGCGATCACATTCCATTCCATCACTTGTTAAACTCCTGGCAACATTGCAAATCTTGGCATCCGGATCATTTCAAACAGTCATAGCATCAGCAGTTGGTATATCTCAGCCTTCACCCAGCCACATATTCATCCAGGTACTCGACGCATTGCTACGCCGCACTAGTCAATACATACATTTTCCCACTACCATAGCCGAAATTACAGCCATCAAACAGGACTTTCTTCAAATTGCAAACTTTCCCAACGTAATTGTGACCCGGCACGCGAAAAGGGAAACAAGTCGGCCGAGACGATTTCGAGTAAAACACAATTGAAGGTTTTTTTTTCAAAATTAGTTATTTTTTGCAGAATGTGCAAGTTATGTGCAAGTCATGAAGAAGCCACTCCATGTTTCAGATAACAGTATTGGTTACCTTAAAAGTATACATTTTGTCGTTGAAGTTGGTACAGTTTGGTTAAATTCAGCTTCACTCTCGTCGCGCTTGGGGGGTGTTACCTAATTTCCATATGAACTGCTGAATCGCGTTTGTTATTTTTTTCGACCAATCAGCTGCACATTACAAGCGATACACATGGCTACTTATACAGCATCATACTCCACTACTCTTATCCGAGGTTAAAAACATGTAGGCTAATCTACTTCGGCAGCGGAGCATTTTACTCCCCTGCAATCTCTACGTTCAGAGCCAGACAGCAGGAAAGGTTAACAAACGGAATGAAATAGCTATACATTACACACGCTATGCTTCAATAAAACTCACGTTTTATGAGACACCAACAGAGGCACAACAGACAAGTCTCACCATTGAAGATCTTTTTGCACGCAGACGTTCGTTCTGAAAACTATCTACATCCAACCAGCGAGGTTTATCCATGTTGTTGTGGAGGACGAGAGTGGCATCATCAGAGTTGCATCATATTTCATTAAAACTTCACACTTCTTACATTGGGCATATCCACCAGCCTAATTACAATCTGCATTGTCTACTTAGCAGAAATATCTCCATACAGTAGATTTCCCTTCGTTTAGTATCATTTTAAACTTTCCAGATGACTTTATTGCCCCCGCTCGTCAAGTGAAATGTGTCCAGAAACAAGGCTCCTTTGTCTGGATAGCCAGAGCTAGCATAACTGCCATTCAAATCCAATGGAATGCTACCTAGCTAGGTATGCTAACTGTCGGTATCCATCGTTAACTAGTTAATCGTTAACCATCATGTCACTGGCTTTAATTTGAGAATGGCATGTTATTAATACATTTAATAGTACATTTAATATCAGTACACTCGATTCATTACTGCTGATGTGTTACTTATGTTACTTATTAGCAGCTAGCTACCTAGCCACTATGTGTTCCAACTTCCAATGTGTTTTCAGTTAGTGTTAGCGGCAAGCTAGCTTAATAAGAAAGCTACATACAGTCAGGTGACGGTGCCTGTTAGCATGACCCATGATGTGAAACTTATTTGTTTCCCTTTTCAGAATTGGCAAAAACAACCTGACCGATATTATCAAACACTTTTTAAAATCTTTTTAATAGTATCTTTATTCTTATTGTCTAGTGCATTGGATTCATATTGACTTCCATTTTGCAGTCCTGGGGCCGTATTCACAAAGAATCTTAGGGCTAAAAGTAGCTCATAAGTGGCGAATTTAGGAGAAACTCCTAAAAATAATGGGCGTGTCAGTCTTAAATTTAGGACTCCTATTTTTTTTTACTAAGAGCAATTCACAAAATATTTTATCCCTAAAAGTAGCACCTAAGTCTAGGACAGCTTAAAACTCCTCATGAGGACTCCTAAGTCACTAAGACCTATTCACAAAAAGTCTTAAAATGGCTGAAGCCAGACGTAACGTGTTGGAGACAATGAAGGACTCTGAATTGTTGAGAAGATATCGTTTAAACCGTGAAGGCATCAACATTTTACTAGAATTAGTGCGGGATGCAATCACGTCTCCAACTATCCGAAACAACCCAATCAGTCCGGAAGTTAAATGTTTGATAACATTAAGATTTTTGGCTACGGCGAAAATGCAACTTTGCAACGCAGACGACTTCAGAATATCGCAATCATCAGTAAGCCTATTCATTCATCAAACAATCACCGCACTCTGTAGACCACACATTGTACAACAGTTTATTCGGTTCCCTATGGACAATCGCCTACTTCAAAGGATCAAGGTCAATTTCATGGCGTTTGCAGGAATGCCCGGTGTCGTGGGTGCCATCGATGGAACACACATTAAAATAATTGCTCCATCCAGAGATGAGGACGTCTTTGTAAACCGCAAAAAGGTACATTGAATTAATACACAGATAGTGTTTGATCCAAATTTCACAATCATGGATATTGTTGCGAAGTGGCCTGGATCTACTCACGATTCGCGCATTTTAATGGAGAGCGCGGTCTGCGCCAGCTTTTTGAGCGGCACCATGTACCTGCTAGATGCCACTTGTTGGGTGACAGTGGCAACCATGCAAGACATGGCTTTTGACACCCTTCCTCAATCCACAACCGGGAGCACAGTTGAACTACAACATGCAAGTATACGCATGAGGCCTATTTTGGTGACACAATACCTGTAGCCGCGACGGCTCTTTTAAAGTCCACTCCGCAATCTCCATCCTACATTGTGACTGGAGCGCATACCACCGCTTCTCGCAGTCATCGACAGAGCGACACACGGCAGGGAATGAAGCATTTACGTTAACACATATGTCCTCCCATGGCTCACGCTTCTTTTTTGTGGTCACCCCACAGCCAAATTTAGCTTTTATAACTCCCTTCCTCTCCAGCACACTCTGGGCCAACATGGACAGTTGGTCCTGGGACCAGTTCGACTTTCTCTTACGTCTCGCCCTCGTTTCGTCCATTATGACAGGAGGACTTAAAGAGCCGTATGGACTGATATTTGAAGTGTTTAAGGGCTGGAAATATGCCGATTACCTAATAGTTTGCAGGGAGCTTTAATTATTACTTCCTTGATTTCATGCAATTTCCGTGTTTTTTTCGGCAATTTCTCTTTCTCTAACGTGCAAAGCGTCATTCACGTTGGATGCACAAACTTGTCATCATGCGTGTGCATTCTGCTAAGTGCACTATCCATAACTATTTAATATGGCTTCATTTGAAGCCTAGGTTATTCTCTTATTTTCTGTTGATTTAGTGGGATCGTTAGGGGGATGTTAGGACTGAGTTTTGAATGAGAGCGCCTGTCAGCAACCAATCACCGTACGCACCGCTTCTAAACTCGTGCATGAGAATGGACGTCATCCATAGCAACGGAGTTTTTATCTTAAGCTTAGGAGTTGGTATTATCCTTAGTATGAGTAGGTCTCAGAGCCGTTGTGAATCACTTTTAAGAAATTACTCCTACGTAAAAGGTTTTAGCGCGAGTTAGGAGCACTCCTAGTGGTAAGATAAAAGGCTTTGTGAATACGGCCCCTGGTTTATACCTTGGATTATGGGATTGTAACAATTTATCCTGTGTATTAATGCATGCTATTCAATGTCTTTTGTAATAAAAGCATTTCCATTTTAGTACCTTCTAATTCCAGTTCAAGTCCTAATGAAAATAACACTACATAATTAACAACACTAAAATTCTCGAGTCTTCAGTGACACCTGTAGGGGGAAGGGCTACAGATACCAGATGTCAGCGTGACATCTGTAGAGGAGGGCTAATCTCACTGAGATGCAAATGAGCACAACTGTCTTCCCTTTGTCCAAGGTGAGGTGGCAATTTGGAAAAATTAGAGGTCCTTTTTCTCAGCAAAAGCTTTTCGGAGGTGTATACATTCAAATGATCACAACTTATACAAGTATTACCAGATCTACATGAGTGAGACATCATTGGATAGCTTCAAACCTACACTTTCCGAATCTGTGAATAACTCAAAATGTCTCTGGGGAGACTTGTGGCTGGTATAGCCATGCCTGGTCACAATTGGAGCTATTGATTGCACCCACATTCAAACAGTCCGAATGTCCAGGTAATATGCGATGCCAACATGACGATAACAAACGTGGTAGCCAAATACCCTGGATCTGTCCATGACAGTTTCATATTCAGGAATAGTGCCATCTATCCAAAATTGAGCAATGGGGATTTTGGAGAGGCTACTTGGTAAGTTTATTTGTTTCAGTGGGGATATATTGTAGTGAACCCATGTCTCTTGTAGAAATTATTAATCTCGCCATGTACACATCTATATTGTTGTATTAGACATTTTATGCATTAATGCCACCCAATAGCATATTCTTTATAATCTTGTTCTTTTAAACATCTGATGGCGGGTATCCCCAACAGCCATGGATAATGACTCCTTGTCCCAACCCAGCATCGGCGGCAGAGTAATAATATAACCGCGCACACATCCAGACAAGGGGAGTAGTTGAGCGAACGTTTGGTGTCCTCAAAAGCCGTCTGCGCAGCTTGGACCGAACAGGGGGAGCGTTAATATACTTGCCACAGAAAGTATGCAAGATTGTGGTGGCTTCCTGTATTGTCCACAATATAGCCATCCGACACGGTATGCCTCTGGAGGCTCCAGGGGACTTAGAGCCCCCGGAGAACATAGATGCCCCTCCCTACGTAGGGAATTAAGTGGCTGAGGGAAGAAGGTCGCGTCAAGAAATCATCGAGAGATATTTCACATAAATTACGTTTCAATGTTTTGTATCTGTAAATAAAATTGGAATAATGTCACAAACAATCCAGATTGTTTTATAAAGTGTTTTATTTTGCAGGTCTAGTCCTTAGACTTCGAGTGTGCTGTGAGGTGGATGGCCCGTCGCCAGAATCAGAGCCTCGCTTTGGTCTGCCTCGCACTGCTCTCCCTCGCACTGGTCTGCCTCGCACTGGTCTGCCTCACACTGCAGGTCTGCGGGGTAAGGGTATGGGTGGCGCAGGTGCTGGAGCGTCCTCCTTCGCACCACCTGCAATGCTGGCAGCGATGGCTTTTAGGCATTCATTTGTCTCCTGCTGGTGGCGAGACAACGTTTTAATAGCCCTCACCAGCCCATTCACGGCGCCCACGAGCTGGCCTGAATCCCGCCTCAGACTCTTCTTCATCTGGCGGACGTCCACCGACAAGGCTTTAAGAGCCCTCGTCTGCCCGCGTTGCTCTGTCAGGAGCTGGAGGTCAATCTCCTCGACATTAACAATCCGTGCAGGGCGTTGAGAGGAGGCGGCTGTAGTTACAGCAGAGGCTGTCGGTCCAGGTTCTCTGCTTGCTAAAGGGCAAACACAGGATTACACGTTACAAGCATGACACATTATCACACCAACGAAATAAAAACAGTTACAGGTCCGTTCCATTTGTAACGAAACAAGTTGTTTTAACATGACAGGCTGCTAAATGAAAAATATGCGCGTGCGACATCAGGGTTGTTATACAGGTGAAATACAGGTATTTGTTAAAATGTTATAGTCATAGACGGCGCCTCGGATGGCAGCCTAGGTGTATCGCTCTCGTAATTTTTCTGTTTTGTTTAAATTGTGTCTTCAGTTTTCCCGTTCCTGACACTTTAACCAGGGAAGAACTACTGTATGCTTGTTAGTCCACTTTACAAACATTTTTCCGGTGTTCACACACTTACAAACTATTGTTTTAAAAGATTGTTTTGGTCGGAGGAGCACTGTCAATGGCTACAATGGTGCCGGTTTCGGGTGTTACCATGGAGATGAAAACAAATGCGGTTTTCATTACTCCGTCTTCTATCACTTTCACCAGGGAAGACCTATTGAATATCCGACGGTCCAGTCCACGAACTTTTTCACCTGTCTTTATACATCCGGAATCCTTTTCAGAGATTCTGATCGGAGGAGCAGCAGCACCCTGTGGAGTTTGGATGAAACTGCGACAGCGGGGGTTCCGTACACCGCTTCCATCGTTACATCTGGCGAATGTCCGCTCTCTGTCCAACAAAATGGATGAACTGCTGCTCTTAAATAGGATTAACAAGGATTTTTCACGTTCTGCTGCCCTGTGTTTTACTGAAACCTGGCTTGGTGAGTCCACCCCTGACAGCATTCTACACCTGCCGGGCTTCCAACTCCACCGTGCAGACCGTGTGAAACAATTAACGGGGAAAATTAGGGGAGGCGGAATCTGCTTCTACATTAACGAAGGTTGGTGTACAGATGTCACAGTATTAAGGATAATATGCACTCCACACCTAGAGACTATTTCCATCAACTGCAGACCGTTTTATTCTCCGCGTGAGTTTTCCTCCTTCATTCTGGTCGGTGTCTACATTCCACCTCAGGCCTGCGTTAGCGAGGCGCTACAGCACCTGGCTGACCAGATAATCACCATGGAGAGAAAATATCCAGACTCCCTTCTCATTATCCTTGGGGAATTTAATAAAGCAAACCTCAGCAACGAACTGCCAAAATATAGGCAGCAGATTAAGTGCCCGACCAGAGACAAAAACACACTGGACCACTGCTATACAGTTTTAAAGAACACATATCACTCTGTTCCCCGTGCAGCTTTGGGACTCTCTGATCACTGCCTGGTCCATCTGCTCCCAACCTACAGGCAGAAATTAAAATCTGCAAAGCCTGTAGTCAAGACAGTGAAAAAATGGACCAACGAGTCAAAACTGGAGCTACAGGCCTGCTTTGACTGCACTGACTGGAGTGTTTTTGAGGCTACATCTAAAGATCTGGACGAACTTACTGACACTGTGACATCTTACATCAGTTTTTGTGAGGACATGTGTGTACCCACCAAAACTTTCCGCACCTTCAGCAATAATAAACCGTGGTTTACAGCAAAGCTCAGACAGCTTCGGAAGGCCAAAGAGGAGGCCTACAGGAGTGGGGACAGGATCCTATACAACCAGGCCAGGAACACACTGACAAAGGAGATCAGGGCAGCAAAGAGGAGCTACTCTGAAAAGCTTAAAATCAGGTTCCCATCCAACGATCCTGCGTCAGTGTGGAGAGGCCTGCAGGACATCACCAACTACAGGAAACAGTCCCCCCACACTGCAGTGAACCCTCAACTAGCTGACGATCTGAATGAGTTTTACTGCAGGTTTGATCACCCTACATCCACTCCCCGCTCTAACTCAGACTTTATCCAACTAACTGCACCCCCTGCCATCACCTCCCCCCTCCCTCCTAACTCCACCCCGGCACTGACGGTCAGTGAAGAAGATGTGTGTCAGCTCTTTCAGAAACAGAAGATCAGGAAGGCTCCAGGCCCAGACGGTGTCTCACCCTCCTGTCTGAAAGTCTGCGCTGACCAGCTGGCCCCCATCTTCACACGGATCTTCAACAGATCTCTCGAGCTGAGTGAAGTCCCGTCCTGCTTCAAACGCTCCACCATCATTCCGGTTCCCAAGAAACCCTCCATCACTGGCCTGAATGACTACAGGCCGGTCGCTCTGACGTCTGTGGTCATGAAGTCCTTTGAGAGACTGGTGTTGTCCCACCTGAAGGTCATCACAGGCCCCCTGCTGGACCCTCTCCAGTTCGCCTACCGGGCTAATAGGTCAGTTGAAGATGCAGTAAACATGGGACTGCACTACATCCTACAACACCTCGACTCCCCAGGGACGTATGCTAGGATGCTGTTTGTGGACTTCAGCTCGGCGTTCAACACCATCATGCCGGAAGCCCTCCTCACCAAACTCACCCAGCTCACTGTGCCCGCCTCCACCTGTCAGTGGATAACGAACTTCCTGACAGACAGGAAGCAGCAGGTAAGGCTGGGAGAAATAACATCCAGCACCAGGACAGTCAGCACTGGTGCTCCCCAGGGTTGCGTGCTCTCCCCGCTGCTCTTTTCCCTGTACACAAATGACTGCACCTCAGGAGACCCGTCTGTTCAGCTCCTGAAATTTGCAGACGACACTACAATCATCGGCCTCATCCGAGATGGAGATGAGTCTGCATACCGGAGGGAAGTTGAACAGCTCGCCCTGTGGTGCAGTCGCTACAACCTGGAGTTGAACTCGCTCAAAACTGTTGAAATGATAGTGGACTTCAGGAGGAACCCCCCATCACTGCCCCCCCTCACCATACTGAACTGCACTGTGTCTGCCGTGGAATCCTTCAGGTTTCTGGGTTCCACAATCTCCCAGAACCTGAAGTGGGAGCCAAACATTAGATCAGTCACCAAAAAGGCCCAGCAGCGGATGTTCTTCCTGCGCCAGCTCAGGAAGTACAACCTGCCTCAGGAGCTGCTGATCCAGTTTTACACTGCAGTCATTGAGTCTGTTCTCTGCTCATCTATCACTGTCTGGTTTGGATCGGCCACTAAACTGGACAGGAACAGACTACAACGGACAGTCAGATCAGCAGAAATCATCATCGGTGCCGACCTGCCCACCATCCAGGACCTGTACACCACCAGAGCCAGGAAACGGGCAGGGAAAATTATTGCAGACCCCTCACACCCTGGACATAATCTGTTTCAGCTCCTCCCCTCTGGCAGGCGCTACAGATCCCTGCACACCAAAACCACCAGACACAGGAACAGTTTTTTTCCCCTTGTCGTCACCTTAATGAACACTTGAAAATGTATTATATTTATTATTATATTTATATTACATTATATTTATTTAGTTGATCCTAAACTGTTGTGATATATTGCACATTTTCAGTTAAAGTACATTGAGAGCAACTAAACACCACAACAAATTCCTTGTATATGAAAATGTACTTGGCCAATAAACATGATTCTGATTCTGATTCTGATTCTGATATGCATATTTCAAATATCATTTAATATAGGAATATAATAATGCTGTAATTTGTCCAAGTTCAAAACGGGGTACTAGACCATACATACCTTGAACAGAGGGCTCCACGGTATCGATATCCCCCTCCACACCTTCCACCTGTTCCGAAACCAGTGTTTGGTGGACCACTGCCTCCAAAACGGTTAATGGTTCGGATACGGGGGGCCTGAACCAGTCACCCTGGTCTGTGCAAGATTGAATACGACCTTCTCTTTAGTGCGCCTCTCTGTCCTGCCACCTTTTCTTGATATCCTCCACTTCCCGGCGTTCTAGTGATATTTCATTCACTGTTGCGGTAATTGACTGCCAGATGGCAGTTTTTTCCGACGGCAGTGTATCCCTACCTTTAATATGGTTGATGTTCGCAGCCACCTCGCTAACCAAAACTTCTATCTCCTCTTGGCTGAACTTTTGCTTTATTTTTTTTGGTTGACTCATGTTGGCAGTAACATGCAGGCGATTTCTCCCGTCTTTTAACGGCGCACTAATTAACAGTAAGGCGCTGATTGCCCAACGTGGATCTGGCTTGATAAATACGGAAAAACACCGTGCGTTAATGTGCGCTTGGCAAAGGCGCAGATTCATCTGCGGTCGCAATCTTAGTAAATCAGGCCCTATATAGGGCGGAGTAAACACAGATTGCCCAGCGCGATCTGGGTTGATAAATACCAAGGAAAATGCGCAAAAACACTGTGCGTTAATGTGCGAGCGCAGATAAAGCAGCGGTCGCATGTTAGTAAATTAGGCCCTCAGTACCTTGGCTTCAGGGCCAACTTGAAAAAGAGCTACCTGAATCCAAGACAGGCAACAGTCTTTTTAGGGATCCGTCTGGACTCGCTTACAATGAAGGCATCCTCGATCTTCAAGGCCCTCCGCGCTTTTCGCCGGGGCAAGCGCTTAGATTTTCTGTGTTTCCAGCAGTTACTTTGGTTAATGTCAGCTGCAGGCTTGTTCCATTGGGCCTTCTCAGGGCTCGACATCTCCAATGGTGGCTGAATGCATTCAGACTGAACCCACAGAGAGACAGGCACAAGAAACTCAGAGTGACACAGTCGTGCTTGAGAGTTCTGTAGGCTCATTCAGTTTGTGGCTATGACTTATTGTACACTCTCACGTGCAGTGGAGCTCTGTAGCCTCATTCAGTTTGTGACTATGGCTGATTGTACACTCTCACGTGCAGTGGGTGGCGGTATGCACCCATATAGGTAGTGGTATGTTTTTTTCTACTTTGATATATAAGGCCAGAAAACCTTTGCCTGTAAGTATTGTCTTAAACAGTTGATCAGTTTTACTTAGAAACATTACTTTGTTCGAATAGTTTACTCTGATGAATATGCTAATCACTAGCGCGGTCACTACGGAATTTCCCCTTTAAGTTTGCATTAAGCTAACGTAGTTTCTATCACAGTTAAACATGCAATGCTAAGTGATTGTTTTAGAAACTAATGTTACAAGATAAGATTACTAAGATGTTTTCTGCATGTCTGCTCAGTTTTACAGTGCTACTTAAGTATTGAAAAGAACTTCAAGCTTCAGACTTTCTCTTGGGGAAACTTTTATCTATCTGCAAAGCCAAATTAGCAGGCATCACACAGAAGCACGGGCAGAATTGTCGAAAAAAGAATTGGTGCACTTGGAAGATGTTTGCCAGTTAAATGAATGAAATTATAAACAACTGATACAGTTCACCTGAACTGAGTGATCAATTTTGAAACACTTTTCCTTTATCGAATATCATCCACTTTTAAGTTGTTGAAATTCTATTTAGTTCCATGCACAACGCACTTTGTCGGTGGAGATATATTTGATTCTGCCTGTCACTCAAATCAGTTTAATCTTAAATATTGAGGATAATGACAATAAGTTGTGTTGGTACATCTATGTACAATGATTGCATTTCCTAAACTTTTTATTAATATGGATTGGTTATTGCTCACCTGGTTTTATTTTTGAATCCTTGGGCCTATGTGGCCTCTTAGGCATATGTTGTTAAGCACTTACAAAAAGGAATATATTGACTCCTTCAGTATGTTGTTGTAATTTCTTTATTAGTTACCGTGATTACTCTTATCCTCCGGCCCCTGACTTTGCCTCAGTTTCAAGAACCGGCCCCAGCTCCAAACTAATTGAAGAGCCCTGCCATAAACCATATTCCATCCAGAAGAACACTGTTGTCCACAGATGCCTCCCAGGCAGGTTGGGGAGCAGTCTGGGAGGGCAGAATGGTGAGAGGAACAGGGAGGAACAAGGTATCTGGGTTGCCTCAAGATGGCCCAGAGGCTCCACTTTTGGGCATTCCCATGCATGGCCTCACTGATGGCAGTTCATATTCCAGGGGATCTGAACCAGGCAGCAGACCTCCTCTCCAGGTCGGGGCCTCACCCAGGAGAGTGGAGGCTATACCCAGAGGTGGTGACCAGCTTGTGGGCACACTTCGGTGTAGCCCAGACAGACCTCTTCGCATCGAGGGAAACAGCCCACTGTCAGAGTTGGTTTTCCCTGAATCATCCCAGTGGCCCACTAGGCCTGAACGCACTGCCTCACGAGTGGCCGGAAGGGTTACTATATGCCTTCACCCAAATACCTCTCATTCTCCATGTGCTAAACAGGGTTAGAGTCGCTACAAAGTTCTGTTTGTTGCACCCCCTAGATCCCAAGAAGTGCCCTGTGGCTGTGTGTGGCTTCTCTTCCTCCAGTCTCTTCTGGATGCCCTTGAGGGGCTACACTGCAGCCATCTCTTCATTTCATGACACAGTAGGGCGTCATTCTGTTGGGAAACACCCAGTTGTGTCAATTTCTCAAGGGCTCCAACCGTCTGCGCCCAGGCAGATGTTTGAGAGCCCAATCTTGGGACCTAGTTCTAGTGCTGAGGTCCTTAACCAAATCCCTGTATGAACCATTGGGGCAATCCGATCTCAAGTTTCTCCCGCACAAAACTGCGTTCCTCATGGCCATGAGCTCTACTAAGAGAGTATGTGAGGTGCAGGCACTTTCTGTAAGTTCTGTAAGTGCTGATTGCGTGAGAAACCTGAGGGTGGGGTCTAGTGCATCTGGAGGGGAGGTGCAGGGTGGGGTCTAGTGCCCCTGGAGGGGTATCACTCTGGCTCAACCCATTCTTCCTCCCCAAGTGTTAACTCTGTCAGTTGACTCCGCCATTGAGCTAGAGGCATTTCACAGAGAGGCTTTCTGCCAGACAGAGGTGGACCTTTGTGCACTGTGCCCAGTCAGGGCATTGAGGGCTTATCTGGAGCAAACAAAACAACTGAGGCGAGTCCAAACTCAGCTATTTGTATGCTACGGGGATAAACAATCGGGCCTCCCAGTGTCCAAACAAAGGTTGTCCCATTGGCTGGTGGACACCCAAGCATACTCAGAACAGGTGTTTCTGATCCCAGAGGGCTGGATGGCTCATTCTACTCGTAGTATGGCCACATCATGGACAACACTAAAGGGGGTTGCTCTTAGTGATATATGTGCAGCAGCATCCTAAAATACTCAATGTCCCTTTGCCAGGTTTTATAGATACAATGTGGCGTCCCCCTTGGTCAAATCTGTGGACTCATGCCAGCTGCTGGGCGGACCAGTGAAGGGGAGTCTTCTGTTCTTCCGACCCTTTTGGTACTGGTCATCCATAGTAAGACCATGGTGATGGTCAGAGAGAGGTCGAAATAGATTGTAAGTTATGTAAATAACTATGGATCTATGAGACTGATCACCATCTCTCGTTGCTCGGAAGGGACCGAGGCGTTCCAGGTAAGAGAAAGAGGCATGTTCTCGGATACGCTATATCCTGCAGGTCCAGCCTCCGGTCAATCACATGACATTGTTGATATAAATGTCTCAAGGCAGGTGCCAGGATGGCATCATCATATATAGTAAGACTGTGGTGACGGTCATCGTTCGGTCTCATAGATCCATAGTTACTTTCAAAACTTACGTTCTCTCTGTCTCTACAGCAGGTGATTGGAAACAGGAGTATCATTGAATAGCTGGGCTACAAGAGCCCTGATAAGATGGCAGTCAGGAGAGCTTTTTCTTCCCGGCAGTTGGTTATCGTTGGTCGTTGGATAGTGACTGGAATGTGGATACTCGTTAGATTTTGGATCATTGTCGTCGTTTGTTTTATATTATTCTTGAACTGACTGTACATTACACTTTTGGTTTCTATTAACAACACTGACTTTCACCACAAGTTTGCTATAACTATAACCTTGTAACGATTAATAGGTACCTTATTATTATTATTATTATTATTATTATTATTATTATTATAAATTCTGCGTGGCCTCGACTTTATGTTTCATGCATTTGAGCCGTGCACGTAACACACTCAACTCAATCATGTGGCTGTAGCCAACATAGTTGAATAGAATGGACACATCTTCATTCTGCAACAGTTCCTGCACCGGTGATGCTACGTGTACGTTAACTCGACTGCTACTTAACTCGTTAGCTCGCTGTCCCCTTACAGAAATCAAAAAAGCAAACTGAGCAGTCACATATTTGTTTTCCTCATGGGAAAGGAAGCACTTCTATCCATTTGTATGGTCTATTGGTTCAATAAGTCTGCTTGGCCTGGTGCAGCAGCTTTAAATCTTGCAGGCTCAGTTTTCTATCTAACAGCTGAGCTCATCCTGTCACTTTCAATATAATATTAATTTACGGTCACTAGTGATGCCCTTAAGCTTGATGAAATATGAGGTGTGAGTAATAAAATAATGAAATGAATGCTGTAATTAAATTGTTATGAAAAATATTTGTTCATACTCGTATAACTTGTAAGAACAGGCCACACCTCATATGTCAATTTGAGGCCTTAAAAATTCTTTGTGTTGTGTGATCGTTTTTGGTCTTGATATACATTTACCTGACAATTTTCAGTTTGCACTGTGGGTCCGCCTTTAGGTCTGAAAGCAGTTTGACTCCTGATTCCCCTGGATTGTTTCCTCTGAGATCCAGCTCTCTGAGATGATCGGGATTTAACCTCAAGGCTGAAGCCAGATAATTATAGCCCTCTTCTGTGATACTGCAGTCTGAGAGTCTAAAGTAGAAACATATTCATAATTTAGTCAAGGCAAACACAAGGCATTTACAGTGCATTTAAAAATTAGATCAAAAGTAGCCAAATTGAGGGCATAAGTAGTTTACTACATGACTGGATGACAGAGCATTTGAAAGGTTAATTATACTGTACACTTGATGTTTTCACTGTTATTTGGAGTTCACAGTTTTAAATGCATGGTGCCCACTGTTAATGAACTGAATTACATTATTTTAGTTTTAATAGCAACCCACATTAGGGGAAAACATATCTGAGTCATCCAGTCATCAATATTTTCCATATTGTGGTTTTAAGATACTCTAAACATTTTATTTTCAGTGTTTGTCCCTGTGGATGGACTCGATATGATTTTCGTAAACTTCTGTAGTTCTTTCAGTTAGCCCTTATCGTTCAAAAGAATACTTTCTACGTCTATGTGTCTGAAACTTTACATGAAGAATCAAAATGTCTTACCTTAATGTCTCCAGTGAACAGTTTGGGTTCTCCAGTCCGCTACAGAGTTCTTGGACACCAATATCTCCAATACTGTTGTCACTCAGATCGACATTTTTCAGTTTTGAAGATGCTTTGCTGAGGATACTTGCCAGTACCGTGCAGCTCCTTTCAGTGAGCCTACAGCTATTGAGCCTTAAGGGGGAAACACCCACCTATGAATATAAGCTCAATGAAAAGGACACTGCTGCTGTCTGTATATGAGTGTTGTACTTGTAAATAAAATATTCATATTACAAAGTGTAACATAATATTTCTTCACATAAATCATTACCCCATCCCTGTTCATGATTACACACTGCTATCATACTTACTGAGCCTTTTGGGATTCCTCAACTACTTGCTGCAGCCTTAGGAGACCCTCATCACATCTGATGTATCTCTTCAGGTCAAACACATCCAGCTTATGTTCTGATGTTAGCAGCACAAACACTAGAGCTGACCACTGGGAAGGTGAGAGTTCCGCTTCAGAAAGTTTCCCAGCACTCAGGAAACTCTGGACCTCTTCCACTAAGGAGTGATCATTGAGTTCATTCAGACAGTGGAAAAGGTTGATGACCCTTTCTGATGAAGGAACCTCCCTGATCTTTTCCTTAATGTAACTGATTGTTTCTTCATTGACCATCTGATTTTGTCCTCTCTGTATTAAGCCATGCAGGAGAGTCTGGTTCGACTCCAGAGAGAGGCCAAGAAGGAAACGGAGGAATAGGTCAAAGCATCCGTCTTCATGCTTCAAAGCTTTGTCTACTGCACTCTTGTGTAAGATGATCATGGATTTGTGCACTGATCTCAATTTCAGAAACTCAAAGGCTTGTTTTGGGGAAATTAGGTCTTTCCTTTTAGTAGTTAACATCAGAAGCGCATATAAAGCTGCAAGATACTCCTGGATGCTCAGATGCAGAAAACAGTACACCTTTTCCTGATGAAGCCCTGATTCTTCCCGAAAGATCTGGGTACAGATGCCAGATTGTGCTGCCTCTGTGATATCAATACCACACCCTCTCAGGTCTTCTTCATAAAATATCAGATTACCCTTCTCTAGCTGTTCATAGGCCAACTTTCCAAGAGCAAGGAGAGTAGCCTGGTCCCACTGTGGACCTTCATACTTCTTGCTCCTCTGCTTGGTTTGGAAAATAAGGAAATAAGTGTACATCTCTGTCAAAGTCTTTGGGATCTGTACACCTCCTTGAGAGCCAAGAATTATCACAAGAACAGTAGCAGCAATCCAGCAGAACACTGGTATGTGGCACATAATGTGGAGGCTCCTTGATAATTGTATGTTAGAGATGACTCTGCTGGCAAGATTCTGATCACTGATCTTCTTCCTGAAGTAATCCTCCTTCTGTTGGTCATTGAACCCTTGTACCTCTGTGACCCGATCAACACACTCTGGCGGAATTTGATTGGCTGCTGCTGGTCGAGAGGTAATCCAAAGTAAAGCAGAGGGCAGCAGACTACCGTTGATGACATTTGTCAGGAGTACGTCCAATGAGGTGGCCTCTGTCAGATCAGTCAAACTTTCATTTTTCTGAAAGTCTAGTTGGAGTCGACATTCATCCAGACCATCTAAGATGAACAACACTTTGTACTTCCCTTGGTTGAGAACGTTTAACTGCTTTATTTCTGTGAAGAAGTGGTGGAGGAGATCCATCAAAGAGAGCTGATCTGCTTTCATGAGGTTGAGCTCCCTAAAAAGCAGTGGAAATACGAAGTGGATATCTTGGTTTTCTTTTCCCTCTGCCCAGTCCAGGATGAACTTCTGAACTGAGACAGTTTTACCAATGCCAGCAACTCCTTTTGTGACAACACTTCTGATTGGTTTGACTTGGCCAGGTAAGAGTTTAAAGATGTCACTGCATTTGATTGATGTCTCCTGTCCAGCTGGTCTCTTGGATCTTGACTCAATTTGTCTGATTTCATGCTCTTCATGCACTTTCCCACTTCCTCCCTCTGTGATATAAACCTCGGTGTAGATATTTTTTAGAAGAGAAGGGCTTCCTTGCTTGGGTATTCCTTCAAACACACTCTGGTACGTTTTCTTGAGATTTTTTCTCAGCTCAGTCCGACAAACTATATCCAGCTCATCTATAAATTATTTTTTTTAAATAAAAAAATAAAACTTAATATGTTTTTGCAAGCCACTGCACCAAGGACAAATAATGTTTGTTTATTTTGTTCTTATCGCTAATTGATGCAAATGTAATCAAAGGAAGAATTCTTACTTTCTTGAAGTTTGTCAGCAAGACCTTGCTGTTTCATATTCCTAAGAAAGTGCAGTGCAATCGTAAGGGCCCCTTCTCTGGCATCAATGTTATCCTCCTCTTTACTCTCAAAGTTGTTTTGGTAATCTGGAGTAAGCATCCTCTTGAATCTCTTCAGCTCATTCTTCACAAAGGTGATGATCTTCTCCTCTAACATCTAAAGTACACATATCTGGTAACACTGCAGTGCAAAACATTTAGATAGACAGTGGAGCCTTGTCTTGTAGCCCATGACAATAAGTTGAAAATGTTGCAGAACATTGAAAAAGAATAAAGGAATGAAAAAAGGACTGAGCCCTTCTTCCATGGGACGGAGGATGGAGCCTATGACCATATTTTCAAAATAACTGCTGTGTGAATTTTCCCACAGGATCAAGTCATACAATATTATCTGAACTCTTGTTGAAATCATTGTGAGACACTGTTCATGATCAGCAAATGTATTTATCAGTTGGATTGTATTAATTAATGCCTTTGTACGAATCATGTGCTTATGTGTGCGGCAACATGGCTTTTCTGTGTTCCTGAGTATATATTAGATTATTAAGTGCTGACGCAACTTAGTCTGCGTAAATGCTAAATGCATATAAGAAGGAAACTTCTGTTCATGTTTCGATGAAGTCAGAGGTGATACGAAGGGTCAAACTGTCCCTGTCCTGCCATTTCTGACTGACATGTATGCATGACAGAAAGCACAGCCGGAATGACACTGAGAGAGCTTACTTCCCTTGTGTCTACATATAAGTGTGCTATATTTGATATATCTGTGGCTTCAGAGTAAGATCAATCTTAACGTATATGTTATTAATAAATTATAATTGAATAAATATACTAATCTACACCATCGGAGTCCTGAGGTTACTTGAGTGAAATTTCACCTTACACTTCTCTCCAAAATATTAATTATGACCTCACAGCAGCCCACTTCATCCCTTATTTGTATTTGTTGTGCATTAACTGTATCGTCTTTTCCCGGTAAAGTACTGATTCTTCTCTAAAGATCTGGGTGCAAATGCCAAATGTGTGCTTCTCTGACATCAATAACAGTCCAGACTGCCCTTCCCTTACTGGATAGAGGCTAACTTCAAGAGCAAGGAGACTGCAGTGGATTCACAAGGTACTGTAACCATGGCTGGCTGTTCTCTTGTGTGCACTGTGAACTAGCTCAGAAGATATACTAGGAGGTATCTAAAAAGCAAGACAGATCAGGATAAAAAACTACGACCCTCGAAAGGTCAAACGAGGGATAACTATGACTAAACTTGAACACAAAATGACCTGGGAGTCGTGGACTACGGAAACTTAACGGCGGCAAACGCAGAACTAACTAAGATAGTATGACCTGTATGTTTTGGCGTAAACTTGTGTGAACTGCAGACTGTAGATCTGGAGCTTGTGCTGGCTTGCGGTTTATTCCATTAGTGATGTGAGACCAGTGAGGGGAGTGCTTCCACCAGTATTCTCTAAAGGGTGTGGTGCCCACCATAGGCAGAGTTTAGAGTTTATTGCCAATTTCTTCAATGTAATTACTTTAATTGCCATTAGACTGACCTGACACTTTCGTAACTATAACATGAGACCTAGCATGAACATGAGGGGTTTTTATGAAGGCTTTTGCGTCATTTGGTCAATTATGTCATTTTTAATGGAAAGTTGACGTGTTTGGGATGTCATTGTTATGACAGCTTGACATAAACCAAGACACCTGAACCATACACATGCCATAACGGGCCTAATAATCAAACTTACAGTATATATAACTATAACTATAGCAATATCAATGGTCAATCTTGTGTTCTTTGAATTGAAGAAAAGTACATTTGTGAGTCATTCCATTCTTTTTCGGTGGTGGTGTATTTAACTTATTATGAACATATACTCCATAGCAGCACTGAATTGAATGTCTGCATCAAACCTGGAATATGTGCTGCAGATCCCCATGTTGACTCTGGGTGAACTGATCACTGACAGCATCTGGTTTACATTCCTCCATTTTGCCTCTGGGGATGGAAAATTAGGTGAGGTGAGGAGTATTGCCTCCAACTAGGGAGCTTAACTTTAAACATCAACAAAAGCACTACTAACCCTGATAAAAAACTATCCAGCTTGCTAACTGATGGCAACAATGTGCTGTAAAACAGGGTTTACACAGGGTTTCCAGCCTATATCAGAAACCTGAATAGTTTGAGTGGCTTATGAAAACAAAAGATGTGCTTCCAAAACAATACCTCAAAACCTGCATACCTTTATCTTGAAGCCATATATCCAGATGTTTTTTTATTCCTTGCCTCCTTGCCTCATGTTCTGTCTGTTCTATGCTGTAATTACTTATTTCAGAAATAATTTGGCAAGTTGATCTTCTGCGGTTTTTAGTCTGATTGCTACTTTAGCCTGGATACTTTATGAATATTGTATTGGGTCCAAATGCATCTCTCAAGAGATCTCTCACCACAGATGGCACAAAATAGCACCAATGATTTATAGCAAAGGTCTAGTGGTAGAATATTACATTTTCATTTACATTTAGCAGACGCCTTCACCCTACGCGACTTAGAAGGAAATTGCATTTATACCTCAGGAGCATTTTATTTTTTATTTCCTGTAGGCAGTGTGTCAGCCCAATCGCCCTTATGGACAAGCCGCCCCTGCTTCACAGCATACCCTTTCTAGCTTACCTTTGACATGAGTCTGTTTCATGAACTTGCCTTGATGCATTTGTACATTCTTCATTTTGGAAGTTGATGAAGCGATCTTCTGACCGGTCACTCTTCACAGACACCCAAGTGGGCACAGGTGATGGGGGTCTCTCGTGACGGACAATCCTATCGCATAAAAATAGCACCCATGATTTAATGCAGAGCCGTTTACACCCCAAATCTGACTGACTATTCTTAACAAGGAGAAGCTGGAAGGGAATTGTGGGTATTTAAATAAAATATTTTAAAGTATTCGTAGAAAGATGTGTTCTTTCCTGACCAAATATCTGGTTGTGACAATCTAAATTCACTATTTGTTGAATCCCCAGCATACCCTTTCGAGCTTACCTTTTACAAAAGTCTGTTTCATGGACTTGCCTTGATGCATTTGTACCATCTTCATTTTGGAAGTTGATGAATCGATCCTCTGACCGGTCACTCTTCATGGACACCCAAGTGGGCACAGGTGATGGGGGCGTCTCCTGACGGACAAGCCTATTGCATAAAAATAGCACCCCTGATTTAATACAGAGGCATTTACACCCCAAATCTGACTGACTATTCTTAACAAGGAGAAGCTTGAAGGGAATTGTTGGTATTTAAATAAAATATTAAAAAGTATTCATAGAAAGATGTCTTCTTTCCTGACCAAATATCTGGTTGTGACACTATAAATTCACTATTTGTTGA
The DNA here is from genome assembly GCF_963457725.1 of Sprattus sprattus. NCBI lineage: Eukaryota > Metazoa > Chordata > Actinopteri > Clupeiformes > Clupeidae > Sprattus > Sprattus sprattus. The sequence continues at coordinate 13,520,826 of NC_137919.1, forward strand.
CTCCCCAGCATACCCTTTCTAGCTTACCTTTTACATAAGTCTGTTTCATGGACTTGCCTTGATGCATTTGTACCATCTTCATTTTGGAAGTTGATGAAGCGATCTTCTGACCGGTCACTCTTCACAGACACCCAAGTGGGCACAGGTGATGGGGGTCTCTCGTGACGGACAATCCTATCGCATAAAAATAGCACCCATGATTTAATGCAGAGCCGTTTACACCCCAAATCTGACTGACTATTCTTAACAAGGAGAAGCTGGAAGGGAATTGTGGGTATTTAAATAAAATATTTTAAAGTATTCGTAGAAAGATGTGTTCTTTCCTGACCAAATATCTGGTTGTGACAATCTAAATTCACTATTTGTTGAATCCCCAGCATACCCTTTCGAGCTTACCTTTTACAAAAGTCTGTTTCATGGACTTGCCTTGATGCATTTGTACCATCTTCATTTTGGAAGTTGATGAATCGATCCTCTGACCGGTCACTCTTCATGGACACCCAAGTGGGCACAGGTGATGGGGGCGTCTCCTGACGGACAAGCCTATTGCATAAAAATAGCACCCCTGATTTAATACAGAGGCATTTACACCCCAAATCTGACTGACTATTCTTAACAAGGAGAAGCTTGAAGGGAATTGTTGGTATTTAAATAAAATATTAAAAAGTATTCATAGAAAGATGTCTTCTTTCCTGACCAAATATCTGGTTGTGACACTATAAATTCACTATTTGTTGACTCCCCAGCATACCCTTTCTAGCTTACCTTTTACATAAGTCTGTTTCATGGACTTGCCTTGATGCATTTGTACCATCTTCATTTTGGAAGTTGATGAAGCGATCTTCTGACCGGTCACTCTTCACAGACACCCAAGTGGGCACAGGTGATGGGGGCGTCTCCTGACGGACAAGCCTATCGCATAAAAATAGCACCCCTAATTTAATACAGAGGCATTTACACCCCAAATCTGACTGACTATTCTTAACAAGGAGAAGCTCAAAGGAAATTGTTGGTATTTAAATTAAAAATTAGAAAGTATTCATAGAAAGATGTTTTCTTGCTTGACCAAATATCTGGTTGTGACACTATAAATTCATTATTTGTTGACTCCCCAGCATACCCTTCTAGCTTACCTTTGTCATTGTCAGGGTTCTGGACTGCAATCCCCCTGTTGACCATGTGGGGTCCTCAGTTTTGGTTTGGACTGTCACATGTGTGTTTTTATGTCTCATTGTTGTCACCTGTGTCTCGTTTGGTTGCCTTTATAAGCTGTCTGTTTTTTGTGTTCTGTGCTCAGTCTTCATTTGATGCCCTACGGTCGCACAGCGTGAGTTTTTTGTCTTGTGGAATCCTTGTCTTTGTTAAGCCTTTTTGCCTGGAGTTGCCTTTTTTTGAACCTTGTCCTAAGTTCTGAGTTAATCTGTTTTTGCTACTTTTTGTTGGACGCCTTAACTGCCCAGACTGTATTTTGTATCTGGATGTTTTTGAGTTCTTTTTGCCTGGTGCTAAGTAAATATTCTTTCTGAAACCAGTCAACTCTCTGTTCCTTCTCTGCATCTGAGTCCAACACTCACTTAGTACGCTGGTAGGCTCCCCGCCTGCCACACGGGACATCACAGGTTCGATCCCCAGTTGAGCCTGACAGCAAGACTGAGCCATGGATCGGGACTCAGCAGAGACGACAGCTCCCCGGTCACCGACCTCAGCTGACCAACTCTACGCAGCGGTGATCAGCCACGATGCCACTGTTTCTCGACACGAGGCTCTCTTGACTTCCCACGAGAATGCGTTGGCCCGCCAAGACCAACTCCTCCAGGGCCTTCAGCAGACCCTCGCTGATGTGCTGGCTCGCCGGCAACAGCCACAGCTACAGTCATCCTCCTCTACATTCCCAGCACGAGCACCACGTCCATCTCCAGACCGCGTGCCAGAACCACGCCTGCCTGCACCTGAGCGGTATGACGGCCGCCCGTTCCTGGTCCAGTGCACCCTCAACTTCGAGCTCCAAGCCTCCTCCTTCCCGACTGATCGCTCACGCATAGCCTACGTCATTACTCTCATGACTGGAAAGGCCCGGGCATGGGCTACGGCCGTCTGGGAGCTACAGGGCCCTTCCTGTAATGACTTCAAGACTTTCTCTGAGGAGATGCGTCGGGTGTTTGACCATCCAGTGGGCGGCAGAGATGCGGCCAATCGACTACTCCAGCTGCGCCAAGATGGCTCTAGTGTTGCAGAATACGCTGTGCACTTCCGCACCTTGGCTGCAGAGTGTCGGTGGAACCCAGAGGCCCTGATGGCGGCATTCCGGGGTGGTCTCTCAAGTTACATCAAGGATGAGTTGGCAGCTAAGGAGCCTTCCGTGGACCTTGAGTCCCTGATAGCCCAGACTATCCGTCTTGACAATCGCTTGCGAGAGAGACGTCGAGAGCGGCAACAAGTCTCAGTTCGCTCCAGCTCCAAGATTCTCGCTCCAGCCTTCGCACCGGGTCAGTGGTCGCAAGAGCCTCAGGGTCCTGGTCCTGAGGAACCCATGCAGCTGGGCGGAGCTCGCCTTTCCCAGGCTGAACGAAACCGCAGGATGAGGGAGAAGTGTTGCCTCTACTGCGGTAAACCGAACCACTACCTTCCCTCCTGTCCCGAGCTTGCGGGAAAAGCCCAGCCCCGTCCAGGAGAGGGAGGACTGTGACCGGGGCTACCCTAACTCCCTCCGCCTCTACATCGTGCCTGTGGATTCCGGTCACCATTTCCTGGGGGCACCGGCAACATCCTCTGCAAGCTCTCGTAGACTCTGGTGCGGCAGGGAGCTTCATTGACCGCACCCTTGCCAGCCGACTTCACCTGCCCATCACCCGCCTGGATCATCCACTCACTGTGACCGCCCTAGATGGAAGACCCTTGGGGAGAGGTACGGTGACTCATATTACTGCTCCTGTCATTTTGGCCATTGCTAGTCATCACGAGAAGTTACAATTCAATCTCATTCACTCTCCTGAGTTTCCTGTTGTTCTTGGGTTCCCCTGGTTGTCTCACCATAACCCCCACATAAATTGGTCCTCGGGAACTGTGGTTGAGTGGGGTCCAAATTGTAAATCCTCCTGTCTCCTCACTCGGGCTACGCCCCCAGTTTCCAAGCCTCCTAGTTCTCTCGAGTTGTCCCGAGTCCCTCCAGAGTATCACGACCTGAAGGAAGTATTTAACAAGAGGAGGGCTACCTCCCTTCCCCCTCATAGACCCTTTGACTGTGCAATTGACCTCCATCCAGGTGCTATTCCTCAACGGGGAAGAATCTTCTCCTTGTCCCCTTCTGAGACTCGGGCTATGGAGGAGTATATCAAGGACTCCCTGACAGCTGGAATCATTCATCCTTCGTCCTCTCCTGCTGGTGCCGGGTTCTTCTTTGTTGGAAAGAAGGATGGTGGTCTCAGGCCTTGTATTGATTACCGGGGCCTGAACAAGCTGACGGTGAGGAACCGCTACGCCTTACCCTTAATGTCTTCTGCTTTTGAACTCCTTCAAGGGGCGACCATCTTCACCAAGCTGGACCTTCGTAACGCCTACCACCTGGTTAGGATCAGGGAGGGAGACGAGTGGAAGACGGCCTTCAACACTCCTACAGGTCATTATGAGTACCTCGTCATGCCCTTTGGCTTAACAAATGCCCCAGCTGTCTTTCAGGCACTCATTAATGAGGTTCTGAGGGAGATGTTAAATCGCTTTGTTTTTGTCTACCTGGATGACATCTTGATTTTTTTCCAAGTCCCTCCACGAACATGTCCATCACGTCAGAGCTGTTCTCCAGCGTCTCCTTCAAAATCACCTCTTCGTTAAGCCTGAGAAGTGCGAATTCCACGTCTCTGAAGTGTCCTTTTTGGGGTTCATCCTTTCCAAGGGGAATCTACTCACGGATCCAAAGAAGACCCAAGCTGTCCGAGATTGGCCCAAACCCTCCTCAGTCAAGGAGGTGCAACGTTTCATTGGGTTTGCGAACTTCTATAGGAAATTCATTCGGAACTTCAGTGCTGTTGCCGCCCCCCTGACTCACCTCACCAAGAAGAAGTCTGGTCCCTTTGTCTGGTCTCCTGAGGCAGAGCGGGCCTTCCGGGATCTAAAGGTGAGATTTTCCTCCCCCCCTATCCTCACCCTACCTGACCCCTCTCTCCCTTTTATGGTCAAGGTTGATGCCTCAGATGTTGCAGTAGGTGCTGTGCTCTCCCAGCGCTCGGCGGATGGCAAGTTGCATCCTTGCGCCTTCTTCTCCGCTCGTCTCTCGGCTGCTGAGAGGAATTACGATGTGGGGGATCGAGAGCTCTTGGCGATCAAGATGGCCTTGGAGGAGTGGCGCCATTGGCTTGAGGGGGCCCAGCATCCTTTCGTTGTTTGGACTGACCATAAAAACCTCGAGTACGTACAGAAGGCTAAGCGCCTCAACCCCAGGCAGGCAAGGTGGGCTCTTTTTTTTTAATAGGTTTGATTTTATTTTGTCCTTTCGTCCTGGTTCAAAGAACCAGAAACCTGACGCCCTGTCTAGACTGTTTCAGAGTTCCGGAGAGGGAGTTCCGGAGTCCATCCTACCGAGCTCTAAGATCGTGGCTCCTGTCCGGTGGGGAGTTGAGACAGTGGTGCAACAGGCCCAGAAGAGGGAGCCAGACCCCGGGAACGGGCGAGATGGTGAGATCCCAGGTTCTGCAGTGGGGGCATTCTTCCTGGCTGACCAGTCATCCAGGATCGGGAAGGACTCTCGAGTTTCTGAAGAGGCGATTCTGGTGGCCGGGCATGAACACAGATGTGAGGTCCTTCGTTGCTGCCTGCTCTGTCTGTGCCAGGAGCAAGAGTTCTCGCACCCCACCCTTTGGTCTCCTTCACCCCCTACCCATCCCTAAGCGACCCTGGTCCCATGTCTCAATGGACTTTGTTACTGGCCTTCCTCCCTCCCAGGGTAATACTGTGATCCTTGTTGTTGTCGACCGCTTCTCTAAGGCTTGTCGGTTCATTCCCCTGCCCAAACTCCCTTCTGCAAGTGAGACTGCTGAGATCGTTTGCCACCATGTTTTCAGATTTTTTGGTCTTCCCCTCGACATAGTGTCAGATCGTGGGCCCCAATTTGCTGCTCGTTTTTGGAAGGCTTTTTGTAAGCTGATTGGGGCTACGGTCAGCCTCTCCTCGGGGTTCCATCCGGAGTCGAATGGACAGACTGAGAGGCTCAATCAAGACCTGGAGATCACCCTCCGATGTTTGGCGTCTTCTAACCCCTCATCTTGGAGCAGGTATGTCATCTGGGCGGAATACGCACATAACACTCTGTGTTCCTCTGCAACAGGTCTCAGCCCATTCGAGTGCCAGTTTGGCTTCCAGCCCCCACTGTTTCCTGATCAGGAGGCAGAGGTTGGCGTCCCCTCGGCCCAGCACTATGTGCGACGGTGCAGTCGTGTCTGGCGCAAGGCCCGGTCCTCCCTGCAAAGGTCAGCGCAGCAGTATCAACACCATGCCAACCGCCGCCGCAGACCAGCTCCACCGCTACGTCCTGGGCAGAGGGTCTATCTTTCGACACGGGATCTTCCTCTACGGGTGGAGTCCCGCAAGCTGGCTCCACGGTTTGTGGGTCCTTTCAAGGTTGAAAGGAAGGTCAACCCAGTCTGCTACCGTCTCCAACTCCCTCCGTCCATGCGGATCAACCCAACCTTCCACATCTCCCGCCTACGGCCTGTCGCCACAAGCCCGCTAGTTCCACCCGCTAAGCCCCCTGGATTGGGAGGGGTATGGCCCAGAGGAGCGGTCCTGGGTCCCGGCGCGGCATGTCCTTGACCCGGGCCTCATCAGAGACTTTCACCGGGGCCATCCTGATCGCCCCCAGAGGAACGTCAGGGGACGTTCATAGGGGGGGGGGTCCTGTCAGGGTTCTGGACTGCAATCCCCCTGTTGACCATGTGGGGTCCTCAGTTCTGGTTTGGACTGTCACATGTGTGTTTTTATGTCTCATTGTTGTCACCTGTGTCTCGTTTGGTTGCCTTTATAAGCTGTCTGTTTTTTGTGTTCTGTGCTCAGTCTTCATTTGATGCCCTACGGTCGCACAGCGTGAGTTTTTTTTTGTCTTGTGGAATCCTTGTCTTTGTTAAGCCTTTTTGCCTGGAGTTGCCTTTTTTTGAACCTTGTCCTAAGTTCTGAGTTAATCTGTTTTTGCTACTTTTTGTTGGACGCCTTAACTGCCCAGACTGTATTTTGTATCTGGATGTTTTTGAGTTCTTTTTGCCTGGTGCTAAGTAAATATTCTTTCTGAAACCAAGAGTAAACTCTCTGTTCCTTCTCTGCATCTGAGTCCAACACTCACTTAGTACGCTGGTAGGCTCCCCGCCTGCCACACGGGACATCACAGGTTCGATCCCCAGTTGAGCCTGACAGTCATGAGTCTGTTCATGGACTTGCCTTGATGCATTTGTACCATTTTCATTTTGGAAGTTCACGTGGGATTAAATACGATTACAAAGTATGAATTTGAAGGTATAATTTCTTATTTACCTTACCTCCTTACCTCATGTTCTGTCTCCTCTATTCTGTTATTACTTATTTCAGAAATAATTTGGCAAGTTGATCTTCTGCTGTGTTTTGTCAGATTTCTACTTTAGTTGGAATACTTTATGCATATTGTATTAGGTCCAAATACATCTCTTAAGAGGTCACTCCCCACAGATGGCACAAAATACCACCCTTGATTTACTACAAAGGCATTTACACCCAAAATCTGACTGACTGTTCTTCAAGAGGGGAAGCTGGAAGGGAGTGTTGTCATTTCAATTAAATACCTTTGAAATGAGTCTGTTTCATGGACTTGCCTTGATGCATTTGTACCATCTTAATTTTGGAAGTTGATGTGGAATTAAAGACAATTACAAAATATTAATTTGAAGGTATCATTTCTTATTTTGATATGGTTATTGAATGGGATTATGTCATCCTTTGCCAAACTGAATTTAGTCTCCATTGGCTTTCACTGTGTTGCGTTTCATGCGTTGCATTTCATGCCTTGCTTAAGCAAGAGTTGAAATGTTTCAACTTTTCGAGAGGCAACCTATGTGTCAGTCAATCAAATTGCCTTTCTTGCCCAACTGACAGCACAGGTGCTAGCCAGTCATATCGCGTTCATGATCACGTCTAAAAATAAATAGATACTGTACAACAGGGGCGTGTCCATAAGGGCGAAATACAAAATCTGATGTATAAATGCAATTTCCTTGTAAATCGCTTTGGATTAAAGCGTCTGCTAAACGAAAAAATGTAAATGTCATATTTTTTTTCTCTCGGATTCTACCACTAGACCGTCTGATATGCCTTTGAATGACATCGTCCAATTAGGTAACAGCCAGGCAGTCAAGGCAAAAGTCGTGCTTCAAGTGGCCCCGCCCCTTCTGAGCGATTTCGGGTGAAATTAATTTCACCCCGAGCTCTCCCATTGACTCCCATGTTAAATCCGTTTTTTTTTCACAAAACAGAGCTCTCACTCTCAATGCATTCACTATGGCTTCCGGGATGACTCGCCTCTACATGTCGAGTCATAAGTAATGGACGTAAAAGCCAATAAGGACAGCTTCGACAGAGGTATGTCAAGATGGCACCTGTTCAGTACAATAGCTCCATCCGCTCTTTGACAGAAACTTCTTTTTAGTCAGCGTACTAATGAAGATAAATTGAACATAAAACCATAAGGACTTCCTAGACCAAATGTATCCATTCAACAGGTTTCTACAAAGGGAGGGAAATTAGAACAAAAGAAAATCGCGGTCGTGAAGTGGCTAACGCAGTCTGTATTTCTATAAACCACTGTCACTTTTCATAGGTTTTACAGTGTGAACTAACTATGAATTATTTTGCTTTTGTAAGCCAATACTTTCAAGATCAGTCAATAAATATCGTTGGTTTTGACTTATGTTGCCCCCTTCTTTATGTTGTTACTGGACATCATACAGCTTTTGAGACATGTGGATAATGAAAAAGTTGAATCATTTAATGTGGAGCCACGTCATGTTTGCTTATGAAGGCTTTCTTCCATATCGTTCCGCCTGTAACTATCTACTCTAGCTATGTAGAAAGAGGGGAAAATATTACTGTCGGTTGCTGCCAATAGTGGACAAAAAGGTATTGCTGTATAAGTAAATCGGCTAACTTAATGAACCTACTGAATGGTTCGCCTTAATCATTATCAAAAGAATTGCCCCCCCTGAGAATTTTTTCAGGAGCCGCCACTGCTGTACAATGTAAAAACCCAGTTATTGTAACTGAAAAATACGTCTGATAGGATTTGCGGGGTGTCTGAGCCACCTATCTGATGTAAGCATGCTACTACTCACAAACAACTTGCTTGCGCCGTGATTGGCTTGTTTTACTATAACAATTATAACAAAATAAGTGACAGACAAACTTAAAATTCTCAATTGGCCTATCGCTAAGCCCTCTTAGTTACTATTGCTAACTCAGACAAACAATAGGAGCTGACTAGAGTTCACAATGACAGCCATCAGTGTCAAAATGATATCCCAAGAGTCTCTAGGCAACTTTTGGAGACAGAAGGACCTGATTTAGACCCCGTTTACACAGTGGGAAAACGCATATATTTTCATGCGGTTTGGCCTTTCATTTACACGATAACGGAGGTTTTATCACAGAAAACGATCATTTCTAAACCTCCAGCCAAAGTGGAGATTTCTGAAAATTCAGTTTTTGTGTTTGCGTGTGCACTGGGTCAAACAAAGTTTTAGGTTCTCAAACGTCACAGTATGCGACTAAAAATGCATCACGTCATGTTGTTTGTTTACAGTTAGTTTGCTTACTGATCATGGATGCTGTTAAGGTAGTGCTCATTTATACGTTAATGCAAACGCAGGATTGCATTCTTTCAACCCTATAACTGAATATCTCAACCCTTCCCCAGTGTGTGACTATTGGCTTGAACAGTGGTACTGGTATTGCCTGCACTTCCACCAGTGGACAATGAGTTTTACATTCCATCTTGTCTACCTGTTGTAGTAGCCCAGATAAAATCAAAGGATCTTCTTAAATATCTAGGACTCATAGCCAATTTAATGGATTAGCCTACTTATGCAAACCTACAGATTTGGCATAGTTATGATTGTGCTTGAGGGTGTATATGCGGGTTCATGTAAACAGAAACTCTTTTTAAAACGACCTTGTGTGTACAACGTTATTTTTGAAAACGGAGGGGCAGAAATATTAGTTTCTGTAAACACCCGGCTATGTGTAAATGTGGTCTTAGTTTAGAAGCCTTTAAAAGGGACTTAATTATGCAATGTTGGGATATGAACAAAATGCAGAACTAGATATGATGAATGAAAAGCTTAAATTGGATGCGAGAATTTACAAATCACAATGCAAGAGGGAGAAGCCTTGTCTCACGGTCATATTGTTTATGCACCGCAGGGAAAGATTAAATTAATTTACTGTCAGTTAATTTAACTCATCTGGATAGGCACTGAGATGTAGATCTACGTTTATTAGTTTATTAGCTAGCATTACCCTGTCCCTGATAGGTTAGTTTCCTAGCGTAGCTATGTCAGTTATCCAACATCGGCCATTCTGTTAAATAATCAAAATGCTGAATTTAATAATGGATTAACAATCGATATGCTCAGTTTAATAATGGATTAACATGACACCGTGAACGTTTGCCGATAACACAGGCAGTCCGATAACTTACACTGTTACGATAACTGTCTAGCTAGCTAGTGCAGCTAGGGAATAGCTATCGTTAGCTAGTTTAAACCAGAGATAAGCCTAGCATAACATCAATGGTACTGTCAATGACATCAGCCGGTACTGTCAATGACAATAATGTGAATAATGAGTATGCCTATGATAGAGTGACCAGACGTCCTCTTTTACCCGGACATGGCCTCTTTTCGAGACCTAAAAAATGCGTCCAACAGGGATTACAAAATTGTTTGGAATTTTGCCTTGTCGGATATTTGTGTGTCTCCGGGTCTTTCACAAACTAGTTATAACGTCCTTACAAGTTTTGGAAAGGATATCTCCCTTACGTTCCACCTTCTTGCGCGAGCTCTGACTGTAGAGAGAACTGTCATTGGTCGACCGCCTTCCCAGTGTTGCCAGATATGATAATAATCTTCCAAATACGATAGCAGCTGCAGGGGGCTCCCATTTGCCAATTCCCCACACAGTGATATGATAGATGATACAAAACCGCTTCGTGGCACAGATGATTTTTTTTTTAAGTGTTCGTACCGCCCCCCACGTGTCATGAAAAGTGCCGCCCCGGGTGGCTGCTCGGTTTGCCCTGCCCAAAACCACCCCTGCCCAGCTGCACATCATGTCATCTCATCAGTCACGTTTGCACTCCCATCTGCACGCCATTTACATCTCGTAATCACAAATCACACATACTTTGCAATCCCCATCATCCCCTCAATCTGATATCTGGTCTCGTCATTACATGGACTTAGTTACTCCCCGAGATGGCCAGTTTTCGCACCTTCTAGTATTCCCGGGATTTCCGCCTTCTGGAGAACAACTTGTCGTAATATGCTTGATTCTGACTCCAGCAAGTTCCTTTTCCGTTTGGTTCTCTTCAAGCCATTTCCTTGTCAACTGGATCCCATTTCAGCTAGTTCCGTGTCTCCTGGATTCCATGCCTGTGTTCCCCTCAGTTCCGTGCTTACGACCCCAGGTCTAAGTGACTTTCTCTGTCTAAGCCTGTGCCTCTGCGTGCTACTTTTCCCTTGTGTTGAGTCAGTTCTAGTTTGTGTTCTCCCAGCATTAGACTGCTGAGTATTTTGGTTTGGTTTCATTAGTGTGTTTAAACGTAATGTTTCCCTGAATTTGCTTTGAGAAGTTTAGTTTAGTCCAGAGTTTGACTCTGTCTGTGTTTTTGTTGGTACCTTAGTTAATGTTAATCAGAGTAGGTTTGTTTAGTCCAGAATTTGACTGTGGGTTTATTTTGTTTATACCTTGGTTTATGTAAAATAGTCATCTCAAGTACTGTATTTGTTTGTCAGTATTATACACCAAGCACCGAAGGTTTTGGTTCATGTTGCAATCATGGTCAAATTATATTGTGATCTCAAGTCCATATAAAATGCAAGGACATTTGTGTGTGTATCAACTTACAAAAATATATAGAACATAAAACTGGTGGAGGAATAAGTAATGGAATAAGTAATTTCAGGAGGTAATTGGGGTAAACCTGATTATGTTCAGTGGCTGGGTAGTCCTAGACTGTGACTCATTCCGAATTTTGAAGATTATCCATATTTGTGTTAATTTGTTCAAACTCATGTTCATAAAGAGTTGGTCTACATTGTGTTTTTCACCAATCGTGTTGGACAATGAAAAGGGAAAGTGTTTTTAAGTGTTGAAGAGTAAGCTATTAGCCTACATGAAGTGCATGGATACAAAATTCAGATGATGCATTACCTCTGTCCCTCTGGAGCCTCTCCTGGTGTTTCCATTGCTCAGCCACTCTTCATCTACACACAACTGGTTTTTAGTAGAAATGAGAATTCAAAACAATGATGTATCTGAAAACACATTACATTTCTCACTAATAAAATGAGCAGCACTCCTAGTTTCACAGTTAACCATTGTCTTCAATTCATTAACATTTCCTTAGCCTACCTTTTTGCAAAGATCTAGGCTATGAAAAGTGACATTGGTAAACAGAAATACAAATAATTCTTTGCCGACTTCACCTCCTCTAAAATGCGTTCCTTCTCGACCGCTAGCATAAACTCCAGTTCCTCGTTTTCAACAGTCTTAGATGTGCCCTTGAAAACTGCTGCAATTTTTAAGATGCTCATCAAATACTAATAGGCAGGGGAAGTAAAAGACCACATTGGCCAGTTCACAGCCTGCTAGCCACGATTTTCTTTCTAGACAATTCTTGGAAAATCCTCGGGTGTAGGATTCCCCCCCATTTGAAGAATCCTGTTGAATGGATACATTTGGTCTAGTAGGTCCTAATTGTTTTATTGCCAATTTATCTTGATCAGTACGCTGACTAAAAGGAGAGATGGCAGGTGTTTATGCCCTCAAACCCGTAGAAATTTGAACAATGTGCTGTATCTCCCTGGCCTGCACTCTGAAGAGTGCCTCTAGAACCAGCAGACACATTTCCTTTAACCATGGCCTTTACTGAGACTAAAACCAAAACAAAATATAGCTGCAAGCAGCGATGTGGTGGCCAAGCTGGTCAGATGACTCATAAGAAGCTTTTGATTCACTCAGAAGAGGCTTTTGTTTTACTTAGCAGAGGCTGGATTCGAACCGATGAGGCTGCCAACTACAGGACACCAATCAAATTTGGACCAAGTTTAAATAGTTTAAACAGCTGTAATTCAGTCCTATTTTGACAAGTCGAAGTGATTGAGGTCGGAAGATAATCTGTTCCAAAATTTGGTGAATATTTGATATTCACCAAAAACTTTATATTCATTCATTTAAAATGGCAGCCACATCAATTCGGCCAAGGGGGTGCAACGGCAGACTCTTGAACGTCCGCAGAGGAGGCCATTTTAAGGACGGTATATCTTCCGGGAGGGATCAGTGGTACGTTAGGTAACGTCAGTGATCTTCACAATCGCTTACACTCTTATCTCGCGGAAATGTTTATGGATTTACAAATGACTTGATTTACAATCGTCATTACCTTGGTAATAATTCTGGATGCTTGAACATGTTGAAATGTGCATCACGGCTATTGTGTATCAGTCATCTTACATCAATTGGCGAGGCATAATTGTTCTTCCTTTTCAATATAACTTAAGTTGCACATAATAAAACTGAATGAAATGATTTCCAATCGGGTTGGTTTGTTAAACATCTTACATTATGATTTAGACAGGAAATTGCTGACTTTATTGCCAATGAAGATGCCATAATTTTGTGCAGCCTGCTCTATTGAACGCTCCCTTGAAACGAGACCTGTCAATGTTATTTTCATATGAAAACCCATGTTTATAATTCTTCATGAGTATGTAGTGCCATAAGAAATATCTTACATTTATAACAAACCAACCCGTTTGAAAATCGCCAGGGGATAACTTTAGTGAGGCTTGGTCTGAAGATCATATGTGGCAATTTTGAAGAATATGCTACAAGAATTGTAGGAGGACTAGCTAAAAAAACGCTTTTCCTTAACATTCTAAATAGCGGAGAATCTATATAAGTGGGTATGATGTCATAGAGTGTGTTGAACTCGTCTTGATCCAGGGAAAACAATGATACCTCATTTTGGGAAATGCAGCAAATGGCCCAAAAGTAAAGTGTGTAAACACATCTTCAACTTTGACCCATTGGTGGCGCTAGAAGGTTTGAATGGGTGATATGAAACTTTGTGAAATTGATAAGTGGACTGGTCCCAAAGAGTGTGCCAAATTTTATTTAAATACATCCTCAAATTTGAGCCATTGGTGGCGCTAGAGTGTTCAAATGGAAGACATGAAACTTGGTGAAAATGATGAGGGGACTGGTACCAAAGAGTGTGCCAAATTTCACAACTTTCGACCATGCGCTTCAAAAGTAACGTGTGTAAACACATCTTCAACTTTGACCTATTGGTGGCGCTAGAGGGTTCAAATGGGAGACATGAAACTTGGTGAAATTGATGACAGGACTGGTCCCAATAAGTGTGCCAAATTTCACAACTTTTGACCATGTGGTTCTAGGGGCTGCCATAGACTCCCCATTGCAGAAGAAGAAACATATAATAAGTAAAAGTTTGAGGGTCTGCCACGCCACACCTTTGAGATTTTGAACAATCCCTCAATAAAATTTGATCCCCCATGGCTGAAGAGTATCCTGACCAAGTTTGAAGGCATTAACATTAAATCTGTAGGAGGAGTTGCAAAAAAATGCTTTTCCTTAACATTGGAATTAGCAGAACATTTATATAACTGTTTATGATGTCATAGAGTGCGTTGAACTCGTCTTGATCTAGGGAATCCAACGATACCTAATTGTTGAAAATGTGGTATATGGTTCAAAAGAAACGTGTGTAAATACATCTTCAACTTTGACCCATTGGTGGCACTAGAGGGTTGGAGTGGGAGACATGAAACTTGGTGAAATTGATGAGAGGACTGGTCCCAATAAGTGTGCCAAATTTCACAACTTTTGACCATGCGGTTCTAGGGGCTGCCATAGACTCCCATGTGTCTAATAATAATAATAAATAGAAAACCAATAGGTGGCTTTCGCAGCTTTGCTGCTTGGCCACCAATTACTTCATTGAAGTTACAGCAGATGAACTGAACACCATACTAATTAATGGCTTTGAGTAGGGAGAAACGGTACTGCAATTGACCTCCATCGACGTATGATGCAATCAGAAAAGCAAATGCTGGTAAGTTAGGCAGACATGGCAAATTCCAAACACCTGGTCGGGCCTATTCAAAGCAATCGCCATCGGCCCTCATTATAAAATGTTGTGTAGAAACCATCCTCCAATTTAACAAAGACATTTTCTGAAAATGTTCGTAGGTTTGATTCACAGAAAACGAACTTACGCACAAAAAACCTGTGTACACCAATCTCCGCCCTCAAAACGACCCTACGTAATCTAATCACCATGCACTTACTGAGCGCCTTCTCAACGCACAAACTATCTGTGACAATGGCAAGCAAGAAAGAAACATGTAAAAAGAAGTTTATTACAGACTTCGTAAAAACAACGTAAGGAAAACAACTCCGCCATATTCCTGCACGCTTGAAAATGTGTTCATAAGCAGCCGAAGTCTTCTCAGCTGTGCTCCCCTGGAATAGTTTTTTTAAATTAATGCGCGTTCTCGTGAAAGTGGATTTGCAAACATGAACGTCCCGCCAGCTCCTTATTAGGGCACCCAACCGTAGAGACGTGTGCTGTCGGAATCTCCCGAATCCACACGAAAGCACCTCGTAAGGCGAGTCATGTCTAATCGGAAAGCGAGCACAAAACGCAAATCTAAGTTATGTAACTAACTCAACCAGTGCAGACTTGGAGGTACTGCTGGATGTAGATGTGTCCATTCTATTCCACAATGACTTTTTTAACGCAATTGAGTTTAGTGCTTATTTATTTATTCACTTACATTTGCAGTGTTCGTGTACATTTACATTCACATTTTGTCATTCAGCAGACGCCTTTGTCCAGAGCGACGTACAAGGGGGAGAACTGTCAAGCTACGAGAAAAAGAGACCTATTGTAACAATAAATACTACTTTACATAAAAAATAGAAAAATGAGGTAGAAAAGAAAAAAGAAGTGCAGGGTGGCAGTTAGGAAGGGAGGTGCTCTCTGAAGAGTTGAGTCTTCAAAAGCTTCTTAAAAGTAGAGAGGGAGACGCCTGCTCTGGTAGTGCCAGCTAGGCAGTTAATTCCATCAATGCGGATCTACAAATAAGAATAGTCTGGATCTGCATCCTGGTGTAGTCCTTTTATTTATTTTATGACGTCACGATACATCGTAGAATCATGACTTTAAATGTGAAACGTAAATATTAATGATACAAATATTCTCATATTTATTATTATTATAATTATTTTAATCTGAGGATGTCTGTAGAGTTGACGTGAATGCAGTTTCTGAATACAGTTTCTTTTAACACAGAGAATTTTTTTAAGTGCGATTCCTCAAATAACCACGAGATGGTCGGTGACTCCGGTACATTTACGACTACATTTCATGCTCTAAACCTGTGAGGAGACGTTATTGAGCACATAGCCACATTAATCAAAGACCTACAGTATGTTTACGCACTCTTGACATATGTTGTAAAACAAGGCTGGCACATACTGTATATGGGAAAGAATTGCTTGTTATCCCTGGCTGTTCCATTTGCAATAAACTCTGTTTCTCAAGAATTACTATCTCTGTGTCGATCCGTTCCGTGACACAATGAGTGTCATTTTTGGTCATGATGCTAACATGTTTGTTACATTATGTATCAAACTCCACCTACAGTACCTCGTCCAGTATATTCATATAAGGAGACACTTCGCCAGTCGTAATCCTTTGCTTAGAGAACTGTTCAGAAAGTTGTGAAATTCAAAAACTCACTTTTAAGCCTGGTTCAATTTTCTTCTGCGACATTCCATGTATCCTAATAGACACAATTCCATCCTCTCGAGCATTTGCTGAAATAAATTGTGAAATTATTTTTCCTTCTTCCAAATGTCCTAGCACGAGTTAGTTAGGTTTATTGTCTAGATATACACCTTACACTTGTGGTGTAATTGTTTGGATTGCCTGAAAAAAATATATTGGCTCTCACAGAATGGGTTACATGTTTTAAATGTGTAGTCTATGCAGGGAATCTAATCAACTTCACTTTTGCAGTAATCAAACTATCTTGTAAGGATACATTAACCATCCTGGATCCGGACACTTTCGAATGGAACAGTCAGGGTGCTTTGGTTCATTTACAAGCTAATTTCTTGCGTTTTTTGTTTTTTACTTATTAAGTAAAAAGGGAAACAAATACCTTGAATCCAGCACAGCTGTCTCCCATGCAAATTGCATCCCAAAACAGATAATCAACAAGAAAGTGGAAAAGGTCAGTTCGCATGGCCTTAAATGTGGAGACACTAGTACACACACAGCCACATTAATAATATCCTGTCATCCTGACATATGTTTTCAAACTAGGCAGGCATATGAAAAGGAATTGCTTGTTTATAATGCTCATGCACTTCTGCACCTAACAGCTGATGCCATCACAAACTGCTGTTTACACAACTGCAGCGCCCTTCACCTTGAGAGCTACCAGCACCAGCTAAAAAAGATGGTTAGGTTTGATAAGTATGCTTTGTCCAAGTTCGCCCAAGCGGCTCCTGGAACAGGCACATGCGCAAGTACTTGCCAGTGAAGAAAAACAAATACCCTTTAAAGATCCAAATAATTTTTTTATGATTGGCACCATATCAAGCTGTGCAGTTTTAGTTTTTTTTTAACTGTTCTCAGTTATTTCTCTTACGCTGTTCTCAGTTATGGTGATCATAATTAAAGACAAATAAACAAACAAACAAAAATGTAATCCATAGTTTTTCTATAATTTAAAAGTCTACAAAACCTATGGTTTCTATACTGCTTACATCCCCAAATGTCCCCTTTACAATTTTGCATAAAATCACCAAAATGGAATGTCCCCTTTGAACTGCATCACGTTTATGGAAGTATGGCCAGTACAACGCAATGCAAAATGGCATGCTGAATTACATGAATTGAAAAAAAGTATCGCAATCACAAAGCTTGTATTTTTTCTGCATTGCAATTTGACACAATTTGAAAACAAAACACAGCATTTCTAACGCTTGATTTTTTTTGCACAGCAAAGACTGGACAAAATGCGCGCATTTTCCTGCAAGGCAATTCTTTGATGTTGCATAATTTGATTGATTTTTTTTCCAGCATTCAAAATTCAATACAAAAATATTCACCTTCCTAAGATACAATCAAAAATTGCAAAAATTCGGTTAATTACGGGAATCACAGGAAGAACAATAGACCTACAGTTTCAATTGTAGAGGTAAGATCGCTTACCAAAGCACACTGGCTGTTCCATACGAATGTCCAGATCAAATGAATCTAAATGTTGCATGTATGGTAAAAGTTGAACCACAGGATTGTTACGATATGTATCAAACTCCCCGACCTTGTCCAATATTTTCAGAAAAGTTTCACTATAGTTCAAATAGTTGTATTGTCCAGATGCCTTATGCATGTGGTGTAATAGCTTGTTATGTCTGAAAAATTAAATCACAGAAAGGGCAACATGTTTTGAGAGCATAGTCTACGCAGGGACTTTAACAACTTCTCTTTTGTGTAGCAATCAAACCATCTTGAAAAGGATAAATTAACCATCTTGGATCTGGATATTCTTATGGAACAGCCAGTGTGCTTTGGTTGGTTTACAATCAAAGGTATTTTGGTCAGAAATCTAGAAACTAGTTTCTCTTGTTTTTTTTTACTTAGGTATATTTCATGTTCCTATGCACATTTTAGTATAACAACGCATGCTTTTATAATTCACTCCAAAGTAAAAAAGGGAAAGAAATACCATTGAGTCCAGCACAGCTGTCTCCCACGCAAATTGCCTCCCGCGACAGATAATCAACAAGAAAGAGGAAAAGGTCAGTTCGCATAACCTTAAATGTGAAGACACTAGTCATAGCCACATTAATTATAGACCTACAATACGTCAATTCCTGACATATGTTGTCAAACAAGGCGGGCCTATGGAAAGGAATTGCTTGTTTATTATGGGCATGCACTGCTGAACCTCACTGCTGATGCCCTCACATATGGCTGTTTACACAACCGAGCGCCCTTCACCTTGAGAGCTACCCCCACCAGTTAAAAAGATGGTTAAGGTAGATAAACATGCCTTATCCCATGTCGCCAAACGCCTCCAGGAACAGGCACACGGCCAAGTATTTGCAAGTGAAGAAAAACAGATACAATTTAAAGATCCAAATAATGTTTATATGGCTGGCCTAACATCACGCTGTGACGTTTTAGTTTCTTAACTGTTCTCAGTCATTTCTATTATCAGTTATGTTGATCATATTTTAAAACAAATAAACCAAGAACAACCTTAAATCCATAGTTTTTCCTTAAAATTCTGATAAGATAAGCAGCTTCATATGTAGATCAGCAGTTCAAACGTAAATCTATTTACCATTTGAACCAACCTTCTATAATTTTAAAGTCTACAAAACCTATGCTTCAACTACGGTTTCTATGGTGCTTCTCAAAATTGCCTGAAAATGTGTTATCTTTTCCCAAATAACATTGCCAATTTGTGAACAAAACGGGTTTACTGATTTAATGATATAAAACCTCAGATGGTAAGCTTGGATGTAATGTCAAATAGGCAGACGTAAGGGATATGTAAAAACAGAATGTTGTAACCAACTAGGGCAGTGGTTCTCAACCGGGGGTACACATTTTACGTAACGGAAGGTCATTGAAACTTGTCAGAAGGTGGTTTGCTACGCATTTGCGTGAAGACATTTTTTTTTCATAGCGGAAATCACGAAATGGCAACAAACTCATTAAAAAGATGTATTCTGGAGGAATGTCTTATATCGTTTTGGCAAATAACTGTAGTAAACACGATTTGTTTCACGAAAACATGGGAGCTGAACACATACAACTGCTGCTGCACACAGAAGTGCGTTGGCTCTCTTGAGGAATAATACTCCAACGGCTGTTGGAATTACGATCTGAAGTACACACCTTTCTGATTGAGCACAGATCTCCCGATGCCACACAGACTGGCTTGCAAATATGTGCTATCTGGCAGATATATTCAGCAAACTGAACCAACTGAATATGTCGGCAGGAAAAAGGACACCAGCATTTTAAACCTGTATGACAAGGTGGGAGGCTTCCTGAAAAAAAGCATAGCTGTGGAGAAGAGCCTCTGCACAGGGGGATTTCACCTGCTTTCCTCAGATGGGCGATTTTCTCTCTAGTGAGGATGTGGACAGAGCTCCAGTCAAGTTGGTCATTATGGGACATTTGACCAATTTGATTCAACGTTTTAATTTTCAATTTCCTATTTTCCTGACATGGAGGAGAAATCTACACAGCTGGATTGGGTGAAAACCCCATTTCTATTGTCCGAAGCATGTGGAAGCAAGCTACCTGTCACTAATGAGAAAACACTCCTGGAAGTGTCATCTGATCGTGGCCTCAGGATGAAGTTTGCCACATCCACACTCACACAGTTTTGGATGGGTGTGAAGCAGGAGCACCCTGACCTGGGAGAGAAAGCTTTGGAGCAGCTAATACCCTATGCCTCCACATAGTTACAGTATGTGAGGCCTTCTTCTCTGCGATGACTGTGATAAAAACAAAGCAGAGAAACAGAATGTGCCTGGAGAAGAGCTGGATCACAGCAGTTGCCTCCCTGCCACCAAGACTGACAGATTTTCAGTGAAGCTCAAGCACAAGTTTCTTACTAAAATGTAATTGCAAACGCACTCAGGTCAATGGAACAATGTTCAATCTTCAGTGTTGACAGTTTAATAAATCAGACAATGATGGCATAGTGCTGTGCATTAAATATCTGTTTCGACCTCACTCTGACCGTCACTACGGTCTAAAATGAAATGATCACCGTTGGTCTGCCTATCATCGAGACATATGTCAAAAAAGTCATGTCCATGACCTCCGGAAGCAGAATGACACGCGTTAATAAATAACAGCGAATGCTCCTGGTTCATCCTCTCACCTTGATCGCCTCGTACGAGACATGAGTATACTTAATGAGACTACATATCTCGGGTAAGTCCTGATTACATGCCATTTTCTAATAATTCGCTCCCTAAATGGTACAGGTGCCTTGTGCCCCTGAGAATTGATGTGGTTTTGTGCGTTTGAGCTGTGCTCAGATCGTTTTTTCAGCGAACCTTTTTGTTGAATTATATGCGCTAGATTTCCGGGTTACATTGTGCCTGTACCGCTGTTCGCAGCTGTGGGTTTTGTGCGAGCCTACAAGGTGCGTTCGCGCACTTGTGTGGGCCGCCGTGATACTTTTGTTCTGTGTTTTACTGCTGTTGGCAGCCGGAAATCTTGTAGCCTGTCTGACACTGCTCAGACTGCCTAGCGCTTTTCTTTGTCGTGAATTTGTGGCTGTTTGTCCTACATTGCACAGTAAGTAGTTTATTATTTTGTTTGTACTGCTTGTGTGTGCCTGCTAGGTGTGTCCACGCACTGTGCAGGACACGACTGTACTCCTGTGGCATACCCTGTAGCCATGTTACAGCTGGTTGGGTGAATGTGCACTGAGTAACTGTACTGTGCCTTCTGCTTATTCACTGGGTCAGCCTGCTAGGTGCTTTAAGCGCTTGTGCAGGCCTCCACAGTGTCCCTCTGCCACGCCCTACACCCCTGTTCCCAGGAGGTGGAGCTAGTGTACAGCTGCTAGCTGCATTCGTGCACTGGTGCAGGCCATCATTTTACTGTGCTGTGTTTCCTGTGTTTTTATTAGGAGCCTCCTCTGCAATAGCCTTATCTGCCACGCCCTACACCCCTGTTCCCAGGAGGTGGGGCTAGTGTGCACCTGCTAGCTGCATTCGTGCACTGGTGCGGGCCATCATTTACTGTGCTGTGTTTTTCCTGTGTTTTTATTAGGCTACGACAGTTCTCTTCTGCAATAGCCTTATCTGCCACGCCCTACACCCCTGTTCCCAGCAGGTGGGGCTAGTGTGCGCCTGCTAGCTGCATTTGTGCATTGGTGCAGGCCATCATTTTACTGTGCTGTGTTTTTCCTGTGTTATTATTAGGCTACAACAGTTCTCCTCTGCAATAGTCTTATCTGCCACCCCCTATACTCCTGTTTGCAGCTGGTGGGGCTAGTGTGCGCCTACTAAGTGCATTCGTGCGCTGGTGTGGGCCACCATTGTGGTCCTGTGGCATACCCTATACCCCTGTTTGCAGCTGGTAGGGCTAGTGTGCGCCTGCTAAGCGCATTTGTGTGCTAGTGCGGGCCACCAGAATACCTGGGTAGACTGCTGGAGGACGACTCTGGACATCAGCCTAGGCTTCTGATGGCTTCCCACTACTGCATGATCTGCAGGGCCTTCATGGGTTCCAGAGATGGGCACAGGGAGTGCCCCACGTGCCTTGGAGCTGCCCACGTACTGGAGGACGTCGCCAAACCCCTGCAGTGCGGCCTGCGACCTCTCCAGGGAGGAGCGACAGCGCCGGGCCAACCAGGTGGGCGGCCATGGGCGTGTAGACAGGAGAAGGAGGCGGCAGTCCCCTGAACAGCCGTCCCTCTCAAGCAGGCATGGGCGTAAGCGCATGCACAAGCCTTCGCGTGACCTACGGGGGGGACTCCCCCCACGGGCGTGCCCAGGATGAAGCACCCATGCCTACTAAGCGCCCTGCCTCAGCTACGGTGGCGGAGAGCGGTAGCGCGGAGTCGCGCCAGATCCTCTCAGCTCTCCAGGCTCTGTCGCGGAGGATGGACAGGTTGGAAGGCCAAGCTCCATCATCTGCCTCCATGGCCAGGAAAGTCCCCTCTCATCCAGGCCTGAGAGCTACGGTGAGGAGGAGGAAAGGGGCGATGTGGATGTGTTATCCCCAGGGATTAAAATTAACTTTTTTCACCACCGTCCCGGAACCGTCCCGAAAATCATTTTCAACCGTCCCGAAACGTCCCGGAACCGTCCCGAATTTTATGGAAAAAAAACAACTAAATTCGGTGCAAATTAATTCAAACAATGAATTCCATTAAGATTATACAAGAATAAAAACTGCTGCTGGCAATAGATTTAAAATCCAAAACTGTTTATTAAAACTCTCTCAATTGGTTTGGGTCATTTCTTAAAACTGAGATGACATTCCTATTCCTGCATCCCATTTAATACAAGAATATGTCTTTTTCCACTCAGGAAGGAACTTCCTTTTTAATTTAATTTAATTTTAATATTTTCTTTTCATAAATATGTATTAAATGATTCCCCATAGTCCATTCTCTTGATTTCATAGCTTTCAGCGTTGTTTATTTATGTTAGAGCTTTCATCCAATCATATTTCAGCTATCATGTGTTACCAGGCTAATAGAAATCTTCCCTGAGGCCTTCAGAATTGAACGTGACACGTAAACCTTTGATTGGATACTGAGGCAGACCGGTGAAGTGCTTCAGTGCTCAGTTTAGTTGGCTAATGTGAAAACGACGTACATCGGTTGCAATGCTTATTATGCTAGTTGTTTCAATTGGTAAGACTAAATATAATTACATTAACCTACTCAAATAAACTAGTTTACACCAACTTGATAATTCCAGTTTTTGATACAATTAGGCTACAACGCCATTTTCAAGACGGAACTTTCAAGAAAAACTGGATATCGTGAGGAAAGGAAGTTCAATGAAACTGCTTTGCAGGTGGGACAATGCGATGTTTAGTGGACAAACTTGTTAAAGCTCACATAGGCTACTTTCGGTGGACTGAATAAAACTTTGTAGACTAATCCCTGAAAATCGCCTTTTATTTTTAAGTTGTGACAGTAATATCCAAGCGATCATATAACTGAGAGTTTACTACTCTTAATGTATTGTTAATACGGGTGTATTGATTTGAAATGATCCGGAAATATGAATTAAGTCTGTTGTACTCGACTATGTTAAGGTGATGCAATGCTCACTTATACTGCCTTTCTGTATAAATATATAGTTCGAGAGCCATGGCGTCATAATGATGGTATTAAGAGGTGGATTCACTCAGTTTATCTCCCTCTGGAACGAAATACTGTTTTCTGATTGGCTAATGGGGTGTACATTAAGTTCGTATAACCGGACACCTTGGACGTAGTCCCAGTAGAAACGTTAAATCGCCGTTCCATATCAATGCTCATGAATGGTTACCATTGACAACCAACGTAACGGTTTTTTTTTTCTTCAAAAAACGCACTACTTTCTCTAACGGGAGCACTAGGCTTCAAATCAAGAATTCATCAGGTTATTATGCATATTAAATTTCCTAAAGATAAAGGAAATTCTAAATAATAATAATAATAATAATAAAAACATTTTTGGATGTTGTAAACGGGAGATAAGCGGGATAACGGCCTCCGAGCTGTCCAGTTCTACGAAGTTAATGGACTTCTGCGGACCTTCCGCGTCGTGGTGTTCTTTGCCCCGCAGCGTCCATTAACTTCGTAGAACTGGACAGCTCGTCGGCCGTTATCCCTTACTTAACATCGTGTAGGACATCGCTGAATGCCTAGTCGTGAAATGCACGGACCGCCACTGTTGTCACTAATAGAACACAAACGTGAGGCGCGAGTCCATTTCAAGTCAAGTCAGATTTATTGTCAGTGTCTAATGTCTTCATTCAAGGACATTAAAATTGCGTTTCTTTTCCGTTTAAATGAGTTGCAAGTGCAATAAAAATCGGGCTGAATTCTTGTCCTCCCGACGTCGTCCCAAATTAAATTGTTGATCGTCCCAATGACAATTTAATACGGCCCCGGGACGACGGGACGACGTTAATTTTAATCCCTGGTTATCCCTCTACGCCCCCCACACTGCAGTGGACGACACCACAGAGCAGGGCAGCCTCGGGGGCACAGTATTTCACCAGGCATAGGTTATTTCTCTCTTCACATGCAATGAAGAGAACATTAAACTACATCCTGTTCAGAAACATCAAAACACCAACAGAAAATTAGACTATTGCAGACATCATTACTTCACCATTACCCTCACTAGAGATTGCTGTAGGCTATATATTTTGTGTTACTCACCATGTTTTCCTTAAAGACATCAGTTAGCTTTTTCTCCACCTTCAGTGAACAGCACCCGATTGAAACAAAGAGCAAAGTCTCTGTCATAAGAAGCTGGTTTCAACAAGCAGTTTAGGCAGTTTAGTGACGTACAACATAGAGAATGTAGCCATACAGCAGGGCTCTTCAATAGGCGGCCCGCGGGCCGGATCCGGCCCTTGTGATGCTTTGGACTGGCCCCCAGAGTCCGGTAGCCTCATTCAGTTTGTGACTATTGCTAATTGTACACTCTCACGTGCAGTGGGTGGCGGTATGCACCCATATATGTAGTGGTATATTTTTTTTCCTACTCTGATATATATGGCCAGACAACCTTTGCCTGTAAGTACTTCCTTAAACAGTTGATCAGTTATTACTTACAAACATTACTTCTTGTGGAAACCACTTGTAATGAACCGTAGTTTGTTCGAATTGTTTACTTTGATGAATGCTAAACGCTAGCGCGGTCTCTATTGAATTTCCCCTATAAGTTAGCATTAAGCTAACGTAATTTCTATCACAGTTAAACATGCAATGCTAAGTGATTGTTTTTAGAAACGAATGTTACGAGATGAGATTACCAAGAGATTACTCTGTATGTCTGCTCAGTTTTACAGTGCTTCTTAATAGGGATGCACCGATACCACTTTTTTACAAACCGATACGAGTACGAGTATTTTTATTTGTGTACTTGCCGATACCGAGTACCGATACCGATACTTCCAAGATTTGGTTTCCATGAAAGATTTTATTTTATCCTCTGCAGGTTATGTCAAGCCTATAGTACAACATTAACAGAAGGCTTTCCCAAGCCAAAAATAAAGAGCTTTCTGGTTTAAACCAAAACAAAAAAAGAGTCAATATCATCACATTAGACAAAATTTAAATATAGACAGATGGCAATTTAATTTGCTGCATAGTTAACAACACAGCCTGCTTAACAAAAAGTGAACAGAACTATCCTGGATGATAAGAACATGAGCACAGTTCAGTTACAAAAGGATCAACAACTCTCTTCCTCCCCTTCTCTCTCTCTCTCTCTGTCTGTGTGCGTGTGCGTTTTTGTCTTTTGAAAGACGTCAGTAAAGATTGGTTGCTTGGTCTCTTAAGCCACTGGCATGAGTGAACTTTGTGTGCTTAGCACTATGGTGCGTCTTCAGATGTTTAATCAAATTGCTTGTGTCAAACGAAGTACTTTCCTTTCCGCCCCTCGACACTGTAACAGTGCAGATCTTACACTGTGCCTTACTCCTGTCATCATTTATCTTAAAATGAGTCCAAATCGCCGTTAAGGCAGCACAACGGTATAGCGATTTCTTACTAGAGTTTAATGTTGACAATGAACTGGGCTACGTTCTTGCAGCCAAATTGACACTTACCTGAAGTTTGACTGTGTTAGGGAAGTTGTTTACAACCTAGCCAACATAGCTATCACAATAACATTGCAAAGAAGTTAACGCAAAAGCACTTAATATTAGCATCAGGCAGAAAAACGAAAAAAAACGTAATACTAGCATCAATGTCCAAGAGTGTTAAAACAACCTTGCTAACATCGCTAACGGGATGTCTTGCTAGCGGCTACTTGCTAGCGGGTGTTTATGACAAACTAGCAAGTCAACAAGATTCCTGAAACACAAGACAAGACATACGTCCTCTTTTACCCTCACATGTACTCCTTTCGAGACCTAAATGCGTCCGGGTAAAAGAGGAGAAAACAAATACATTCCCGTCCCCGTCAATCAACCGTAGCAAATGGCAATAATATGTTATAGGCGCAGCGTCGCTAAAGACAGTAGGCTAGCCCCTACACTTTGCCTATGTAACAGCAGTTCTAAGTTAACTGCAAAACATAAAATAGCCGAAGATAGCACTTACCTTTACTGGAGGTCGTACGTGTTAAGTTTAAAATCTCTAGCGAAACCGTTAGCTTACGCAAGCCACCTCCACACATCGTATCCAAGCTGTTATTGAATTAATTTAAACTGCAAGTTCAACCTCAACTTATCTGTCTGCAATACCGCTCTCGGCCTCTATGCAACTCGCCGCTCTCACACCTGGCAGGCATAGACAGTAGAGGAGAAGAAAACACACGCGTTAAGACGCAACACTGGGTATCGGTTTTTGGTATCGGTAATTTAAAACGAGTACGAGTATGAGTATTTTAACGAAGTATCGACCCGATACCCGATACTGGTATCGTATCGGTGCATCCCTACTTCTTAAAGATTTGAAAAGAACTTCAAGCTTCTGACTTTCTCTTGGGAAAACTGTTATCTATCTGCCAAGCCAATTTAGCAGGCTAGAGGGACCATGCCACAAACATAGAAGCACGGGCAGAATAGTAAAAAAAAGAATTGGTGCACTTGGAAGTTGTTTGCCAGTTAAATGAATGACATTCTAAAGAACTGATACACTTCACCTGAACTGAGTGAAATTTGAAACACTTTTCCTTGATACAATACCATGCACTTTTAAGTTGTTGCAATTCTATTCAGCTCCATGCAATGCACTTTGTTGGTGGAGATACATTTGATTCAGCCTGTCACTCAAATCAGTTTAATCTTACAATGTAGTGCATGTTTTTGTTAGTTAATTGCATTTCTTCAATTGTCTGTTAATATGGCTTGGTTATTGCTCACCTGGTTTGATTTTTGAATCCTTGGGCCTATGCGCCTATAGCACTTACAAAATATAATATATTGACTCCTTCAGTATGTTGTTGTAATTTCTTTATAAGTTACCGTGATTACTCATATTCTCCGGCCCCTGACTTTGCCTCAGTATCAAGAACCGGCCCCAGCTCCAAACTAATTGAAGAGCCCTGCCATACAGGATCACCTTACCTACATATGAAGCAGGTGTACGCCCTTCTCAGAGCTTACTGGCAACAACTGACAGTAAAGGTCATGGCAATATACTGTGAAATGCTGTCAAAATACCTTGGGGAATTTTGTTGAATATTTTGTGAATATAAAATATCAGTCTCTCTCTCTCTCTCTCTCTCTCTCTGTCTCTCTCACTCGCTCTCTCACTCTCCCTCTCTCTCTGGGGAGAGTATTGCAAAGTGTCATTGTGCAGCAATAATTCAAAATAATCCCATTTCTCGCACTGCAATCTTTTCATCCTTATCAATCTCAAAAAATTGTCGTGAGGTACTGACTAAAACTGTGCCACGGGCACCGGGCTCTCCCTCGGCCACGCCCCCTCATGTCACACCAGCACCCTACTCTCCCTCGACCGCGCCCCCTCATGTCACACCAGCACCCTACTCTCCCTCGACCGCGCCCCCTCATGTCACACCAGCACTCGACTCTCCCTCGGCCACGCCCCCTCATGTCACACCAGCACCCGACTCTCCCTCGGCCACGCCCCCTCATGTCACACCAGCACCCGACTCTCCCTCAGCCACGCCCCCTCATGTCACACCAGCACCCGAGTCTCCCTCGGCCACGCCCCCTCATGTCACACCAGCACCCGACTCTCCCTCGGCCACGCCCCCTAAAGTCACACCAGCACCCGACTCTCCCTCAGCCACGCCCCCTCAAGTCACACCGGCACCCGACTCTCCCTCAGCCACGCCCCCTCATGTCACACCAGCACCCGACTCTCCCTCAGCCACGCCCCCTAAAGTCACACCAGCATCCGACTTTCCCTCAGCCACGCCCCCTCAAGTCACACCGGCACCCGACTCTCCCTCAGCCACGCCCCCTCATGTCACACCAGCACCCGACTCTCCCTCAGCCACGACCCCTCAAGTCACACCGGCACCCGACTCTCCCTCAGCCACGCCCCCTCATGTCACACCAGCACCCGACTCTCCCTCAGCCACGCCCCCTCAGGTCACACCGGCACCCGACTCTCCCTCAGCCATGCCCCCTAAAGTCACACCAGCACCCGACTCTCCCTCAGCCACGCCCCCTCAAGTCACACCGGCACCCGACTCTCCCTCAGCCACGCCCCCTCAAGTCACACCGGCACCCGACTCTCCCTCAGCCATACCTCCTCCTTCCCCACTCACATGTTATCGTCACTCCCTATCCCCAGGCTATTAGCTGCACTCACCTGTCTGCAATCACCTGCTCATTATCTCTAATACAAAACCCTTCCCCGCTCTCCAATCTGTGTCTGGCCTCATCAATACTGGACGTAAAGACTCTGCTGTGTGCGCTCTGATGGACTTCCCAGTGGTTCCACGTTTGTGCTTTCCTTCCCATCTAAGCCCTTCTGTACCTCTGTGCTTTTCTCCTTTGAATATTGAACTGAGACTAATTGATATTGCTTCTGTTACATTCCTTTGTTTATGATTGAACCTTCCTGAGTGACGTTAAGGAAATATTAAAGAAACATATCTTGCTGTAAATCTGTTTGTGGAGTCTGAGTACCTGACCAACTCACTTTGTTTTAATTTGAATTTATTTTTTAAATACTGCCTGCGTGATGCCATGCGTGCACCAACCATGTCAGTGGTACAAAGTCATGTTCTATTAAGAAATGATTTTCAGTATGACATTTTCTGTCATTAAAATATTAAAAGCCAACTGTGAATGTGAGACGGCATATAATAACATAATGCCAGTTGCCTAACCCTCACATAATATTACGGTATAGACTTATATCTGATTACCACTGTAGCTTGTATTGGATTTTTTTTGTGGTGTTCATCTGTTGTAAGAACACTGTAGGGACAGGCTGCTGAATGGGCGAGGTTAGAGATATAAACTACAGTTGCATCTAAAGTACAACATGTCAGCTGGACCCTGGGAGAGAGTGATGAGATTAAGAACCACTGCATGATCAGTAGCCTGGATACCAGCCTGAACTCCGCCCACAACATTTTTGGTCTGGGAGATTCAGTCTGGAATCGAGCTAGTTGGGAGAGATTTAACGTTTCAAAAAGGTTGAGAAAGCAATCTAAACCAATCAAATTGTAAGGGCGGGCTTTATACGTTGATGGACCGATATAGATAGAATATACCGGAATATACATCGAACAAAGATGGCGCCGTCTCGGG
The DNA here is from genome assembly GCF_963457725.1 of Sprattus sprattus. Lineage (NCBI taxonomy): Eukaryota > Metazoa > Chordata > Actinopteri > Clupeiformes > Clupeidae > Sprattus > Sprattus sprattus. The sequence continues at coordinate 13,550,113 of NC_137919.1, forward strand.
AGCTTAGTGGGACATATTTTATATGATTTAAGCTATCTACACGACTTTTTTATGTCTACATTGACTCGGTTAGTTGTGTATACGCAAAACGAGTGTTGCCGAGGATTTTAGGTCCTAACTAAAGCACTCTAGACCATTATTGATCGGTTATGCTAACGCGTTGGCCAAAAAAATCATTGAAACTAATGGTAGCTTCTAGCCTTGAGTGCTAATTAAGTAACGTGAGCAGGCATATCTCAGCAGATATTGACAGCGCATTCATTTTGAAAGAGGAACAGAGAAACGCGATCAAGGCATTTGTCGATTGAAAAGATGTTTTTGCCGTCCTTCCTACGGGATCAGGTAAAAGTTTAATCTGTCAGATGGTAATACTACGTTGCTCTGATTGGTTCTAGGTATCCAATTCAGCGAAGAGGAATTTTCTTTCCTGGTTCGTTGAAACACGCCCCATAATCACAGCCCAAGAGTTCGGTCTCAGACTCATATTCTGACTAGAATTATGAGTATGACATCGTCACAGAACATTTATACAGAGAGTGGAGCCCTATGTTACCCATGACCATATGTTATTAATGTTGCAGAACATTTAAAAAGAATAAAGGGATGGAAATCAGGGCTGAGCCCTTCTTACATGGGAAGGATTGTGGAGCCTATGACCCCATTTAAAATATAACCACTCAGTGAATTTCCCATAGGATCAATTCTCTAATAATCTGAACACTTGTCAATCCAAAATTTTAATTATTAACTCACAGCCCACTTTATTAATTCATTATATGTATTTGTTGTACAGGGATTGTATCCTCTTTTCCTGGTAAAGTACTGATCCTCCTATAAAGATCTGGCCACTTGAGTCTTCTAAAAAACAGATCAGTCTGCCCTTCTCTAACTGATGATAGGCTGACCTCCCAAGAGCAAGTAGACTACAGTGGATTCACAAGGTACTGTAACCATCACTGGCTGTTCTTTTGTGTGCAGTTTTGTCCTTTCCTGTGAACTAAAAACTATGCACCTAATCTTCCACTGCTGGCTGAAACTCACTTCCTAATAGATTTCAAATGTTTAAAGTGGATAAAAAAAGGTAAATATTAATAAATATGAAAATATACACTAGTTTGGGATCACCCACAAAATTACACATTTTTCCAGGAATGTGTATCCATCAAATAAACGAAAATATTGTGAAGCCAGTGATAAGGTTAGAAATAATGATTTCTGATTGAGGCAACAATGTTGTGATTGCAGAGATTCTGATCTGTTTTTATCAGCCTGCAGATTTGTGCCTCTCATCTCCTGATTACCACCAGTTTGCACTGTTCTGTGAAGGGTGTGGTGCACACCTTGGGATGAGGTAACCTGCCAACTTATTGCATGTGATAACTTTAATTTCTCAGAACAATCGTCGACACTTTATTTAAAGGGGTGGGCATACGACTGACATGACACTGTCATTACTATAACATGACACCTGTCATGAACATGACTGTTGTTATTAAAACTCATTTGGTCGATTTTGTCATTTTATTAGAATGTTTGGTGTCAGGTTATGTTGTCTTGGTTAATGTCAAGCTGTCATACCAATGTCATAAACATGCCATAACAGGCCTAATTATCAAACAACATAACTATAAAAATAATCATGGTCAATCTTTGTGGTATAGTGTCATACTCCCTCCATCCACCCTAACAATCTTAAGTTATTTTAACTGAGTACATTTCTGAGTAATTCCATTGTTTTGGATAGTAGGCCTAGTGTATATTACTTAATATGACTATAGCCACATCACTGCACAATGTTTGCGTCAAACCTGGAATATACATATTGTGCGTCCGTCAGATCCATTATGTTGACTTTGGGAACAGGTCACTTATAGCATCTGGTTTACTTTTCTCCATGTGGCTTCTGGGGATAGAAAATCAAAGTGAGGTGTAGTGTCTTTAACTCAGGAACAAGCCTTTAAACATAAACAAAACCATAATTGACTGATAAACTAGCCAGCTTGCTAACTGATGTAGGCCTACTACGCGGGCTACACATGCACTGTTTTGTTCAGATATTTATATATTTACGTATATTAGTACAGATTGGGAGTTATGAATATGTATGCTATATTCTGTATTTCTTTATTCTACAGAAACCAACACACAAACAAATACTTCTTTTAATGTATGATTATTTCACTGCAAGCACTTAATGCACTTGATCAACCCGCTAGAGGTTAAACACAAATAAACCTCTTTCTACTACACCTGAAGGTTGTGGCTACTCTCCGACCGGAGTACGTAGGTAGATAAGGGCAAACCAGTGTGTAACGCATACGGACTTCTCATACATCATATATCAATTACACAAGTTGTATTGTAGAGGGGAGCACGCCAGAGTCCTATGTAATTATTCACAGCACCGCGAAATTCCGTGATTCCGAAATTTCGTGTTCCGAAATTCCGCATAGTGTCCTCCTTTTTGGTGTTATGGATATGGTCACCCTAATACAGGTGTCAATGTGGCTAATCACAAAGACTGATTGACATGTGATAAACTAGCGTCATCTTTTGTTAAGAGGTCAAAATGTCATTGTCGAACTCCAAAAGAAAAACAGACAATTTGTGGGAGATGGTTATTGTTTTAGTCAGTTCAGGCGCAATGCCCAATGCTGCCTGCTTCATCTGCAAAGAGAATTTTAACGTGTTGAAGGAACTTGAAGTGGGAGTATTACATGCAGAGGAGTACGGTAAATACCAGGGAGAGGAGGGGAGCAAACGAGCTGCACAGTTATGGACTGCTAAGAGCATTCCCCTGACTAACTTGATGCTGAATTCTCCACATTGCTTCAAATGACGTCTTAATCATATCGCTGCTTAACGAGCCCCCACTGACCGTACATTGTGGCTTTTACCATTTGTATCCATCACTTTTAGACACAGCCATTAGCCGTATTAATCTTTAGCAGGAGCAATTCGTGTCTTTTTATGACGCCCCTTCCCCGATCCACAAAACGGGTTTCCTGCAACTTCTCAAGTCAGTCCTTTTTTCTTATACATAATTGAGGCAGTGGAATCGTTCCGGAGTGCTCAGGAGACCACTGGAGTTAAAAAGTGAATGTTTTTTTTTTTCACCCCAATGAAAAGTGGAGAAGAGCCGACCGTTGACCGTGCGACTGGCTAGTTTTCGATGAGGAGAGGCTAATCAGTTAATGTGTTGGACCTTTGGTGCTTACCAAGGCACGAACCCTCCAGATGCCATGATGTGATCTGCAGCATACAAGGTAAATCGGCGAAAAAACATAATCTTACATCAAGGAATTTTCAAGTGATACTTCGGGGTGGAAGCAATTGTTAAAGTTCCGAGTTTGTTCAAGTTTGATGTTAGAATGCTGTTAAAGTTCTGTTTCTGTACATTTTAATTGTGTGTGTTGTTTTTTAAGCGATACAAACATTACACAAAAGTTGGTTACTCAAAAGTGCAATTACAAAATGGTGGGTGATGAATAATAAGTGGCTGGTAGATTTGGCTGGTGGAAGGAAACATACATAATTTCCATCCCTGCAGACTTCCCAGGCAGCATACAGCGAAACACGAGAAGAACCCTTTACATTCTAGCATGTTGTATCCGCAGGTAAAATTCAGTTTCTCAATTTCAGTTTAGGTTTTGTGCTAAGGTTGACAGATGAATATAGCATTGACTTAATTGTTAAGAAATGATGGAAAGTGAGCTATTAAATATAAAATAAGATGTTGATAAAGCAACTCTGATACGCACCAGTAAATCCTACTTTATGACGTTGATGCGGTCTATCTGGGGACACTGCGGCCATTGTTATGTCATATGTGACGCAATGGTGATTATAAAATGGGACCGTAATTGGATTCTTTTTCATTAGTAGCCAAATATCAATCGAGTTAATTGTTACTGAAGCTACGAGTGAGCGAAATGTTGTGTTGCCCTTGTTTTCCCTTTAGAAAGGTAATACTATGAATAATATGCAAAGGAATATGACTTTAAATATGAGCATGGAAATAGTATAATGTAAGTGAGCTAAAATTAATTAGAGAATTTACCTTTTGATTTATTCCAGCGCAAGAAAGTCCGTCTAGAGACAGTACCAGAGGCGGCGATTCCCAGACCTCAGAGGTACTTTCATGTATATTAGGCTACACAAGGGACAGTAACCTGTGTAAGGCTTAGCGTACAGTTAATAATAAGGCCATACAATCTTGTATGGCATTTAGTGACATATGACATTTAGTTTATAGTTTAGACAGCAACGTTGACATCTATATTCAACTTCATCCACTACATAATCTCAAACTTAATTTGTTGGTATATCTCCAAAAAGGCTAACATTAAAACATTTCTTAATGAAAAGGAAACATGCATCACAAAAATACTTCAGTGTAACCTGTACCTATGTGGAGTGCAAATATGTCTTGCTATTACACTAACCAACAGCTACACCTACGTCTGCTAACACTACAGAATGCATGATTCCTACGGGCACTGCACTAGTATTATTAAAATAAGTGAGGTTAACAGGCCAAATTACGGTTCTGTTTATTCTAGCTAGGGCTGTCTACCTAAGTACACGCTTGTTAACTACTTCCTCCTATCCCATCTAATCCCCTTTCTGATATCTCACACAGGGTCCGCTCCATCCTCAGGAGGCTGAGGAAGTTCCTGAGAAAGGAGCAAGCCCTTGTGGCAGAGGGCTCTGTACAGGAGGCCCAGACAACAGGGTCAGAGGCGACCCCTCACATCCCCTCAGAGGTCTCAGCCACTGCTATCACACCTAGTCCAAATGCCTTTCAAGAGACCACAAAGGAGGAGGAGGTAGACTGGTGTTCTGTCGTATTTTCCACTGCAAAACCTCTCTAATTAAGCCCCTGTTTCCAGTTACTAGTCCTGAGCGTGAAGTCATCAGAAAAGTCTAAATAAGACTTTTATTTCAGGCATGCTGTTGCCTGTTTCTGGGATGATGGTGCTTTTAGTTTGATTTTACTGATCAGATTCAGAATCAGAATTCTTTCAATGGCCAAGTATGCTTATTGAGCTTATGTCTGTAAAAAACTGCATGTTCTGGCTCTAGTAAAGACTCATCTAGTTGCACTTAAAAAAAATCACATCACATTATACGTCACATTTCATTGCATTATTTCTTTACAGTTGTTATGGTGATAGGAATCAGCTGGTAACTGGTCTTGAAATAATGACTTATTGCTTAAACAAAATCTGTCTCTACTCTATACGCTCTCTCACACTCACACACTCATTGAAGACTAAGGTGATCAAGGCCATCCTCCATGAGGACCCTGTTAAAATGGAGGACCTCGAGGGAGAGGAGGACACCAACTCGTCCCTTGTGCCTGCAGTGCTTGTGCCTGCAGTGCTTGTGCCTCCAGTGCTTGTGCCTGCAGTGCTTGTGCCTCCAGTGCTTGGGCCTGCAGTGCTTGTGCCTCCAGTGCTTGGGCCTGCAGTGCTTGTGCCTCCAGTGCTTGTGCCTGCAGTGCTTGTGCCTCCAGTGCTTGGGCCTCCAGTGCTTGGGCCTGCAGTGCTTGGGCCCTCTTCCAGCTCCTTGGAATGGTTAGTGCTGGTTAAGAGTACTGCAAACTTAAGGATACTGCACACAAGGAAACAATATGTCAACATTTTAGTTGGCTGAACTGTTTTTTTCACAGCTGTGTGCAAGAAGTTGCCAAGAGGGGAAGATCCTCAAGGGGCAGAAGCCCCTGTGCTGCATTAACTGCCCCAGACAATACTGTTGCCCTCCTCCAACCTCAGCAGCTGAAGTGCAGAGGGTACGTCACTTGGACCACCACAGCTCTGCCCATGCATTACATAGACATGCAAATCTATCTTTTGCCGTGTTTGTTTGACATACTGGCACCTGGACTGTACTCAGTCCGCCTCAGTCATGAGATTTTATCATTGTACTATCCATCGCTCCGAGTTGAACATGAGTTGACATGACTTCGTCTCCTTCTCCCTGCAGGCTGCCCAACCTGGGGCAGACCTGCTACCTGAACGCCACTCTGCAGTGTCTGCTCCACCTGCAGCCACTCTGCACTCAGCTGCTGGTGCAGGAGGAGGTGTGGAGGATGGAGCCGGAGGCACTGCTGCTCAGGTAGGAACAGCTCTCTCTCTCTCTCTCTCGCACACACACATTCACTATTCAGACTGCTCCACGTCCTGCTCAAATACTTAATAGACCTAAAAACATGATGAAAGTAGGATTAAAAACGACTCACTTCCTCTTTGTCCTTTACTTACCTCACCTACCTCTTTTCTTCACTCTCCTCTTTTTCCACCTCTCCCCCCATTTCTATTCCCATTTCTCCTTCTCTTCTCATCTCTGTGTCTATCTTCCTCTTGTAGTTCGTTTGTAGGACTAGTTCTGCTCAGAGGGTCCTGTGAAATGGACATGAAGGCAGCTGTAATACTGGAGCTCAAGGACCAAATCTCCCTGCACAACCAGGAGTTTGAGGGGAACTCACAGAACGTGAGAACCTGAGGCATATACATGGACAGGCACATACGATGACTTGGCAACAATGTCCACACATGCACAAACCACACATATGTGCGCGCTACAGTTATTCGTTTATCAAACCCAGGATCATCATGGTGTGGTTAGACCAGCTGTTTAAGATGATCAATGCTGCCTCTAATTATTTTGCGTATGTGACATGTATGGATATTCATCTGTTTGTGTGTTTATTTCTGCATATATGAGTAGGACGCCCAAGAGTTCCTTTCAGAGTGTCTACAGCGGCTAAGGGTCATTGGCCAGGCACTGGCCATGGGCGACATGGCCTACCAGTGTCCAGTGGACACTCTTCTCTCCTTCCAGCTCCGGTATATAAGAGCCTGCCAGAGGTCAGTGCTGTTTATAAAGAGTTGACGCATAAATACAAGTTCCCAGATAATTGTGCTCCTCAGTGATACTTTGCTCATCTTTTCTGCAATGTGTTTGTGTGTGTGTTTGTGCATGTATATTGAGCAGCTGTGGAGTTGAGAGCACGAGGGATGAGGTTAATACTATGCTCTCCCTCGACCTGGTTGAAGAGGGATCGATAAGAGACAGCCTCCAGCTCTTTTTCACTGTATGTATTACCAACACACTTTTTATTCTTAAACAGTGCACACACACAGACACACACACACACACACACCTACACCTAACACTTGTTTTTTTTTTATATCCACAGGAATCAAATGTGGAGTTCCGGTGTGAGTGCTGTGAGGGTCAGGTGTCAACCCTGAGGTGTCATTTCCACACTCTGCCTCAGTGAGTCTGAAACCTTCACTGTGTTTCACTCCCTTATGAACGTTTATTTTTTTGATACAGGACAGTTCCGACCTTCTTTATCAGAACCTTCGCTGCTAACCAAGACCGCTTTAGGCGGTTTACCACATTAATTAACCAATACGATTTCACACCAACTTTAATCACATCTTCATGCATTTTTTTCATGTCATTTTTTCTCCCCTGTTTTTCTGTTCTTTCTCCTCTCCTCCTTCTCTTGTTTCCCCTTCTCTCTTCTCCCTTTCATACGTGTCTATCTGTAGGGTGTTGATCCTCCACCTCAAGAGGTTCTGTCCCCTGACCCTCACCAAACAGCACCATGCGCTCACACTGGACCCCACTCTGGACCTGAGGACACTAGGGGAAAGGTGAAGATGCATATAATGTAGACGCACGCAAACACACGCGCACACACACACACACACACACACACACACACACACACACACACACACAGGAGTACACTAATATACACACACAGAAACACCAAGACACTAATTATTGTGTTTTAACAGAACTGAAGATGTCCTTAGGACGCCTTCTCCAACCGGAGGTACGTCATGCTTTCATGGTCTCAGTAGACAAATTATCACATCAGTAGTTGACACAAAGTATTAGCAGTTGTCATACCTTTTGACAAGCATTTCATGTCTATGATTATTCTGTGACACATGCTAGTTGAGTACAGTGTCACATTGAGTAGTTTGGGTGCTGGCTGCTGTGTAGATGAAGCTCATCCTTCAACTCTTTGCTCAGCAGTGTCCAGCATAGGCGGAGAGACAGGGACAGAGAGCCTGGTGAGAGACAGGGAGGGAGACACAGGCACTGAGTTGACATGGCAAATTATTGACCTGCTTAAAGGCTGTTTGATCTTGTGGAAATGAATGCTATGTGAATGTGTGTGTGTTTTCTAAGTGTACAAGTATTTTAGGTGTGAAAGTGTGTGTGTTGGCAACGTGTATTAATTAGAAACTTCAAATGGTCCTTTCAGGAAGGAGAGGGACATTACTCCTTAATAAATGTCCTTAGCCACATTGGCTCAGGTACCACCAGCGGTAAGACAAACACACATGCACATGCAGAGAGCGAGAGAGAATATTGAGTATGTAAATGTTAAAGAAAGGCAGGCATGTCTGACCTCCCTGTTCCCTATGATTGGACGATGTCAGGTCACTACGTAGCCGACTGTGAAGAACAGCCCGGCCAGTGGGTCACATACAGTGACCACACTGTCAAAGTAGGATCTGAGGAGGCCGTCCTCAAAAACAGGGAGAAGATGGCCTACATACTTTTTTACATCAAAAAGGTGACGCATGCTAGTTGAGTACAGTGTCACATTGAGTAGTTTGAGTGCTGGCTGCTGTGTAGATGAAGCTCATCCTTCAACTCTTTGCTCAGCAGTAGCTCATCATAGGCGGAGAGACGGGGACAGAGTGCCTGGTGAGAGACGGGAGGACCCTGGTGAGAGACTGGGAGGGGGACTCAGGCAATCAGTGGACAGTTTGTTTAATGTGACAAATTATTGACATGCATAAGAACATAAAGGTTGTTTGATATTGTGGGAATGAATGCTATGTGAATGTGTGTGTTTTCTAAATGTACCAGTTACTTATTTAGGAGTTGGTGAAATAGTGGGTGTGTTTGCTTCGTGTATTAATAAGAAACTGCAAATGGTCCTTTCAGGAAGGAAAGGGACATTAACTAAGGAATAATGTTCTCAGCCACATTGGCTCAGATACCACCAGCGGTAAGACACGCACGCACACATGCAGAGAGATAGAGAGAATATTGAGTATGTAAATGTTAAAGACATGCAGGCATGTCTGACCCTGTTTCTTATGATTGGACGATGGCAGGCCACTACATAGCCAACTGAGGAACAGCCAGGCCAGTGGGTCACATACAATGACCACTGTGCCACAGTGAGATCTGAGGAGGCCGTCCTCAAAGACAGGGAGGAGATGGCCTACATTCTTTTTTTACAATAAAAAGGTAAATTACATCAGCCACAGCTTAATACTTTCATCTATACACACATCCTCTCCAATATTCTAATAATGAAAAAAGTTCAAACATTCCCCTCCCATGTCGGTTTTCAGTAGTCCCTCACACACTGTTTTTAATGTCTATTAAGCCTCTACCTAACACCTGTCTTCCTGCATAATGGTTCCTACAGAAGAGACACATGGTAACTTAGTGAAAACAGTTTCAGATTTTTTTTCACTTTGTTTTTTTATTTTTAGTGATGCGGATGACCCCCCTCCCCACCCCGTCTGCCTTCTGCCATCATCATCATCATCAGGGGTAAAAGCTGTCAGCACCACTCCAGCAAGCAATGGGTGACCCATCCATAAAGGCCAAATAAAATTGTATTACACCAACATCAATGTCTACTGGAGAATGCCTTCACTGTATTGTGCACATCATTGGCATCTAAGCAACAGATTTGTAAGGCTAGATTTAAACGCAACCTGGACGGTTTTACCAAAACATCCCCAACTACAGCCTGAGGATTTTTATATTCTCTCAGGTAAATGGAAGGTGCTAAAGGTCATTTTAGCAGGATCAGGAGTGCCCTTCACAAGAAAACAAAATGACACAATCCTCTACACATAGGAATGTGAGACACGGTCACATTGCGGTTTATCTAGGAAGGGTAATTGATATAAATTGATTCTTTTTGAGAAGATTAATGGCCCATGAAGTCATACATAGAAGTGTTGTACTGCAACCTGCCACCAAGAGGGGGTAAAGACCAGCTTCACACTGTGTGCACAATTATTAGGCAAGTTGTACGGCTTTAAGGCCTTTACTGGCTAGCCACGCGAGCTCTTCGATGCATGGGCTCGAGCATTGTCCTGCATAAAAAAATCATGGTCTTCTTGAAAGATGCAAACTTTTTCCTGTACCATTGCTTGAAGAAAGTGTCTTCTAAAAACTTGCTGTAGGTTTCAGAGTTGATTTTGAGTCCATTTTCAACCCGAAAAGGTCCAACTAGCTCATCTTTAATAATACCAGCCCATACCAGTACCCCACCTTCACCTTGCTGGCGTCTGAGTCGAAGTGGAACTCTGTGCCCCTTACTGATCCAACCACAGGCCTATCCATCTGGTCCGTAAACAGACACTCTCATCTCATCAGTCCATAAAACCTTTGAAAAATCTGTCTTCAGATAGTTCTTAGCCCAGTCTTGACGTTTTAACTTATGTGTCTTGTTCAGTGGTGGTCGGGTTTCAGCTTTCCTTACCTTGGCCATGTCTCTGAGCACTGAACACCTAGTACTTCTGTGCACTCCAGGTAGGTTGCAGTTCTGGAATATGACAGCACTGGAGGATAATGGGTTCCTGGTAGCTTCACGTTTGATTCTTCTCAAATCTTTGGCAGTTAATTTGCGTCTTTTTTTCTCAACATGTTTCCTGCGAACCTGTCGACTATTTGCAACAAAATGTTTGATGGTTCTGTGATCACGCCGCAATATCTTAGCAATTTCAAGAGCGCTGCATCCCTCTGAAAAGTCAAAAATTGTAAAAAGTCTTTGAGTCAGTTAAATCTCTTTTTTGGCCCATTTTGCCTGAGGAAAAGAAGCCGCCTTATAATAATGCACACCTTGATATAGGGTGTTGACCTCCTTAGGCCACATCCTCCCTCATTACACAGATAAATAACACCTGATATGCTTAAATCCAATAAGCATTCCAGTTTATGCAGCTTGGAGTTGGAAAATATGCTGTAAAGTATTATGATATAGTCAAAATACTCACTTGCCTAATAATTGTGCACACAGTGTAGTTGTTTAGATATACTCAACAGACATTACATTACGAGCAGCAACACTTAACAGGTAGAAATTGGACTGATGGAGAGGTGCTATGGCAACAAAACCATGAGCCCAGACACCATAAAGCAGAATGGCAATCAGCAAGCGCTGCCTGGAAAATGGAAGAGAATATAAGAAAATTGTGTGCACAATTATTAGGCAAGTTGTACGGCTTTAAGGCCTTTACTGGCTAGCCACGCGAGCTCTTCGATGCATGGGCTCGAGCATTGTCCTGCATAAAAAAATCATGGTCTTCTTGAAAGATGCAAACTTTTTCCTGTACCATTGCTTGAAGAAAGTGTCTTCTAAAAACTTGCAGTAGGTTTCAGAGTTGATTTTGAGTCAATTTTCAACCCGAAAAGGTCCAACTAGCTCATCTTTAATAATACCAGCCCATACCAGTACCCCACCTTCACCTTGCTGGCGTATGAGTCGAAGTGGAACTCTGTGCCCCTTACAGATCCAACCACAGGCCTATCCATCTGGTCCATCAAGAGAAAATTGATTTAACAAAACCCAGACAATTGTTTACATTTCTTTTTGAGGAGATTAGTGGCCCATGAAGTCATACATAGAGGTGTTGTACTACAGCCTGCCACCAAGAGGGGATAAAGACCAGCTTGCACAATTATTAGGCAAGTTGTACTGTTTTCCTGCACTTTAAATATCCTGTTTAAGAAGGCTCCACAAGTTCTTAATAGCGTTTAGGTCAGGTGAGGAAGGGGACCATGTCATTATTCTTTCATCTTCAAGGCCTTTACTGGCTAGCCACGCAGTGGAGTACTTCGATGCATGGGCTGGAGGTCCTGGTAGCTTCATGTTTGATTCTTCTCAAATCTTTGGCAGTTAATTTGCGTCTTTTTTTCTCAACACGTTTCCTGCGACCCTGTCGACTATTTGCAACAAAACACTTGATGGTTCTGTGATCACGCCCCAATATCTTAGCAATTTCAAGAGTGCTGCATCCCTCTGAAAAGACTTTTTACAATTTTTGACTTCAGTCAGTTAAATCTCTCTTTTGGCCCATTTTGCCTGAGGAAAAGAAGCTGCCTTATAATTATGCACACCTTGATATAGGGTGTTGACCTTCTTAGGCCACACCCTCCCTCATTACACAGATAAATAACACCTGATATGCTTAAATCCAATAAGCATTCCAGTTTATGCAGCTTGGATTTGGAAAATATGCTGTAAAATATTTATAGTCAAAATACTCACTTGCCTAATAATTGTGCACACAGTGTAGTTGCTTAAATATACTCACCAGACATTACATTATGAGCAGCAACACTAACAGGTAGAAATTGGACTGATGGAGAGGTGCTATGGCAACAAAACCATGAGCCCTGACACCATAAAGCGGAATGGCAATCAGCAAGCGCTGCCAGGAAAGAGGAAGAGAATATTGTTAGTGTAATGCTGCTTAAGCTTCAACTCTGTCAGAAAACAGTACAAAATGTGTGTGTACTGTGTTGTCAGCTTTATAGAGATAATATAAGTCACTCTCGATTATTATGCACAACATTTATTAATCTCTTTTACAAAATTTGCAGCATAATGCCAAGAAAAGAGTGACTCCAAAAGCAGAAGCACAGGGAACTGCAGCAAGCAGTTCAGGGTAGCAGCTCTCTGATCTTGGATCAGGCCATCAACTAGGGGGGAATCTGTTACCCTACCTGGTCCAGAGGAGCTCGTGATAATTTAAGTTAGTGTGTTAACAAAAACAAAAATAAATGTATACATTGAAAATATCCTGTGTTTTTTTTTGGTCATTTATTATTTTTAATTTCATAAATCATTTCTGCGATGGGTGCCTTTTTTTTTAGTTTGAGCACCTGCCCCTCAAAATGCCTTTGCACGTGCCTGATGACCATACGATCTGGCCCAGAGAAGTGAATCGGAGACGGTCAGGGAGCGAGGACGTAACCAAACTAGAATTAGCCACAGGCGAGCGAATTGGTGGGCTTGAGTTGGTAGCAACAGGTACTGTTAACCCTTGTCAACAGCTGCATGTCCAGATGGCACCTTGCTGCCCTTTATAGGGTCTGGAGAGATGAATAGTAGAGTAGACAGGGCGGGGAGATGTAAACACGCGGTGCCCTGACGTCAAATTAACCAATCCTGATACGGTATTCGCGTGTGCAGGTTGAGGGTTCTATTGCACTGAAGTTGATCTAAAGTTGGTTGGAAAATCGACAGATGCAAGTCTGTAATACGGGTTTTGAATGTCGAATTACGAATGTTTGATATAAAACTAACTTAACCACGTTGACCCTGACCACGTCGTCAAACCGAAAGTGAATGTGTTTGTGAAGGCTTGGGTATGACGGCATAGCTAGTATTGAGTTCCCACTGACCAATCCTGCCAGCCAAGAGGTAGGTTTCGGACAGGCCATTCCGTTTTATTGCGTAAATTATTTGTTGGTGGTTGTTAAATAACAATCAAGAACACTCGCATCTTCTAAATCGGGTGACTGCCGAGTGATAGGCTATTAAGCCCATTCGGGCAACCCCTTTTGGCTACACTGTCAGCTAGTTTTGCACGCTATGATAGTGGGTAACGTAACGGTAGTTCCGAACTTCCAGGAAGAGGGGCTATTTTTCAGACAACATTCTTGATCTAACTCCTAAACTTTGAAAATGAATACATCTCGTGAATATTGAACTATCTCCTTTGTTCAGGTGAAACGCAACCAACACCAGAGGAACAATTTATCATGAATCAAAGTTCGAACATGGGAGCTACTGCTGAACGCGAGCAGGGACACGATAATGACTTTCAGACGAATAAGACGCAGTGAGTAAACCACACCAAATACACAGCTCATTATAGGGAAACTTCAGGATTTTTTGTTTAGCATGATCGAGATTTTCACTATGTACAAAAACAATCAAAATTGGTTCAGTTTTGAGTTAGAACGGTAGAACTGGCCTGGCAGGCGCTACAGATCTGTGTACCAATAATACCACCAGACACAGGAACAGTTTCTTCCCCCTTGCCATCACTAATAAACAGTTTACTACAAAGTGTTGTATTTTATTATTATATTATATATTATATTTATTTATTTTATCCTAAACTGTTGTGTTATACTGTATATTTTCAGTACAGTACATTGAGAGCCACTGAACCCGGGGTCAAAATCCTTGTATGTAAAATTGTACTTGGCCAATAAACACGATTCTGATTTACTTTGATGCGGATGCATGGCCCATAGGATTATATTATCCGTTTTGGGGTTGCCTGTTATAATGATTTCAATCGTTGTGCACATTTAGACCCAAAAGATGGGAAAATGGGGTCCAGGTTAAAAAAGATCTTGATGTTTCCTCTGAAGTGATTGACAGCTAACACTATACATTTATTGGGGCAGATATGTTTGCTCTCTAAAGTGACAAGGTAGAACCATCTAAAAACGTTCCATTTCAACAGACACTGGCTACTCAAATTCGTTGAAATGGTCGGACAGAGTACCTGTCAGGAGCACAAAGTCGACCTGAACCTCTGGAAGCCAACCTGTTTGTTTTGCGCTTGTCAAGAAGATGAGCAACTTCTTAAACTACTGCAGGTACAGACACCAAAATACATATTCATGTCATCCACAAAGCAGTGAGTAACACCAGTATGTTTGAATTTTTTACATGGAAATGTTTCTGTAGCTGTGAACTGGCATAAGAAGATGCTAACAACACCACAGTCATAGATTAAAATACCATGTAAACAAAACTCTTACATCCTACTCTATGTTGCCTGTGTTTGATGGATATTGTCAATTTAATCGTTCAAAAGAAATCATCAAAATACATATTGTGTAAACAAATTAAAAATGTCTCGCCCACCTCTACAATGGCACTTAATTGCCAGTGAACTGTCTCCTGGGAAGTTTCTGGAGACTTTTGAGATCTAGAAACTTTAGTGGCAAATGACAGACTTTCTGTTTTTCAAACAGTATTTCTTTTTGTGAAACTGTTAAACAGTTATGCTCTAGATTGCCAAAACAGTATGGCATGATTATGATGAGTTTTAAGAATGACTTACATTTTTTGCCTAACCCTTGACATCTATAGTTCCAAGTCCAACAGTGTAACGCCTGTAGAAAAAAAACTGCCGATGAAATAACATGGTCTTTTCATATCTGAAGGTCTTTCTGAAAAAAATGACTACACCATCTGTGAAACAAGGTGAGTAACATGTACTGACTACATTTTATATGAAGAAACCGGAATCAATATGGAGCAAATAAGAGCCCTTAAAGTTGGAATATTGGAATATGCACCTACATCTTTACACTATGCACATTCACCTTTTTGTGGCTTGATGTGCCACACACTGCGCCTTTATAATAAGGGGCAGATTTTAGCGCCCGTTATAGGCGTACACTCATTGCAATGTGTAAAATATTTCATGGTAAGGTATGTGTTTCGCCCCTCTGCACCCCCACTGGCTTTGCAGTGGCAGTGCAACAGTGTTTGGGTGGTGCATTGGCATACTTTGCTTGATGAAAGCCATGTGAAATTATCTTGTCAGCATACAGTCAGTATTACCATATCACATTACTTCACCTATTTCTGCTTATAATGACCATCAGAGAAGGATGAAAGTTGCATCTGTGTCATTGCTAGTTTGTAGTATTGTAATTAATAGAACAAAATATCTGCCTAGGTAACGGCCAACTCTCAAATACTGGTCAAATTGACCCACAACAGAGAAAGAGCTGGTGTTCATGGTAACCCTTCATAAACGTTTATGTGGCTTGATGAGCCACACACTGCACCTTCACATCGGGACAAGAGGATTGGTCTACCAGAAAACAACCTTGTTTATCAGACAGTACATTTAACATAAATAACTGTAATGAACACTATTAACATAGAATGTTCACAATTGTAGAATGGTGAGTTCTAAAGAGATTAATCTTTAAACTCTTTGATACTGTGTACCATGGCTGTCAGGTGATCAAATAGCACTAGGTAGGTCATTCCACTATTAAACCAGGTGTAAACCTGAATGTTTCAACATTTTCCTGGTGATGTTTGAGGATATGCTATTGTTGGGCTTGATTGTTTGGGGTAAAATTGCACTTCCTCTATAGTTCTTATATGAGCACAATTAAAGCCTTGGCCAAAAAAATGTACCTAATGAGGAGGATGGTATATTCAACTCGTGCGAATTAACTGATCTTGTTGCTTCATATTTTCATCCTTATATAAACTAAAATGAACACTATGTTATGGCATTTCTGACCTGGCCAGATGATGGTGAGAGACCTCCTGAAAACCAGAACCACTCCACCACCTCCACATCTGAAGGTATAATTTAAAATATGACAGTTAGTCTAAAGTTATTATTAAAGGGGTGTATGTGTCCGTACACATATAGTACATGTATGTACAATCACATTTATACAAAGACAATGTCAAGTTCCTACGTTTCTCTGTAACTCTCTGGCCCAACTTGACATGGCCTGGTACATGAACCCCAAAAGGACGCACAGGACAACTCTTTCCAACACAGCTACATTTTTATTTGTCCTTGTTTACTGGTTGGTTCATTAGGTTGAAAACCTTCAAAACACAAAAAGCACAAGTTATAAAAAAAAAATTCAAATACATTTCAAACTATTTCAGTACCAAGGCTTACAACAGGTGCTGAAACAATCCCAACTAATGTTCAATGACTGCAAACATTATGCAGCATTGGTGTTTTTAAGAAAAGCACTTCAAACATTATTATAATTTGAAAAATCAACAAAATACACTCAAACAAAAAGCCAAACTCAAATGCATGCAGCAAACTGATATGCCTGTATGCTTTGTGCTGCTTGGTTGTTATTATTATACAAATCAGACAATTCATCCCATCATCATCAAACATCAATGTCTATAGCAGCACTTCCAACAAAAAATAATCATCACAATAAGAAACACAATAAGGTACAGTACCAGTGGCTTCTTTGGTTGTACCATGATTAGATCCTTTGTTTGCCTCTCTTGAGATGTTTGCTGCCACAGGTGTTCCAACTTAAAATAATGAGCAGCCTGCACTGGCCTGTTAGTAGTGCATTCTGGGACTTGCGGTTTTAAAAGCAAAGTTAAGCTGATGTAATGAGGAACTGAAATTAAGCTTGATAATGTTCATTTTACCTCAAAAGATAATAATGATTAGGAGGATGTTGATTGCCCATTAAAAACTAGACTGCAAAATACCTGCATAAAGTGATTTCAGTGTTTCACTTGAACCGAATGTGATTCCATCTGACCTAAAATATTGTGTGATTGACGTCCATAATAAGGGGCAGATGTTACATGTTAGCGCCCATTATAGGTGTAATTTCATCTCAGTATGAAGCTAAAAATATGGCTTGGTATGTGTTACGCCCCTCTGCACCCTCACTGGCCTTGCAGTGGCAGTGCAACTGTTACTGAGGTAAAGGACTTTATATTTTGCTTGTAGGTTGCTTGGTTGTATTGCTCGGGCAGTGTCTGTAAGAACACTCACGACAATCCCGACAAACCTCTTCTTCCTACGGTGCAATTTTCAAACCGTCACAGACGACACCAAACAATCTCATTGGCCGCTGACGGGAAAAATCGCTCCTCATTTGCATAACTCCACGTTTCCACACAGACAAATTTTCGTTAGCGATATTTCGCCTAGGGGTCGTGGTCAGAAAAAACATGTTTGGCTGTCATGTAGCTAGTGTCAAGTGGCAAGTTCGGCTGCAGTGCAGCGCTAATTTTAGCAGCTACCTTTTACATTGATCTTCAATTGAAGTGTTAGCAGCAAGCTAACCATAACGGTCCAGAGCTTAATTTAAGACCTACAATATTCTGTTTGCCCTGACAGTGTTCGTATAGTATAAAAACAACAAACCAAATCGATGTAGATATATAAAAGTCGTGTAAACACCTTTATTCACATACAAATATTTCCAGTTAAACATACTCCCGAGACCCAGGATTAGCAGCTAGCTTCTACATTGATCTTCAATGAAAGCGTTAGCACCAAGCTAACAATAACGGTCGAGAGCTTAATTTAAGACCTACAATATTCAGTTTGCGCTGACAGTGTTCGTATAGTATATTAACAACAAACAGAGTCGATGTAGACGTTAGGGCTGGGCGATATGGACCAAAAGTCATATCTCGATATTTCAAGCAAAAGGCATTCTGTGCTCTCTTTTTCAGTGACGTCGCTGTGCCTGTTCTCAATCCTAAATTTGTTAAATGAATCAGTCTACCTACATGAAAAGAATCACGCAAGTTGCTGATGTGCCTGTTATATTTTTGTGATGTCATTAACGTATCTCATCAAATTATACAGCTCTTCAGAATGTTCCAAAAAGTTCCGTTGATTATTTGATTAACACCCGCGTAAAGTTAATTGACTGCTGTCATTTGCAACGGTTTTTGTGCTTCACATCTTTCATAGCAAGTAGTCTGGTCAACTTGTATTGAAACTGACGGCTAACGAACTGTGTTCCTGGTAAGTGTCAATATTATATCATCTATGTCATACACTATGTAACCTTTTAGCCTATTTAAATCACATGTATGTACAATTTGCAACAAAGTGTGCGTCAACACTTCTACTTAAACCGTACTATGCCTGCTACTTAAACCGTACTATGCCTGATCAAGTTAGAGAGGAAGAGAACGACCAAGCTGCTGCAGCAAGTTGCAAAGTTCGCAATCCTGGTGAGATAACGGGCGGTACAGAGTGTAAATAAGATTTTCAATGAGTCGCAGCATAACCATTAACTTACGTGACGTCAGCTGCATTAAAATAGGCAAATTCATAAATCGTCCCGACCTACCGAAACTGCACGTAGCCTCGCCATAGGGATCTTTACCGTCCGTTCATTTGATATTGGAGGTAATCAGGCCTACGTGTCGTTTAGATTCGATGAAGCCAGCGAAAGCGCAGTCGTGCATGAGTTGCCTGCCAGTCTTTATTTGGCCCATGACAGAAAGACGCATCTGGAACGTTTCAGTCAAAGCCACACGTTGTGTGATGTTATTTAATTGAATTAAATGTAACTTAAAACATAACAGGAATCTCAAACATAACAGAAAATTATTTTCGCGCTGTAGGGGATTTAAAAAAAGTGACGTGAGTGGGGGCGGGGCTGTGTGTGTGTGAGCCGGAGGCAGAGCGGGAGACAGAAGCAGAGTAGGAGGCGGCAGCCGCGGCTCGAAATGGCTGTTATTCGGAACAAATGTGCTGTAGGCCTACTTTAAACGGAAATTAAATTATATCGATGTTGACAATAGCGTCTCATTCCATATCTCGTTTTTAAAAATATCGATATACCTCAAATATCGATATACCGCCCAGCCCTAGTAGACGTATAAAAGTCGTGTAAACACCTGTATTCAGCTTTATTCACATCAAATATTTTCCAATAACAGACTTGCGAGGTGAATTCAATTTTTTGAATTCACCAGGCTTCTGCACTACGTCGAGCTCCAATTCTGACACACGCCGCGCTGATTGGTTATCGCCTGGTTCGCATTTGCATAAAGTTAAAGGTTCGTCAACTTTGATAGTCAGGCGGCGGCGTTTCGTGCTCAACAGACGGAATTTCGTCTCCATTCATTCCCAATAGGAGCGGGACGAATTTCGTCTGTGTGGAAACGTACCGTAAGTTTCAACACGTTCGAATTTTCATCGGTCGCATTGTCCAAATCGCTGGTCTACGTCACAATGGATTGGCTCCCGTTGAAATGCATTGGGTTTAGAAATCGCGTCGCTCATAACGGTGTCATGGGTTTGCACCGTTAATGTGCTATCCTATCATCGATTACTACATGACACTGCATGAGATGGTACATATGGGTGTGGTCTGCAATGGGAACAGGGACCAATCAGCACTGCACTGGATTACATGAACATGAATGATTCCTACACTAAAACAATTTACAATAAATTACACATAACCAATATTATTAAGACACATATCATAGTGGACATTACACTAAGCAACATAGATCTCATTTGTATTATATTTACAGTTTGAACAGTATGAACTCATCCTTGTTGCATCAATCAATATAAAAGAACATGCTAATCGCTTCTAATAGCAATGTAGGGCCCACTACAAACACTATAGCTTCATGAAACACACTTACTTGTATCAGGTACGCACACAATGCCTCACAAACGTATTTGAACAATGATGATTGGCAAACTAGGCACTCAGTATGGTTAACAACTTAGCTATTACAGTATGGTTAACAACTTAGCTATTACTGCCACTGAATTGGCTACGAATAAACGTATCAATATCTAACTGTCAAACTGAGGGAGCTGCACGGGTTGCGAGGCAATAAAGCGTAAACAGGTTTCATTATTAACTGAGTCTTTTGAACAGCAGTGTACAATCTGAAAGCCTCCGAGGCTTATCAATATAAGCTACCATTTGTAGCGGCCACTCTTGCGTTGTGATTTTGATTGGCACCCAGCCGTTTATTCATACACTCTGACAGGTTTAATGAACACAGAGCAAAGGCGATCACACACAGTATCTTCCGAATGACAGCCTCTCCCAGCCAGGGTAAATGCAGACTGAGGTTTATAATATTGCAATAATGAGAAAACAAAGTCTACACACGAATTACAACAGATACATCGGGACACATCTGAAGACCTCTCTCATTGCGTCAGTAGATGCATGAACCCATGGTCTCTGGTCTAGGCTTACCATCAACATTGAATAGAAAGCTAACTCTTATACAAATACATCAAACTACAATATACTACTTAACATGGTAATGAGAGTTGTCTACATGCCAGGCCCATACGCATCAGCTGGGGTAACATCTATGACAACGACTGTTCTATGACTATGACATCATTCACGTCGCGCGGGTCCCCTACATAGTGCCTCACTACAGTGCCTATACCGCAAACGGTAAAATACAAATATCTCGCGAACTATGAATTCAAAAATCTTCAAAATCAAGGATGCACAGGTTCATGACATGCGTAAGCTACATGCGAAATATCATAACTAACGTAACTACCGTCAGGGAGATACGCCCTAGACAGACTTTGATGGATTACTATTCCCTGTCTGTTAGGTGACTGTACAACTCTAGACATTACTTTGAAACTTAATATAAAGAAGCTTAAAAATAAACGAAACAAAATCAATCACTGTCTTAAGATTACCTGAGCAAAAGTCTGTATCTGTTCACCAAGAAGAATTTGAATGCGGACCTCCTTATCGTATCCAACGCTATTCTGAACTTTGAGTGAAGGCAGGATAGTTTAAAACTGCTAGGCATATATTGTTTGATTGTGACGTCACTACCCATAGTGCCGACGGGACGGGAAACGATAACCCATTGTTTCCTACGGGAAACGGTAAAATACAAATATCTCGCAAACTATAAATTCAAAAATCTTCAAAATCAAGGATGCACAGGTTCATGACATGCGTAAGCTACATGCGAAATCTCATAACTAACCTAACTACCGTCAGGGAGATACGCCCTAGACAGACTGCCACCCACACAGAGATTCCTGGATTTATAGATAGATGTCCCAGGAACTAGCCTGACGATGTCATACTCATGATTCTAGTCAGAATATGAGTCTGATACCGAACCATTGGGCTTTGATTATGGGGTGTGTTTCAACGAACCAGGAAAGAAAAGGCCTATTCGCTGAATTGGATACCTAGAACCAATCAGAGCAACATAGTATTATCATCTGATAGATTAAACTTTTACCTGATCCCGTAGGAAGGACGGCAAAAACATCTTTTCAATCGACAAATGCCTTGATCGCGTTTCTCTGTTCCTCTTTCAAAATGAATGCGCTTTCAATGTCTGTTGAGATATGCCTGCTCACGTTAATTAATTAGCATTAAGGCTACAAGCTACAGTTTGTTTCAATGGGTTTTTTGTGTACACGTTAGCAATGATCTAACAATAATGGTCTAGAGAGCTTAAGTTAAGACAAACAATACTCTGCAACATCCGTGTTGCACATGCACAACTAACCGAGTCATTGTAGACATTAAAAAGTCGTGTAGATAGCTTAATTCACATAAAATATTCCCCACTAAGCACTCGAGACGCGGCCATCTTGGTCGGAGTTCGAATCTACCGGTTAATTCAACTCAAGCGTTGGTATCTGTCCATCAACGTATAAAGCCAGCCCTGACAATTTGATTGGTCCGGTTTTATCCTACCGATGAAACTCTCTCCCAATTAGCCCAGAGCCAGACCAAATCTCCCTGACCAAAAATGTTGTGGGCGGGGTTTGGGCTGGTATCCAGGCTACCCAGGACCAAGATCCACCTCTGGTGAAAATTTCAGAAAGATCCGCCCAGTAGTTTCTGAGAAATCTTGTCCACAGACAGACAAACAGACAGACAGACGGACAAATAAATTAACGGACCCGATCGCATAACCTCCTTGCTGAAGGTAAAAATCTCTGTTCAGCTGAAATGAATCATCACTCAGTATTACTGTAATACTCAGACTAAATTTGTATCTTTTCAGAGATCGCAGTCCCAGAGTGTCTGACTGAGAGTTCCACCACTGCATCATCTCCTAGCCTCAGAAAGCTGGTGCCTCCTGAGATGGAGCAGACTCCACACAGCTTCCTGCTCTCTTCCCAGAGTGAAGGGACTGAGCCAGGGTCCATCTCTACTGAATCATGCAGCACAGATATCTCAAGCTTGAAACCAGGAACTCACTACACTGCTGAAGTCTACACTGAACTCCAACATGGAGGAAAGAGTCCTGCTTCTGTTCAGATGAAAACAGGTGAGATATCAGGAAGGGGGAGAATGATTCCCTTGAGTATTATTGATGAATGATCTGTGTTGTTGAAACGTTTTGAGACACAGCACTAGTATGTACAGTTGGCTGCAATAATCTGATGTAGAGAAGGAGTGTCCACAGGACGAAGTGTAGTAAATATGGTGGACAGAGGCCCATTCTGAGGCAACATGTAGGCTACACATGATTAGGTCACAATAATTCACTCTTGGCCTAGAAAAGACATTTGGATCCAAACTTTATCTGTAAACCGTCAAATGAATTCAGCATAGTCATATGATATTGCAACCAAACCAGACCTTAGCATGAATTTATTTATTATTATTATTATTTAATTTATTTTCAGCTGTCAAACAAGAATGTTCACAATTGTAGAATGATGAGTTGTAAAGAGATTAATCTTTAAACTCTTTGATATTGTGTACCATGGCTGTCAGGTGATCAAATAGCAGGTAGATCATTCCACTATTAAACCAGGTGTATACCTGAGTGTTTCTGATAGGTGAAAAATCACCCTAGTTACCTCAGGACTCCGTAGCTGCATGAAAGTATATTTATTAGACAGACAAACAACAACAATTGCAATTGGGCTCCCCTCCAAGCCGAGGCTGACAGTGAAGCCATGATAAACCCATCGCACAAGGTTTATATAGTCAGAAGTTTAGCTTTCAGCAGGGATGATCACGTGGTGGATTTCTCACGTCCGAAGCTCCCTGTCTTGCAAAGATGGCAGTTTTGCACAAGGTCGGAAGAAGCAGAGTTCCTTTCTTATCTCCTCTGGTCTAAACATGCTCTTGTTCATATGCAGACTTAGTGGCACCTAATATTCTAGTTACACACACACAGAGAAAAGCCATGCTCCTGCTTTCATAAGCACATGATTCATACAAGGAATATATGAATACAAGGCACTTGATTATTATATTCTTAAATCATTAACAGTGTTTGTAAATAATCTCTATCAGTTTCAACATTTTCCTGGTGATGTTTGAGGATATGCTATTGTTGGGCTTGATTGTTTGGGGTAAAATTGCATTTCCTCTATTGCAGTCCACTCCACTGCCGCCACCTCCGCCTCTAAAGGTATGGTTTAAAATATGACAATTACTCTGCAGTTAGTCTGAAGTTATTATTTAAGGGGTGTATGTGTCCGTACACATATAGTACATGCATGTACAATCACATTAATACAAATATTAAAGTGATAAGGAGGATGTTACGAAAATGACTTACCTATACAAAACTATAGACTGCAAAATACCTGCATAATGTGACTTCAGTGTTTCAGTTGAACTAAATGTGATTCCAAATATTGTTCAATTGACGTCCATAATAAGGGGCAGATGTTACATGTTAGCGCCCATTTTAGGTGTAATTTCATCGCAGTGTCCATCTTAAAACATGGCATCTTCTGTGTTACGCCCCTCTTCACCCTTACTGGCCATGCAGTTGCAGTGCAACAGTGTGTGGGTGGTGCATGGGCATAATTTGCTTGATTGTCCTCACCTGAGAAGGTGAAAGCTATGTAAAGATATCTTGTCAGCATACAGTCAGCATACAGTCAGTTTTACCGTATCACATTACTTGCCATTATCACTGCACGAAAAGCAAGATTATCGGGCCCGTATACGCTGTGATACAGCCGCGAATGATCACCATTCCTGGCTGATCGCGGACATTCCCCCGAAATATCCGTCTGCCACATACGAACGGAATTTCCCGGGAAGGAACCTACGAGGGGAGGGGGGCCGATGTGTTTAGCATTCTCACCTCCCACTGACAGAGGTGCAAAATGCTCTTATTAGCATATTGACTGTCAGCAGTCTAGCCACACACACCCTGCTGCAGCCATTGGTTGAAAACGACAAGGAATTTAATTAAAACGTCTTGTGATGAGACGGAATGAGATTCTGTCTATAGGTCAGCTTTAAACTGACAAAACGTATCCCCTCCCATTTACAGCTATTGCCCCATAAAAACGAAATTAAAATGTACATGATAATAATTTAATTAATATTCTGTCTTTAGGGTTTTGCTCCGGGGTTATCACATTTCTTGATTCGCCTTCCGTTTTCAGAGTTCTGTCTTAAGGGTTTTGATTTTGGGGATATCACGACTCTTGCTTTTCCTTTAATTTTCAGAGTTTGTAATGTAAACCAGCGACCAAGTACCTGGTTTATCATTCCTCCCTCCTCTGGGGTATTTCTCTTCTGGTTACTGGAGCGTGCGAATTGGGAATTGTTTAGTGGACTTATGTGACGTTTTAATTATGTTCACGTAAAGGCGCCCAAGGCAACATTAGAAACTTTAGACTCGGATAATAAACGTTCAATTTCTAGTCTTTTTTACACGTAGTAAGTTTCAATAACACCATACCATTACATATCGACATTCACAGTGGTGTAGTGGTCCCTGGAGAAGTGGGTATACTCTTTATTTATTCATACAGCACAGGATAAACATCCTGTTTTGAGAAGTGGGTACACCCAATGCTGACTGAAAAATAAGTGGGTATACTCTGTATACCTGCGTATACACTGGACTACGCCACTGGACATTCAAGGAGCAAAGATGAGACGTCGTTGTGTGGTGAGAACTGATAAAAAAATCGCCTGCCTTCTGTTTTCCACGGTATGGCTTAGCATGGATGGGATGGGAAAAGATAACACCTTTCCATCCAGACGCAAATTTAGCTAATCGGAATCTGTAAGTGGTTGCCACTAGTGGGGATCGAACCTGTAACTTTCAGGTTTTTAAAATCAGTGAAGCAGTGACGGGGTGACGGCAATACACAGGGTCGAAGACTGACGTAAATCCCACATTTCATGCAGTGTATTACATTACATTATTACCCATTTCTACTCATAATGTTCATCAGAGAAGGATGAAAGTTGAATCTGCTTCATTGCTGGATTAGGGTTTTGTAATTAATAGAACAAAAAAGCCGCGTAGGCAAAGGCCAACCCTCAAATACCGGTCAAATTGACCCACGACAGAGAAAAAGATTGTATTCATGGTTTCCCTTCATACACGTGTATGTGGCTTGATGTGTCACATCCGGACAAGAGGGTGGTGCTACCAGATTAGTAGGTGTACTATAACAGCATTGTATATCAAACAGTAAAAAGAACAAAAATAAATATAGCTGCAAGCAGCGATGGCGGTTTCCTCCTCCAAACATTGCGAACCAGGGAAAAATGTAATTTTGTGACAATTTGTAACTGTATACAAAAATCCATGCTGCAGACTTGCCAATCGGATATTACATTTCAAATCCAACATTTACAATACTTTTGTCCTGAAGTTTAGACTGAGTGGAGGTTGTGTGTGTGCGCTTACCCTGTGTGTCTGTGAGAATGTATGTGTGTGACAGCAAGCTGTGTGTCTGTGAGAATGTGTGTGCGTAAAACAAAGCCTGCGCGTGTGTTAAGGGGAGACTGAGTGTGTGAGATTTAGGAGCTGCGCGGATGAGGAGACAGAGAGACATTCTTTAGAGAACCACCCTAGCCAGTAGTCAAGCATGCATGTTTCAAATATTCACCAAAAATCTACTTTTCATCTTACAGTCAACTTTTTTTCAGATTTGTGTACTAAACACTCTCAAGTGTCTTCATATGAACTTGTGATTGAATCAGAGTTTCACTTTTTGACCTGCAGATGTGTAAAGCATTATTTTAGCATTAACAATGTATCCAATTTGCTTTATATCAATAATTTTTCAAGATATGAAGTTGCCTTTGCACATGGGAACATGTTGTAGTGACTTCCAAGTGACATACCAGTTTGGTGTTGAAGTCTCAAAGATTAGCTGAGATATGACTTCACTTCCTGTTTGGCTGCTTTTCTGCTGAATTTGAGTGGCTGTACCGGACAAACCATATGGTAACTTTTTGTGAAATTCGGCACAATTATTAAGGACTGTCCCTTCTTTATTCATACAAAGTTTCATGTCTCTCATTATACCACTCTAGCGCCACCAACGGGTCAAAGTTGGACTTCCGTAACACACACAACTTTTGAACCGCATGACCGATTTTCAAAAATGAGGTACCATTGGATTCCCTGGATCAAGACGAAGTAAACACGTAAATTGGCGTAAATTTCACTCAAATATTTGCTGATATATGACCTCACTTCCTGTTTGGCCACTTTTCTGCTGAATTTGAGTGGCTGTACCGGACAAACGGTTGTGAGGATCAAAATTATAAAAAGTAACTTTTGTGAGGCTAGGTCTGAAGATCATCTCTGGTGATTTTGAAGAAGTTTTGACAAAAATTGTAGGAGGAGTAGGCTTTCAAAGGTTTTTGATAAAACCGGAAATAGCGGAAAATCTATATAACCGGAAATGGACGCCATGGGGTGGGTTAAATTCGTCTTGATCCAGGGAATCCAATGGTACCTCATTTTTGAAAATCGGTCATACAGTTCAAAAGTTGCGTGTGTTACAAAAGTCCAACTTTGACCTGTTGGTGGCGCTAGAGTGATGTAATGAGAGCCATGAAACTTGGTGTGAATGAAGAAGGGACTGTCCTTAATGAGTGTGCCAAATTTCACAAAAAGTTACCATATGGTTCTAGGGGCTGCCATTGACTCCCATTGCAGCAACATAATAATAAGAAAGCCTACAATAACAATAGGTTACCTCCTACCGGAGGAAACCTAACTATAATAGGCATAATATGAATATCGTAGGGCTTGTAGAACATAGAATGTTCACAATTGTAGAATGATGAGTTCTATAGAGATTCATCTTTAAACTCTGTGATACTCCATGAATGTGCCATGGCTGTCAGGTGATCTAACAGCACTAGGTAGGTCATTCCACTATTAAACCAGGTGTTTACTTGAATGTTTCAATATTTTCTTGGTGATGTTTGAGGACATGCTATTGCTGGGCTTGATTTGTTTGGGGTAAAATTGCACTTCCTCAATAGTTCTTATTGAGCAGAATTGAAACCTTGGCCAGAAAAGCCGGCCTAATGTGCTCATGCGAATTAACTGAAAAAATACTTTGCAATAAAAAACTATAGACTGCATAATACATGCATAATGTGACTTCAATGTTTTAGCTAAATCGAATGTGTTCAATCTGAACTTACTGTACAATTGGCGTCCAAAATAAGGGGCAGATGTTACAAGGTACGGTTTAAAGTATGACAATTACTCTGCAGTTAGTCTGAAGTTATTATTAAAGGGGTGTTTGTGTCCGTACACATATGGTGTGCATAGGTTGGTGCATGAGCATTATTTGCTTTATAATCCACACCTGAGAAATAGCTTGCATTCTCACCATGCTTTTGAGGCTGGTGCTCACTATAAGTTTTCATTTTTTTGGCTTTGTGTTCATATATTTATGCCTTACATTTACATTTTCAAGTCAATTTATTTATTTATTTATTCCCAATTTTTGGTAAAAATCTATGGTCCACCTCAATTGTATGTTGCGGCTCATATGATTGGTCGTAAAATACGTTTTTGTAGGGTGTGCGAAGGGGCACTGTGTTGAGCAATCTCTAAGGGGTAAGAGTGCTTCCTGTGCTGCCCTTCCATCAAAGCAATTGTTTCTTATTTTGCTTCGTTGTTTCTGTTTATTGTGTTGGATGGTTTGTCTAGGTTGGTCCGAGTTGGGGAGTCAGGCGAGGGGCAAGTTGTCTGGTTGGTGGTCTAAGTGTAATATGCCACAGCTGTCAGGTGATCAAATGGCACCAGGTAAGTCATTCCACCATCAAACCAGTTGTTTACCTGAATGTTTCAATATTTTCTTCGTTGATGTTTGGGGATATGCTATTGCTGGACTTGATTGTTTGGGGTAAAATTGCAATTCCTCTATAGTTCTTATTAAGCAGAATATAGACCTTGGCTAGAAAAGTCTGCCTAACGCCGAGCAAGAAGGCAGCACAGTAGACGAGCTCCGCTCAACCACCAATAATTACAATATAATAACTAATGAAAGTCCACAACTTTTAACCAATTCATAATCCTTGACCCTCACAACTTGCACCTGAGTAACCGAAGATCTTTTTTGGACCCAAATGACAACCACGTCGAAGTATTTTAAAGACACCAGAATGTCTACCAGAAAAAAATCCTCCGTCAACTGAAGAAAAGTCGACTTCAAAGCCGCCGACGCCGACTCAGCCAGTAAATCAATTAGAAAATACTGTAAGCCTGGAGAATATGTTTTCTGAAATCTCCAAGATGAGTACCACTCTGCAGGCAGTTGCAGCAGACATACTAACTATTAAAGAAACAACAACTGAATTAAAAAACACGGTGAATGGCATACAGGAAAGGCTAGAAATGGCGGAGGGGCAGATTTCCCATCTGGAGGACAAAACCGACCGGTTGGTGAGCAACGGAGAACAATGTGAGAGAAAGATGGAAGTCTTATGGGATCGCATTCAAATGCTTGAAAACCACAGTAAGAGAAATAATGTGAGAGTATTGGGGCTAAAAGAAACATACGGGACGAACGGCACAATGGAGGAATGTGTGAAGAAAATGTTGAGTGTCGGGCTGAGGGTTGACGCTACAGGTGAATTTGAAATAGAGCGCACCGTGCAATGGCTCCTATACCCAACGACAACCAGCCACCTAGGCCTGTAGTGGTGAGATTCTTACGGCAAGCAGCGAGGGAGAAAGTTTTAAAAGCTGTCAGAGAAAGACGGGGACTTGAGTGGGAAGGAATGAGGCTCTCTGTGTTTCCGGATATGTCGAGGGAATTGGCTGAGAAGAGGAAAACTTTCACGGCCGCGAAGAAAACTCTGCAGCAGCTTAACCTGAGATATACACTGGCTCACCCGGCAACTTTGTGATTTACTTGGAAGGGGAAAAAATTGAGCTTCACGAGCGCCAAGGAGGCTGAAAAATTAATCAAAATGAACCGCGATGCAGATGGGTGAGCATTAACATTCCGTTTCAAAGCAGAAGCATTGTAATATAAAGGGTGACATGGACAATGAGAAATAGACTAATTTAAAAGTGGACAATGTGTAACATACATTGGTGGGGGTTTGGGTTTGAACCTTGTTGCCTGAGCGAAAAGCCAGAGAGAGATGGCTGGAGGTGCAATACCCCACGGACCAAATCGTGTTATTTTTCTTTCTTTTCTCTATTTTCTTTTGTATTAGTATGGCTGGAGAAAAGCCAGGGGCCCTAGTTAACTTTTTGTGGGGCTTGTTTAAGTTTAGCATTTTGTGCTTTTTCTTTTCTTTCTACAAAAGTGTTAAAGTTTGCACCGCAGTTTTCAAGCGGGTTTGTACAGAGTTGTTTTTGGTGATGACAGACAAAACTAGCAGCGAGATTTTGAGACTATATGAAGCACTACAAAGAGGCATGGCCAATTTTGATTAAAACAGAATTTCACAAGGCAAGTTTTCTTTGATACTTAAAATATGACTAGGAACTATGTTAAATGCATAAGCTGGAACAATAATGGATGCGGGAATCCTGCAAAAAGAGGGAAGGTACTAACTTATTTGAAGCATAACAAGACTGATATCGCTTTCATACAGGAATCACACTTTGTAAACGAAGAGGCAGTTAAACTGAAACGGGGTTGGGTCGGACATGTTTTTCATAGCTCTTTCTCTAGCAAACGGAACGGGGTTATTATACTGGTCAACAAAAACTTGAATTTTATTTTACTTAAGGAGGTTAAAGATGAAGAGGGCAGAATGGTATGCATACAGGCGCTGATAAATGGGATTACGATGACACTGTGCAACATTTACGCACCAAACAAGGGAGACCCTAATTTTTTCCATGAATTTAATAAGACACTGGGTGAAATGGAGGGCCAGATAATACTTGCAGGAGACTTTAATCAAGTTTCAGATCCCCTTTTGGACAGGAGCAAACTTAGTGGCCCAATAATGTCTAAGGACAGAGCTGCTATTCATATGATCAGTGAGGATATGGGATTGGTAGACATATGGCGCCTGATAAATCACAGTGACAGGGAATATACCTTTTATTCACACTGCCACCAATCCTTTTCAAGGATTCATATGTTTTTGATATCAAACACTATAATAAAGCAAGTCGTTGATTGTAAAATCAACGCAATGGCTCTCTCTGATCATGCAGCAGTGGAGCTTAGTATTGACATAAATGCTGACACTGAAAAAAAAGTAAGATGGAGAATGAACACGTCATTACTAAAGGATGAATCCTTCAGTCTGTCACTGAAGGACAACATTGTATCTTTTTTTGAAGTTAATGCTGGCAGTGCAAGCACACGAGCGATGGAATGGGAAGCATCTAAAGCATACATTAGGGGGAAAATTATAGCACATTCGTCTAAAAAGAAAAAAGAGGATATGAGGAGAATAAAGGAATTTGAATCTAGAATTAAAAATCGGGAAATAGAACTATCAAAGAAATTCTCAGATAAATTATATCAAGATACATGTAAGCTTAAGTTTCAACTGCAAGAAATTTATAATAAAAAAGTGGAATATGCTTTATTTAGACTGGGGACAAATTTCTACGAAGGGGGAGAGAAGACAGGCAAGTTGCTTGCTAGACAACTAAAACAACAAAATTCCTATAGTGTAATACCAGCAATCAAGAAAGGTGATAAAATAGTCTCCTCCACAAAGGAAATAAATGAGGTCTTTCAACAGTACTACAAAGAGCTATATATATCAGACATCAATCCCAAACCAGAAGAATTGACAGACTTTTTCTCTAATTTGACTGATTTACCTAGATTGGCACCTGAACAGGTTGAATTCTTAGACAATTCAATAACACAGGATGAAATCAGGAATGCAGTTTCATGCATGAGATCAGCGAAATCGCCTGGCGGGGATGGGATCCCTCTGGAGTACTATAAGCAGTATATAGATATCTTGGCACCAATATTGCAAGATATATTCAATGAAGCTTTTAAATTAGGTACCCTTCCCTCGACGTTTAATGAAGCCTTAATATCAGTGATACCTAAAAAGGACAGAGATACCACAAACCCCGCTACCTACCGGCCTCTAAGTCTGATCAATGTAGACTGCAAGATCCTAACTAAGATCTTTGCTACACGCCTGGAGAAGGCTATGCCGAACATTATACACACTGACCAAGTAGGATTCATGAAAAATAGGTCTTCCACCGACAACATGAGAAGATTACTACACCTAACCTGGCTGAATCAGACGGGAAAAGACCCAGTCGTTGCCCTCTCACTGGATGCTGAAAAGGCATTCGACCGAGTTCAATGGGAATTTTTATTTGCAGCCTTGTTACATTTTGGATTTGGGACAACTTTTATTAAATGGATTAGCACTATATACAAAAACCCTAAGGCAGCGGTGATAACAAATGGTGTAATATCACCTCCTTTTAACCTCACCAGAGGTACTCGACAGGGCTGTCCCCTGTGGCCACTACTATTTAATATTGTACTGGAACCATTGGCTATTGCCATCAGAGCTAATGCAGCTATTAGGGGGGTGGAAGGAGGAGGAAGAGAGCACAAATTATTATTATATGCAGATGATATTTTGATGCTGATAAAAGACCCATTAAATTCAATACCACACTTGATGAACACAATACAATCTTACTCCAGATTATCAGGGTACAAAATGAATTGGACAAAATCTGAAGCTATGCCTATATCTGGATTATGCAACTCAAGTTTACTGACAAATTTTGGCTTTAAATGGGTATCAAAAGGGATGAAATACCTGGGAATCAAACTAAGCAGCGAAGTGGAGGAAATGCCTACATTAAATTTAGAACCGCTGATGCAAAAACTAAAAACAAATTTGGATAAATGGGGGAAACTCAGGCTTACATTATGGGGAAAGATCAATGTGGTAAAAATGGTGGTCGCACCGCAGCTTAATTATGTGCTTATGATGTTGCCAATAACTATATCCCCTCAGATCTTTAAACAGTATGATAGAATAATTAGAGAATTCTTATGGGACAGGAAAAGACCCAGAATCAAACTCAGCAAAATGTGCTCTCCTAGGGACAGAGGGGACTTGGGACTGCCAGACCCGAGACTATATTATGCCTCCTTTGAAGTGGCCAAATTAGCCAAACACTGGAACAAAGACAACCAGCTAGAGTGGACTACTATTGAAAACAAGCTGTCATTCCCTTTTACTCCTATTGATAAATTATCCCAGTCTTCACATAATGTTTTGAACCCTATTTTGTCTCAATCAAAAGAGATCTGGACCAAAATACATAAAATGCACAAATTGTCTCACTGCAAACCAATGTATTCCTCTCTGTGGCATAACCCCATGATCCGCATTGGAAAGGCATCAATATACTGGAAGGAATGGCATCTTAATGGAATATGTCATATTACCGATCTATATGAGGAGGGTGTGTTCATGTCATTCTCTGACTTAAAAATAAAATACAATCTTAAGGGAAAGGATAACTTTTGGAAATATCTGCAGATCAGGGACTGTCTTAAGTCCAGGATTCAATATAAGGATGGAAATCACATCACAGACTATCTCACGCTACCTGGGGAATGTCACCGAGCCTCTATATTTTATAGAACCACCAACCAATTACTTAGTGATTGCTGTCAGAACCTGAAAGTTATATGGGAGAAAGACCTGGGATGTCTGATGGATGATGAGGAATGGCTGAGAATTGGGACAATGGGAAATACATTCGGGAAGCTAGAGGGAAATTTACACAATACAAGATAACACACAGGTATTACTGGACACCACAAAGACTTAACAGAGCAGGTATAATAAACAATAATTTATGCTGGAAATGTCAGAAAGACATAGGTACTCTGCTTCACTGCATCTGGGAGTGCCCTGTTATTCAACCATTCTGGAAAATTGTGGTAGACAATTTGAGTAACTGGTTTGGAAGTGACATACCTCTATCTCCCAGATTATGCCTATTAGGGGACAGAAGACAAATACCTAATCCAGCACAGCATTTTCCGTTATCATGGCAGGGATTACAACAGCTGGCAGGTCTATTCTCAATCTATGGAAAACACCTAGACCTCCTGACATAAAAGAGTGGGTTAATATAATGACCAAAACAGCTTCATACGAGCTTATGCTCAACAGGGTAAACAATAGTAATAGTAAAAGAGCACCAATTTGGATCTCATTCTGGGCTCACATTACACTACCTCCCTCTGAGTGTCCCCAACATCAATAAATGAATTACATGCATGTGTGCATGCGTGCGTGCGTACGTACATACGTACATACGTACATACATACATACATACATACATACATAAAAAATAATAACAATTGTAATATGTAACAGTTCCTAGTTAAATACTAGTTCCTAGTTATTCCTAGTTATGTATCAACGTGTACTGGTCTTATTTGTAATGTATTTTTTATTTCATTTTTGTAAA
Source organism: Sprattus sprattus (assembly GCF_963457725.1). Lineage (NCBI taxonomy): Eukaryota > Metazoa > Chordata > Actinopteri > Clupeiformes > Clupeidae > Sprattus > Sprattus sprattus. Next base: position 13,584,393 of record NC_137919.1, read on the forward strand.
TGTCTCAATGTACAATGTAAAGTGTATTATGATGTTATGTCAAGCACCAACTTCTAAATAAAAACTTGAATTACAAAAAAAGAAAAGATAATCATGATTATCAGGGTTTTTTTCTAGAAAAAAAATGGTGTCAGGGAGCACACCCCATGCCGAGCCGAGGGAGCGACGTGACACCCCCCCCCCCCCACAGGAAGCATTTGAAAAATTGAGGCTTAAATGGTACATTCTGAGGCTATCTTAGAGAGAAATTCTAGCTCTTGTGGTCATCCTGAAAAACAAGACATTGTCAACTGTTGAGCAACTGTTTAACCTTTAAAGTGCATATGATACCTCAATACAACATTTTTCAAATAAATAAAACAGAGGAGGTATTACACAATCGATATACATGTTTACTTAAAATATATAAATATACTTGTTAAAATTAACATTTGAATTTCGTGCCACTGAACTACCAACTTCCCAAGTGTATCACTTCCGCACCGCATTATAAAGTGGAAATGACGGCAACGTAGGAACTCTTTTGAACTTGGTCACTGTTAACAAGGTCAAAGTCGTCCTTACCATTCGGTGTTTTGCAGTCTCTGCATATCTCTCCGAATTTCGCCAACACCGCGTTTCCGTGCGCCCAATCCACATGCACATTGTCAGGGGCGGTGTGGGACACAAAAATCCACCAAGACAATTTTGTCTGCACCGGTTCACAACGAGCACATCTGGCCCAAGTTACATTCACTACAAAGGCAGAGCGATACGCAGGTGGCATTTCCCATGAGGCTTTGCTTCGACCATTATACATGCATTTTTGAACAAAAAAACGATTTAAATCGCTGGCCAATTTATATTTGTGGTCATGAAAGTTATATAACGTCTGAATAAAAATAATAGCCTAAGATCAAGATAGGAGGTTAAACAAAAATCAGTAGGCTGGATTAATGAAAGTCAGTTCGACAGACACCATAGGTGAGAAGTTGATCGACAACCTGTGCTTTATATACTGGTTGGACACTCATTAAATATAGCTGTCGGAGAACGTCTAACCAGGAAGTTCCCTTTTTCCCCCATTGATGCCAGATTGTTTAGCTGTCAAGCGGTATGTATAACGCTGGCATGCAGTTCGTCTGGTTAAATGGCTAATTCTCCCCGCATTATAGATGCAGGCTAACACATTTTATCCTCTTTCGGGCTTGTCTCTTTGTGGGCACGAGGTAGATTAACGGGGAGGTTAAACAAAAATCAGTAGGCTGGATTAATGAAAGTCAGTTCGACAGACACCATAGGTGAGAAGTTGATCGACAACCTGTGCTTTATATACTGGTTGGACGCTCGCTTATTCAGCTGTCGGAGAACGTGGTGTTTTTCACAGGAACAAGATTTAATTGACATTTATTTTAACTCAATGGGCTGCTCATGAACTTTCCACGGCTGCGTGCAGTCTTCAGACTGCTTCTCGTGATCGGTACGGCTCAATGCCCACAATCTCGTGTACTAACTGATCCGCATCATAGTCTTCCTCAATTTCTGAATCTTCTCTCGAGTCTGTGACATAAACTTGCTCGAAATCCCGGACTTCTTCACCCTCCATCACTAGTTCTAGTCTAGAATGAATTCCTTTGCTGACGTCACAGATTTCAGGTAAACCGGCAACTGTTTTACAGTAAGAGTCGCGAAAAACCGGTTTGAAACTCCGTACAAACTTCATTTTTCAATCTTCGGGTTTAAACATGACTTCAAATGACTGTTTTATGTATAGTTTTGATACTTATATGCCTTTTACCTTTTTTTAAGGTGTCATACGCAGTTTAAGTGTTCAACTTTACCCTGTAAATGAACACGACCAAACTTTTATTTACTAGGCCTTGGATTGTTCTTGCATACACAAGTATGCAGAAACAATCCAAGTCCTAGTAAAGGCAAGTGCAAGTGACACATCATGTTGAAGTGTACAAGTTGTACACTTCAACATGATGTGTCACTTGCAATTGTACACACAAACCAGGGTTATACCACTAGTTCAGTTCATAGTTTATAATTCAAAATTTTGAACTAAGTTCACAGCTCCAAAAAAATAACTTTTTAATATGTTTTTTTTTTCAATATGTTGCAAGCTATAATTTTTCTAAATCTCTACCTGTCAGCAATACCGCTCTCAGCTTCTACGCAACTTCGGCGCTCTCACGCACGGGCATAAACAGTATAATGAAATGAAACGCGTTCAGACGCAACACTGCAGGTATTACAGGTTCATCCTCGTCAGATGGTTCACTCATCAGTTGCATTTGGCCTCTGAAAAAAGCTTTTAAGGCTAGTCTGATTGGCCATGTTGGATCCTTCTCACTCAGCCGCTCCTTGTTTGTAACCTATAGGCCTCAATATTAGGATTGTTGTCAAATTCAGATTGTGTTTGCGGGACCGGATTTTTAAGAAATTCCAATCAGACAATTTGACCGGTGAGATATTTTATTTTATATTTTCGGACATTTCATTTTTTTCCGGACAACGGAAACGCTGTCCATAATGTAGCCTACTGTACCACCTGTTTACATTTTCCCTGAGCGTTCCACATCATGGCGGTGTCACTGGAGCCTGTTAGTGGGAAATATTTAATGTAAATTAAGCTATCTACACAACTTTTTATATGTCTACATTGACTCGGTTAGTTGTTTATGTGCTACACAGGTGTATAGTACTAGTGTTGCACCGATACCGATACCAGTATCGGATAGGGCCCCGATACAGCACTAAAATGGTGGTATCGGTATCGGCGAGTACCAACAAATAGTGCAGATACTTTTTTTTTTTTTTTAATTTTTTTTTTTTTTTTTTTATCAATGGTTTGGTCCACAAACAAAACAAACACACAAAGAAACAATACAGGGAAAAAAAAAAAAAGAACTGACCAAACTTTAACTCTATTGTGTTCAAAATCAGAAAAGCCACTGTGCTGTAGGGCTGTCAAAATTGCTCAAAAATGACATTCGAATGTTCGTTTGGAAAAAAATCACGAATTCGAACTATTCGAATATCTGGTTGCCTATTTTACGCAGTTGCCGTCAATACGTCAATAATGCGAAAAAAAGCTGTCTCGGACTTTGCCGAGAACATTGCGTTACAGCAGCTTTCACCAACCAGACTACTAGCTCCCCTGCTCTACTTCGGATGCTTATTGAATGGCATAGCCTGTGTAAGTCCAGCTCAGAACAGTTGTGAATAAGAAAGAATAAATGTCCATGTCTGTTGTCTTGCACAGACAACCAATTGAAATCGCCAGGAACAAAAATGATGAACGTAGGCTATATGATTTTGTAATGTAGTGCAACCGTGGCTAAACTGCTGGGTTATTCTCAATGAAAAAAAAAAACATTAGGCTATAAGAACGATCATCGCAAGCAGCACTGCTTCCTTACTTTAAAACGAGGGACATCGCGAACAGACAGAGGCTCATTCACAAAGCTGATAGGCGCTTGTACCGTGGGAGTGTTTTTTCACATTCGAATATTATCCCACTTCTGACACCATGTGTTGACTTGTACTTTATCATAGAAAGTATTACCCGGTATCCACATATACTGCAAGTTCAGGAGTCTTTATTAAATCAACCGTCTTCCACTCTCAGGTACGTTACACTAGTTTCCGGTTCACGCATCATTTCACAATAAGAGTCCTGATAAGATCAGTACTAAACATTACATGAGGGACATCGCGAACAGACAGAGGCTCATTCACAAAGCAGATAGAGGCGCTTGTACCCCGGGAGTGTTTTTGCACATTCGAATATTAATTTTCACGTTCGAATTCGCGTTTTTGGATACCATTCGAACGAATATTCGAACTTCGAATATTCGTTGACAGCCCTACTGTGCTGCTCAGTAAGGTAAACCATCAATTATAGAGGACTAGTCCTCAGTTATGTCTGAAGTGCTGAAACTGTCAAGAAATGTAATTTGACTTTCTTACTGTTACACTAGTATTATACATGGGACCAAACCATTGATAAAAAAAAAAATAAAAAAAAATAAAAAAAATATATATATATATTTTTCAAATTTCAAACAGAGTGGTATCGGTATGGTATCGGTATCGGCCGATACTGCACAGCCAGGTATCGGTATTGGTATCGGAGCCAAAAAATGGCATCGGTGCAACACTATATAGTACAGCGGATAACCATGAAAATTGTGCACTTTTTGAAAGAAACATGAAACTTCTACCAGAGTTAGGTGACCTCTGAGGCCCGGTAGAGGTCAAATCCAAGATGGCCGCCAATAATATTCAAAAGTGCCTCACGTTGGAACCAAACACAGTAGAAAAACACTTAAGGTGTCATTTCCTACTAACTTTTGGGTGCCCATTCTGTATCTGATACATTTGAAACCACTAGAATTCAAGAAAATGCATTTAAATCAATATGGAGGTCAAATCATGCAGACATAGGGAGGTGAACGGTGCAAAATGGTTGTTTATTTCCAAAATAATAACAGTAATTGTGATGCCAATAATAATGCCAATAATAACTACTTACTAACCGAGAGTGAGGTCATGCAGGTAAATGATCAGACTGAGGCCGTAACGTATCGACCGAGCGATAGCGAGGTTGATACGGCAAAGCCGAAGTCTGATCATTTACCTGCATGACCGAACGGTCAAGGTTAGTAAGTTGTTTACCTTTATTAGGTGTTGCCTAGCAAACAACGACTTGCTAACTTCAAGTTACAATGATCAATAGAAAACGGATAACAGGGCTCAGCTTAAATGGCTTTAATTTACAGAATTGTACTGACCTGTACTAAGTCCTATAAAGTATTACCCGATATCAAATTGTTCGCAAATTCTTGAGTCTTTATTCTTCAACTGTCATGGTACCATGACATTCAACTGGTTTCCTGTTCTCAGATAATTTCATAATAGGAGTCCTGATTCTATCAATACATGCTCATGGCTGTTGATATATAGCCCATTTTTTTAAGGATGTAATGTTTAGATCTTGTTACATGGTATCATTCATTTTTAAGATTGATGTCACCGGAGTGCAATAACAATAGTTATCAGACCGCAGACCGGCTAGAACGTCAATACGCGGCTGGCATGACTTCCCATTAGCCAATCAGAATACAAACAGAGATCTGTACATTTAAGTGCAGCTTTGAGACACAAGCACCGTCCACTGCACCCTTTCTGGCAGTTGCAGCGGACCAGCTCATGGCAAGACTTTGCTGCTTCAGGGAGAGTGGTCCAGAGTGGCTGCCAACCAGTGGTTTCCTTTGTCCAGCCCCAGTCAGATGGCTCTGGCATCTCTGGATCCAGGACCAGTGACTGGTTTCAGATGTTCTTCTAAAAGCAAGCACGCTTGATGTGCTGTTTGATGGCATCCTGGTTTGGAGGGATGTTTTTCTAAACTCCTGGACTTCTGGTAGAAAAGCTGTTTCTTGGCATCATTCACTTCCATGCTCTCACTGGTTCGGTCATACATGAGCACCAAAAATCGTTTCAGCAGTAACATGGATTCTACACTGACCTCACTTGGCATGCATAGGAGTTCCTGGAAAGCATCACTGATCTCTGGGAAAGACTTCCATGTCTCCCAGGCAGTCTTCTTTCCATGGCCAGCAAATGCAGACACAGTGTCACTTCCAGTGAAAGCATGAAAGACAGGGAGAGTCAGGCACTTGATAGGACTCATTGTGGCAACCATTTCGTGAATAGTGATGAACCGGAAACTTGACCCAACACCAAAGGAAATCCACAGTTCATCAGGAGCTATTTTGCTAAAAGAAGCCACTGCCAACACCACCACATCCGTATCAACTGTCACCTTCTTTCAACCTTTCTGCACAGCATCTGCCACATGCAGAAGTAGCCGAGTGTCCGTCTCTTCTTGCGAACATGGGGTAAGGCGGGCCACACATAAGTCAGCAGGAGAGCAGAGGACTCCAGTTCCATCTGTTGCATACAGTTCTTTGCCCTGTGCTACAGGCAGATTAACGGCTTCTCGGGCCAGGAAGGAAAACAACTCTACTTGTTTTCATCACACCGAAGGAAGTCTTTCCAGTTCTTGGGCATCACACTAAGGGGAGCAACCCTTTTCCTCATGTCGTTTCCCCTCTTTTGTCTTGTTGAGGCTTTCAGGCTGGCAGATAGGTATACATCCCAGACAAGGTCAACACGGGCGCCTACCTCTAGTTGAGCAGAGATGTATGGTACAAACACTGTTTCTCCATACTCTTGAAATGTTCTTGATGTCTTTAGATTCAGCATTTGAACCACAGCTGCACCATCTAGAATTACTGCATCAGTCTCAGGAACACTCTTGTTTTCGGGCAGATTTGACTCCAGGCAGTGAAGCAGATCTGCTTTAACCCCGAACCGAAGTTTTCCTCCACTTGACAGAGCTGGAGGTGCTGCCTGGTTTTCATGGGAAAAGAAGTGGTTGATGTCTTCATCTCGTGTTTGACATGAGATGTACAGCCTTGAAAAAAGGCCAAAGTCACTCTTCAGTGCGGCAAGTTGTGCCTTCTCTTTTGATTTGCTCTTGACAGGTGGTCTGCTGAACAGTGGCAACTTGTTCTTTGGAAGAGGATGTGTCATAGGTGTTGTACACCTTTCCAGCCTTTGGGTCACAAACTCGGTGTACTGCTCCTCACCAAGGGTGTACTGCTCCTCACCAATCAATCCTTCTTACAGCATCAGCAACTTGGGTATCAACGATGCCTCTTGTGTCAATGACTAAAAGATCTTGGCTGTGTTCTAGAAATGGATTCCCCATCTCTTCCAGCACTGTGACGAGTGCCTTAACCTCCTTCAGGAATGCTGTTTGCACTCCAGGTTGCTGTTCATGGTGTCTTGAGTCACTGAGTCCATGCTGTTGGTTTGTTGCCTGTTCTTCAAACTCTTTAGTGATCCTGGCGATTTCTGGTCCTGCTACCATCCAGCGTCTGAGTGCTCCTGGATTTCCAGTCAGTCCGATAGCCCCACCTTTGACCATGGCATTGTTCTGTTCTGGCAGAGAACTGGTTGCTGGTTTTGTGCACCACGAAATGTCCAGACCTGAATTCTGCTAGGACTGCTGGGTGTCTGTCCGCAAGAGTCATCATATCACGGATGTGTACAGGAAGATCACGATAATTATTTTGATCAATGTCCATGATTTTTACCTCAAAAGCTAGCTAGCTAGCTAACTACCAAGGATAACTCCTTCCTGGCTAAGGTTAAATTAATTTGCAATATGAATAATATTATATAATTATGTAATAATATTGTTTGTTCATAGTCAATCTTTTTACCTGTTAGAATATGTCGGTTGAAGTGCTCTCTAGTACTGTGGCCTTTCATGTTGCCTAGCAACAACTCTCTAAAGCAGGGGTTTTTCAACCAGTGGTCAGCGGTGGTATTGCAGGTGGTGTGTGAAAATGGTCTAGGGGGGTCACCTGTGGATAATTCTGTGCTGTGAAGGAATTAAATTAGCCACACATCTCATGAAACAACAACTAATAACTGAATAATACAGAGACCACAAAGAAATGAATTGGGGTACATAAAAAATAATATTTTTATGTTTTTTTTTTACCTTGACCTTTACATAAATGCATTTTCTTGAATTCTAGTGGTTTCAAATGTATCAGATACAGAATGGGCAACCAGAAGTTAGTAGGAAATGACACCTTAAGTGTTTTTCTACTGTGTTTGGTTCCAACGTGAGGCACTTTTGAATATTATTGGCGGCCATCTTGGATTTGACCTCTACCGTGCCTCAGAGGTCAAATCTGACTTCCCTCCGAATCTGAAAATGAACCTCATGGTATAACCTAACTATGGTAGAAGTTTCATGTTTCTTTCAAAAAGTGCACAATTCCCCTTAATTTGAGGGCTTAACCGCTGTACTAGTAAGTGTGTCCCTTATGAAAAACCACCAGAAAGAAACAATGTTTCTCTTGTCCTTAGTTTAACTTTCAACTTATACCCTATTTTACTTTTACAGGGCCTCAGTACTACCTTTGAGTATTGTAGGTCTTAACTGGAGCTCTCGCCTGTTAGGTTGCTGCTCACGCTCGATTTTGTACCGTCTAGCGGTCGGATCGGAATATTTTTGAAGTAATTATAACGTATTAGAGGATCAAACACATTGTCAGGTGGTGGTGCTGGGATATTTTCACGGAGAAAATATCGTTTTGAGAAATAGTGTATGTTGTACGGCAGAATGTAAGTAAGCTACAGGCCCAAGTGTGACTTAGGTTCAATCTGCATTTCGGTAAGAGGGCGCACGCCGGAAGTATCAGGGCGCAGTGCCCCTGTTCCCTTGTTTAAAAAAAAACCTGAAATTATATTATGAGAAATATTATGAGAAATTACTTACTTTCAAATGTTTTGAATAATGTGAAGTGTTTCCTTTGAACCCAACGTGTTTCCATCAAACGTGTTTCCAGAACTAAAAAGCTGCTTAGGCAAAGTTCAACTCTCAAATACCGGCCAAATTGACCCATGAGAATGAAATGGATTGTGTTCATGATTATCTTTCATGCGCATTTATGTGGCTTGATTTGCCACACACTGCACCCCGACATCATGAAGAGAGGAAGGGTCTACCAGATAAGTAGGCTTACTGCATTGTATATCAGACAGTACATTTAAAAATAATAACTTTAGAATGGGCATAATTTGCTTGATAATCCACACCTGAGAAGACATGCTGTTTGCCTTCAGAAGTGGGCTTGCATTCTCACCATGCTTTTGAGGCTGGTGCTAATTATGTATTTTTTTTGTGCTTGGCGTTTATATATTTATTCCTTTTAGTCAGGCAGCTTAGGACCAGATTTTGAGAAAGATGGGGACACAGCGGACAAAAGCACCACATTTTTTCCACATGTTCTCAATCACCATACCTTTCAATTTTGAGGGGATTGAACTTCATCAAGGTGGCGGATGGCGGCCATCTTGGATTTACAAAACATCAGCTTCCAAGCCACTTTGAAGGTCAATCTTGGTGTCAAAATATAAATTTTCTTGGTCATTGAATTCAATAAAGGTATTTAGAATATCATTAGATAATTATTATGCCAAAAATATATTAATATATTTATCCTGGAAACAGAATATAAAGTTATAATGAAATTAAATGATGCACGACCAGGGGAATCAGTGGTGCACCGAAAATAACAAACCTCTTCCCTAAAAGAATTTCCCTTTGTAATCAGGCACTGACACTCAGGCACTGACGAGGTCCAATAAGTCACACGTGTGTGACCAGGCACAGGGAAGAGATGAGGTCCAATTAGCCACAGGTGTGTTAGACCAGGCACCTGGAAGAGTCAGTGAGTTAAGGGCATGGCAAACCTGAAGCGCGTGCACGCACATGAGGGGGAGGGAGAGAGAGAGCAGAGCACAAGACATGGATCAGATTATGACAGATTACGAGCGCCTCTTGGCACCCTAGTGGATAGGGCTGGGCGATATGGAAAAAAACATATATCACGATATGGATTATTTGATATCACGATAACGATATATATCACGATATGCCCTCTTGCTCTACTGGATAGGGGTGTACTTAAAAGTGTGATCCATCACGACCTGTACCACAATTACTCAGATTGTACTGAACGTTTCCATTGAATCTTTAAATAGTAAGATTAAAACAAAGTGCATGAAGTGACATTTAGTCCAGTGCTTGTGGCTTTCAGTGGTTCTTTAATGTACTTTCAGAAGATAAATCAAGTGTTAAAAAACTTTCTTTTCAATGTTTGTTCATATGTTATAGCAATAATGATGAGAAAAACATTTTCTTATATGGCCACGTATAAAAATAAGAAAATTAAGAAGTTGGCCATTACACATACGCCCCATTGACCGCTTCAGCCCGTTGGTGCAACAGTGAAGACGGTCCTGTAAACAAACGCAAGTAAACAATGGATCTGCGTTTTATCTGGATAAAAAGCATATTAGCGTTTACATTTCCCAACCAATTTCATTTTTATCTTCAAGGGTTTATGATCTACGTGGAGTACCCAAAAAAACCCTCCATGCTACTTAGAATCTAGATAGTTAAGCTATAAACGCCATAGACATACACATGTATGCTATATGTCTATGATAATCGCTGCTAGATGCTCACTGTTCTTGTGCTCCCACAGCTCCTCCACTTTTGAAATACTGAAAAGAAATCTAAACTAATGAAATAGTGCATCTTAAACTACTACCATTTGACCATCATTGAGAAAAATGGAACAGAATCTGCTAATAAATGGCTACACTTGTATTATACTCTTATTATACACGGCTCTTCAAAATGTTCAAAAAAGTTCCGTTGATTTGAATGGGCCACCCCAGCATTTGCACGTCTGTAATGTCTTGATTTTCACTGCTGCGATAAAGTAATGACGCTGTCATTAGCAATGGGTGTCGATGCCCAATTGTATAACAGCGGCTGTGGTAACAGTAACACCTTCCTGCAGCGCGTCCATCATTCATTTTTTTTTAAACCAGAATTAAATTTCGCGGGCTCTCACCGTCAATCATGTCGCAAACGTATGATGCAAAGCAGCGTAATATTAAGCGGTGTCGTGTCGCAAAACCACGTTCTCAAAAAATTATCTTAATATTCTTTTTTTTACAGTTATATAAACTTAGAGTTTGCATAGTAAGAAAAGCAAAATGTTATATTAGGATGTGAAATTATATTAAAATGTATATTAGCTGTATTAATGAAGAAAACAAGTTTATCACGATAGAAAAGATAGAGGAGAAAGATCACGATAGACACGTTTCTATCGTCCTCACGATATATATCGCCATATCGCCCAGCCCTACTAGTGGATGCTTCAGGGTTCTGCCGGTGGAAATCCTCAACCAAATGGGGGTCCAGGATGAAACGTGATGGCACCAAACACCTCTCCTCTGGACCGTAGCCCTTCCAATCCACCAAGTACTGTAGACCCCTGCCACGGCACCGGACCATCAGTAGCCTCCTGACGGTGTACGTCTCGCCCCCATCAATGACCATAGGGGGTGGGGGGGCTTTGACAGGGGGAGAGAGAGGACATGAGATCAGACGACGTAATTTAGAAACATGGAAGGAGGGGTGGATGCGACGCATAGACAATGGCAATGACAATTTGACAGCCCAGGGGTTGATTATCTTGGAGACTGGGAAAAGGCCCACAAATCTTGGGGCTAATTTCCGAGAGAGGACCTTGAGAGGAAGGTTGGCAGTTGATCGCATTAGCCTCTGACTGGGATGGTAGGTAGGAGCAGGGATGCGCCGCCTGTCAGCCATCTTCTTGTACCTCTTGCCAGCTTGCGGCAGATGATGTCTAGTTCGGGCCCATACTCTCCGACAGCGTCTGAACAAAAGCCTGTACAGATGGCACGGCTACCTCCTCCTCCTGGGTTGGAACAAGGGGTGGCTGATAGCCTAGACAACATTGAAAAGGAGACATTCCTGTGGATGAAGAGGGGAGACTGTTATGTGCATATTCAACCCAAGGCAACCATTGGCTCCAAGAGGAAGCATTCTCAGAGACCATGCAGCGTAGTGCCACCTCCATCTTTCGGTCGGTGCGCTCTGTTTGGCCGTTAGTCTGAGGATGAAACCCTGACGACAAACTTGGAGAAGCACCGATAAGCCGGCAAAAATCTTTCCAAAACAGGGCCGTGAACTGTGGTCCCCTGTCAGACACAATATCCATGGGTTATCCGTGCAGCCTAAAAACATGATGGACCAATAGTTCAGCAGTTCCCTTCACAGCGGGGAGTTTAGGGAGGGGTACAAAGTGTGCAGCTTTAAAAAAACGATCAACAATTGACCTATCGCTAAGCCCCGCCCCCCATTGTTACTGTTGCTAACTCGGACACGTTATCAGAGCTGACTAGAGTTTACAATGGCAGCTATCAGTGTCAAAACTATATCCCAAGAGGCTCTAGACAACTTTTGGAGACAAAAGGACCTGATTTCGTCTAGAAGCCTTCAAAAGGGACTTAATTATGCAATGGAGGGATATGTATACAATTTAAAACTCAATATGGTGGATAACAAGCTTAAATTTGAGGCGAGAATTTACAGAGCTCAATTTAAAAGGGAGAAGCCTCAACTCACATTCAGTTAATTTAACTAATCTGGAAGGCACCGATATGTAGACCTACGTTTATTAACAGGCATTAACCTGCCCCTGACAGGACAGTGTCCGAACCATATGGTCCTAACTGTCTAGCTTGTTATTGTTACCTTGTTAATTACCGGCATGCGTGTGTTTCGTTCATGTTGTCATGTAAATCCATTATTAAACCTATGTATACTTGTGCATATCGTTTGTTTTATAGAATGGACTATTTTTAACAAACCTATAACTGACAAAGCTACGCTAGCGCAGCTAGTGAATCGTTAACGTTAGCTAGTTTGAACCAGAGATAACTTGCCTAAGCCTACCATAACATCAGTGGTGAAAGTAAGCAGGTACTGTGAATAATGAGTATGCCTTTTATCATGTAGGCTTAGTTTAGTGCTTTAGCAAAGGAAAATTCCAACCTAACAAATATGGCAGAAGGCTAATGAACGTAGCGTTCACTATGTGGTCTGCCACACAGCTTAATCCACTGGAGATATTTGGACTGGTCTTGTTTTCGTTTAGGAAATGAGATACAATATACCTCGTTGCCTATCCTCTCATGATACCTCGTATCAGTGTTGTATCTACCCCATGCACATAGTTTGGCCATTTTTGTTCAACCTACATTACCACAAACCTCATAAAACAACCGAAAAATCACGGTCTCTAATGCTATCCTATGGAGCTGTAAACTCACGATGTCCGAGTGCAGCTGTTACTAAACTGCCATTGGCCCGTCGGCGGGGCGAATGGTCAATTGTCATGACACACGTGTTGCCACAGGACGGAGGCAGACCGGTAACAAAATCCAGAGCAATGTGCGAAAGGCCTGTGAGGAATAGGGAGAGGTCTGGTTACCGGTCTTACTCCTGGCACAGGTATCACACGGAACCACAAAGCCCTCAACATCACTGCTCATGGTTGGCCCCCAAAACCCACTGCACGAAAAGCAAGATTATCGGGCCCGTATACGCTGTGATACAGCCGCGAATGATCACCATTCCTGGTTGATCGCGGACATTTCCCCGAAATATCTGTCTGCCGCATACTGACGGAATTTCCCGGGAAGGAACCTGCGAGGGGAGGGGGGCCGATGTGTTTAGCATTCTCACCTCCCACTGACAGAGGTGCAAAATGCTCTTATTAGCATATTGACTGTCAGCAGTCTAGCCACACACACCCTGCTGCAGCCATTGGTTGAAAACGACAAGGAATTGAATTAAAACGTCTTGTGATGAGACGGAATGAGATTCTGTCTAAAGGTCAGCTTTCAACTGACAAAACGTATCCCCTCCCATTTACAGCTATTGCCCCATAAAAACGAAATAAAAAATAATTTAATCAATATTCTGTCTTTAGGGTTTTGGTCCGGGGTTATCACATTTCTTGATTCACCTTCCGTTTTCAGAGTTCTGCCTTTAGGGTTTTGATTCCGTGGATGTCACGATTCTTGCTTTGCCTTTCATTTTCAGAGTTCGAGGGTTGCAATGTACTTTGGAGGCTGTTCCACTTATATTCCCGAGCTTCCTCTCTGTAATGTTCTTGAGATTCACTTTTGGCATGTAATTATACAGAGTCGGGCTTACTCTGATATTGAGATAGTCATTTCGCAACTTGGGACACGTTTGCCACTCGTGAATATCTATCCTGTGTTTTTTCAGGTAGATTTTGAAATCTTGCACGAGCTTCGAACCTGCCCTCTTCAGGTTAATGGTATTGTATAACTGTGTCTAACCGCTTAGCCACGTTGCTGTGAGAATCAAGCTCGTCGGTGCGACCAAGTACCTGGTTTATCATTCCTCCCTTCTCTGGCGTATTTCTCTTCTGTTACTGGAGCGTGCGAATTGGGAATTGTTTAGTGGACTTATGTGACGTTTTAATTATGTTCACATAAAGGCGCCCGAGGCAACATTATAACCTTTAGACTCGAATAATAAACGTTCAATTTCTAGTCTTTTTTACACGTAGTAAGTTTTAATAACACCATACCATTACAAATCGACATTCACAGAGGTAGTGGTCCCTGGAGAATTGGGTATACTTTTTATTTATTCATACAGCACAGGATAAACACCCTGTTTTGAGAAGTGGGTATACCCAATGCTGACTGAAAAATAGGTACTCCGTATACCTGCGTATACACTGGAGTACACCACTGGACATTCAAGGAGCAAAGATGAGACGTCGTTGTGTGGTGAGAACTGATAAAAAAATATCGCCTGCCTTCTGTTTTCTACGGTTGATCGCATGTTATGCTAGAAATGGCTTAGCATGGGTAGGATGGGGAAAGATAACACCTTTCCATCCAGACGCAAATTTAGCTAATCGGAATCTGTAAGTGGTTTCCAGATATATATATAGTTGATCTCTCTTATTTGACGAAGCAGTGAGTTAGCTGTCTTTCAATGTCTCTTGTCGAATTATCTCACATGTTTATGGTGGTATGTGTTTAAAAGTTTTAACTTAGGCTATGTGTAATGTTCCTAACTTATATATTATTATTTCACCTTAATGTTCTTGAGATTCGTTTCTGGCATGTAATTATACAGAGTCAGGCTTACTCTGACAGTCTTAAGAGTCGTTAACAGTCGTTAAGCAACTTGGTCCATGGTTGCCACTAGTAGGGATCGAACCTGTGACTTTCAGGTTTTTTAAATCAGTGAAGCAGTGACGGGGTGCCTCCCCTGGCGGGGCGGGGTCTTGTTTTCAATCCACGTCAATTCAATTAACATAACAAAACCTAGGCCTGGTCAAGGGAAGGGGTGGGGGGGGGCTTTCACACCAATGTGGGCTTCTACGGCAATACACAGGGTCGAATACTGTCGTAAATCCCACATTTCATGCAGTGACCGCTGCTTCAGGTTGGAGAGGGTCTGAGCGATCCCAGGGTGGCAGGCCAGAAGTGAACTGTGGCCCCACTGAAGAACCTGAGTACGGACACAGAGAGGCACAAAAGGTTTACCAGGAGGACTGTTCCCCGAACCAGGGTCTTGTGCCAGGGCCAGGGTCTCCACATGCAGTTGTGTGGTAGCCACAAGGCAGTGGGGGGGAGGATAGTTTCGGGACCCTCCTGAAAGACTGGGGCATACAGTCTGGAGAGAGCATCTGGCTTGATGTTCTTGGAGGCTGGTCTGTGAGAGAGCACAAAATTAAATCGAGAAAAAAAGTGACCACCTAGCCTGGCGTGAGTTTAGACGCTTGGCTGTCTTCAAATATTCTAGGTTCCTGTGATCAGTCCAGATGAGAAAAGAAGTCTCGGTTCCCTCCAGCCAGTGCCGCCATTCCTCTAATGCCAATCTTATGGCGAGCAATTCCCAATCTCCAATGCCGTAGTTCTGTTCAGACGGTGAAAGCCTATGTGAAAAGTAAGCACAGGGATGCACCCTATTGTCTGGCTAACCTCTGAGAGAGGACTGCTCCCACCCCTGTGCCTGATGCATCAACCTCAACAATGAACTGTGATGAGGGATTAGGGGTAGCCAACACTGGAGCTGTGGTGAACATGGTCTTTAGGGTTGAGAAGGCACTCTCAGCATCCTTGTTCCAGAGAAACCAGACCTTGGTGGATGTGAGAGCGGTAAGCGGGGCTGCAATGGAACTGTAATTGCGAATGAACTTGCGATAAAAGTTTGCAAACCCCAAGAAGCGCTGGAGCTCTCGTCTGGAGGAAGGAACAGCCCACCCAGTTACTGCCTCTAATGCCTGGATCCATCTGGACGACACCAGGGGAGATCACAAATCCCAAGAAAGTCACAGACTTCTGGTGAAAATCACATTTCTCAGCCTTTATGCATCTTATCTGTTAAATCCTTAATGCTAGAACAGTAGGAGGCGTTAGAATACCAGCCCGCTGTGGCCCATTCCCGTGCTCTGCCAGTGAGGAGGGTGATAACATAGGCGACCCTGGACAGGAAGGAGCCGCAGGAACCAGGCTCACCTGCATACGGCTGTGGAGGTGGCAGGCGTGGTTCCCTGAAGGGAGATGGCCCTGAAGGAACTGGTGCTGGAGGATTGAACTGCAGCTGTTGAAGTTGGGCGGTGAGGTCCTGCAGCGTGCTTCCCAGGGTAGAGAGGTTATGGTGGACCTGTAAATATCATGTTTGTAAAACGTCACTTATTGATATTCCTTACATCTTTACTGCATTCATTGACCCAGAAAATGTACATTTTGACACCAAGATTGACCTTCTAAGTGACTTGGAAGCTGATATATTGACATTTATAGGTTTTACATGCAAACAGCTTAGAAATCCAAGATGGCCGCCAACCACCATCTTGATTTAGTGGAACCCCCTCTGAATTGAAAGGTATGCTGTTGGGGAGCATGTGGAAAAAATGTGGTGCTTTTGTCCACCGTTTCCCCATTATTTTGCTAAGCCACCTGACTATTAAGATTTTAAGTCAATTAATTTCTTGAAATAATTTCTCTTTTTTCAAAAGCATGTGGGCTTTGTCCAAATTATGGTGGAGATAACATGCACGTCAGAACATTTTCAGGAATTCAAAAGTGTGTGTAATCTAGATTGCCTGGAGAAACTTCCAGAAACAATGGAATCAATATTCTGAGCACCAGTTTTGCTGAATTGTACTATGTTTAAAGTAACCTTTACTATTGTCAGGGGTGCAAACTCGTCACCTTTCGGCGAAATTCGCCATTTTTAATCCAAAACAGGTCACTTGTGTGATTTGTGTAGATCTGCAATAAAAATGTTTGGGGGGAGGGGTGGTCCTCCAAGTAATCTGCGAAAGCAAGCTGTCCTGAATATTTTTTTCAACCTTGTTCGTTTGGCTATCCCCTGTCCTCTTGACAAGCACGCTTTTTAAGGCACTTACGGTAACGTGTGACGTTGGGAAAGCTGCTGGAACGTTATGCTATCTAACGTAGGCTAACGAGCTAATGTCAGACAGTTGGCTGCATAGACATGAATAGCCTATTCATGTCTATGGTTGGCTGACAGACGCCTTGCAATTCACATCAACCATTTTTGCTGGTTACAATAACGGTGTTATCGGATAGTACAGTTTCTATTTCTCTGTAACTCTGACAAATCTAAGCATGAAAACACCGAAAAATGTACATTTACATAAAAGACACGGTCGTCAGCCGAGTTTGGTCTGGAGATTAGCTGTTCATCGCTTCACTGGATTGGAAATTCTTTTCCAGCTCACTTTTTCTCGCACACCCCCTTCATTGAGGCAGAGGATACATTCGCCTCCCCTTTGTTGTTTTTTTCTGGCAGATCAGCCAGATTAAATAGCTTCTACACATAGGATACGTGAAATACATTACCTATTATATGGATACAAACGAAATATAATAAAAGTGTCTACAAATAGTTCAGTGATGACAAACGATGAGAAAGCAAAAGGCATGCGCTCAACCCAGTGTGTGAGGGATGCCACAATCTGAGATAAGGTGCAGCTCGTCGCTGCCTGTCCTCGTCTCTTTGTTTGAACAGGAAATGCTCAAAATCAGAGATCAGTAGATACATTTCTATATTTATTTTATCTTATCATTATATGTTTTTTAACTTTTCACTTTTCACTTTTCATGACTTTTACTTTTCATGAGGCTCTGCCTCTCCTGACTGCACATGTAATGTGGTTGGGTTGGCCTATGCCCGTGCAACATTCAACTCAGGAATGTTTATGATAAAACTGCTACCAGAGCACAAAATTGTTTACAACAGCACAAAGTTCTTCATAGATCTAGCCTCTTAATTAAGCTGTCGAAGTGCACCAGATTGATGCATTGAACTTTAAAATGTGCAACATTTTCTAATACGTAAATAAAATATATTCCCCGGGCAGCATGCCCCGGACCCTCCCAGGGGGGTTTGCATCGTTGTCACCTTTTCCATCCCTGATGAGTTTGCACCCCTGATTGTTTACCTTTCATTTGTCTTACCATTTCTCCAAACGTAGATGCCTGCTCAGTATTGGATTTGTTTGTCATAGGTGCACAGTTGGTGTAGAATTACTGCCCTGGATTAACCCTCTGATGACACTTTATTAGCATGTTTATCTATTTCCTGATCACCAAACTTTTGATTCCTTTTAACGGTGGTCTGTGGTACCATGATTCCATTCCACGGCATCTGTGATTGTAGGTATCACTTAAGTTGTCGGCACCGCAAATAACGATTAAAGGGCAGTGACGTGATTACTAGATCAGCCACAGGATTAGTACATTCACGTAAAAATGAAAACCACAGTGTATACTTTCTGCATATTAGCCAAGTCGCTGTTCACGCTGCGCTCTCTAGCTTATGTACATCGTCCCCTCAGTGTTTTGCTTGTTTCGCCAAAGTCCAAAGCTTGATTTCGGGGCACAACATGAAAGGAAAATGTGTAGCCTTTTCTGTTATGCTGAATGTGGACATAACTAAATGTTATTGTCTCATTATAGTCAGATTTGACCACGGTCAACTTGGGGCACCTGGTGTACAACACAATATCCAGTATAGCCCTGCATGTAGACAATTTTATCATATGAAAATTATGCTTAAAAGTTTCACAAGCCTTGTAAATGGGAATCATTGTGGCTCAAACTGGGCCATAGACAATTTCATCTTAGTGGTTCCCAACTTGTCATGGCACACACTCTGTTGATATTTTTAGTTCATTTTTGAGTGTTTTTAAACCAAAATTCCTATATATAGCACCTTTAGTAATGGATGGAATTTGGGTTCTAGGGCCTTCAGGAAAGACATATTACATTCATGCTCTTGGAAAGTCGGTGGACTACTTGCTTGGCATCGAAAACTGGCTCAAAGATCTGTCTGCGTTGGATTCGGCACAGAGGTGTGATATGATCCTGGCTCTCTGCCTAGCTGTGTCTCGTGTTGGAACAGATGTTGAAGCAGCACTGAAAGCCATCCCTGGTATGAAGCACAACATTTTATATTGTTATTATGTTTGATTTAATGTGCTGATCTTTATATGAGCTGCAATAACACATACACTGCTTTAAGTCTCTTCTGGAAACATGCCTTGTGATTCATTAGGGTTTTTTTTTTTAATTGACTTCAATTCAATTGATGCAGAAAGGCTCTCAGTTCATGTGGTGATCACAGGACTCCTGGCCAAACAGACACTTCCCATATCACACACATAGGTGGCTGCTCATATCACACACAGGTGGCGGATCGGTTTTCCAAGATTTCATCTACATAGAACAACCAAATCTTTCTAATATTTTGTTATTGTCAAATCTCAAATGAGAAGCCCTCCACTTTCTCAACACCTGAACCACCTCCACAGTGCCCTATTTGGAGACCAGTTAACCTGGCCTGACAAGCCCTTCCTAGTTGAGCCAAATATGACCTGATGTGTAGACTGGATTGACAGCCTAACTGATGGTATGCACATGCTGATCCAATATAGAGTTGTAGACGTTACCATAAGTGTTACCTTAGTTGAATAGATAATTTAGGGCCAGAAGGTGTTTATAAGTATTTTTTAGTTGTTATATAGCTGGTTAGCATTACATTTGTGATACTTATCGCCCCTAATGACATGTATGTGCAGTTATATCATCAATCTTTTATCGCTCTCCTGTTTTACTTTCTGAACAGAAGCCAAGCCGACCATTCTGGTGGTTCTGCACCATACCTTTGATCGTGATCATGTAGTATCAAACAGCAGTAGGTTTACCAAGAGGAATGACATGCTCATTGTGGACTGTCTGTTTAATGAGGATGATGGATTATTAAAATGTGAAAGAAATGGCATTGCACAATCTACAATGCTGAGATGGATCAACGAAAAGGTAAGTCCTGCAGCGTGAAGTACACGCAATGTAAATTATTTTATTTGAACAATTATAAAGTTGTCATTTTGAGGAAACACAACCTAATTTAATCTTCCCTAACAAGGCAGACTACACAGATAATAGTTAACTTTAACAATAACTAGCTATTCAACTAGTATTTGTTAGGCCCTCCATATTTTGACTTACCTGAAACCCGTCACGTGACCCCGTGACGTCAGCGTAGCAATTTTCTGACACAGACTCGAGCGGAGATGAGATTGAGGAAGACTCCGATCCGGATCAGTTTGTACAGGAGATTGTGGGCATTGAGCTGTACAGATTCGAGCCGTATCTGAAAGACGAGCCAGCAGAAGAGACGAGTTCTGACAGTGATGAGATTGCTGCTAACGCTTAGGCCAAATATCCATTGAAACACATAGTAGCTAGCTAGCCTCGCTGCTAATAAGTATAACGTTAGCATGCTGATATGCTCTCACACGCCCCCCTCATTGAGGCAGTGGTACTGTTTGCCTCCTGTCTCAGGGCTCTTTCACTGCCGTCTTATGTAAGGTCAGCTATTCTAAATAGGATCTACACATACGTGAAATACATTCCCTATTTAATGGATAGAGAGGAACGCTCCCAGCATTACTTCATAGCAAATTACTTTAATTGTCATTTCAAGCTTGCTGGAGAAGGCACTTCAACACCGAGCCACCAGCAAAGAGAGCAGTACAGAGCCGTACAGATTCGAGCCGTATCTGGAAGACGAGACAGACGAAGAGCCGAGTTCTGACAGTGATGAAGTTGCTGCTAACGCTTAGACCAAAAATCCATTGAAACACATAGTAGCTAGCTAGCCTGCTGCTAATAAGTATAACATTAGCATGCTGATATTTACATTTACATTTACATTTAGTCATTTAGCAGACGCTTTTGTCCAAAGCGACGTACAAGGGAGAGAACAATTAAGCTAAGAGCAATAAAACCTGGTGTAACAATAAATACTGTTTTCTTTTTTTTTTTTTTCAAGAAATCGAAAAACAAGTGTGGGACTGTCACTGCTTAAGTGCAAATTAAGCCAAGGTGCCAGTTAGGAAGGGAGGTGCTCTCTGAAGAGTTGGGTCTTCAAGAGCTTCTTGAAGGTAGAGCGGGACGCCCCTGCTCTGGTAGTGCTAGGCAGGTCGTTCCACCAAAGTGGAACTACGACTGAGAATAGTCTGGATTGCCGTGCTTGCACAGGCGGGAGTGCCAGACGACGCTCACTGGATGAGCTCAGCGTCCTGGGTGTAACATTTGCCCTTACAAGAACATTTAGGTAGGTGGGAGCAGAACCAGTAAGCACTTTTGTAGGCAAGCATAACTGACTTGAACTTGATGCGAGCAGCTACCGGCAGCCAGTGGAGCTCAATGAGTAGCGGGGTGACATGTGCCCTCTTTGGTTGGTTGAAAACCAGACGCGCCGCCGCGTTCTGGATCATCTGTAGTGGTTTCACCACGCAAGCCGGCAGGCCCGTTAGGAGGGCATTGCAGTAGTCGAGGCGGGAACTCACCAAGGTTTGCACCAGCAGTTGGGTGGCATACTGGGTTAGGTACGGCCTGATTTTGTGGATGTTGTATAGCGCAAAGCGGCATGACCTGGCGACAGAGGCCATGTGGGCTGTGAAAGCTAGTTGGTCATCAATATTGACCCCGTGGTTTCTTGCTGTTTTGGATGGAGCAAGAGATAAAGAGTCAGTATTGATATTGATGTTGTGGTGGATGAACTGTTTGGCTGGGAAGACCATCAGTTCTGTTTTGGCCAGGTTCAGCTGAAGGTGGTGGTTTTTCATCCATGTGGATATTTGAGCAAGACAGTCCGAGATCCGCTTGGGAAGTTGGTAGCTCAGTTGCGCGGCGTTCAAATGATGATTTTAACAAGCACACCGTGTATATTTTTCAGAAACATATATATCGATTGTGTAATACCACCTTTGTTCTATTTATTTTAAAAATGTTGTATTGAGGTGTCATATGCACTTTAATCAGCATTAGGCTTGTATTCACCAATTTCTTATTCTCAATGTGTATTTATGTATTAATATATTTATTCTTGGTACAAATATTTAATAACCAAGTTGTTATGAGAAGAATAAAAATAGAGAGGTTGTAGCTCCCTAACACATTGTCTGAATGTTACATATAGGGACAGAATAATTGCAGAGTAGGTTTTCCTATTATTGCTCCAGCAGGTCCAAGCAATGGTAATTGTACTCACCCAGGCAGCTTGTGGTGACTGGGAGGCAGGTCCCTGTTTAGTGGAAACTTGCTCAAGAGCAATGAGTGCACTTCAATCAGTGATACCTACATAAGATATGATTTCTGACCCAAAAGAAGTTCCCTGTTCTAAAGTGAAGGATTGCTTTCCATATAATCAGACTGAAATGATTAAAATGGCACACTATGACTACAGACACATTTATCCTTAATAAACTGTAAATATCACCACAATTGTGTTTTTTAAACAGGTTCCTTCTTCTCAAGTGAGCGTACGTGGTAACCTTACAAGAGCTAGGACAGCAAGATGGTAAAGCAAACTTTGCAGGTAAGAATGCCTATTCTACTACTATTCTGCCACTACACGTGACTTATTCAGACAGTATAGAAGTAGAAAATAAACTTTCTATTTTGATTCTTACTATATATCAGTAAGTTTAAGTGAAGTATTAGTTTGTAGTTTCACTTTATATTCACATATTTAGTATCTCTTTAAATATACAATATGAGGTATCTTGTATTGTTATCTCTTAGCATTTAGCACTTAGCAGTCAGTGCCTTTGTGGATTGTGTCTGTACCTTTGGAGAGAGTTAAGACATATTGCATATAGACAGATGGATGGATGGACATGCCACAACTAAATACTCTGATATTCCATGTGTCCATTTTAGAAACACCATGGAGTTTTCCCTCATGAAAGTGGTCCTGATGTCTATGAGGTGATTTGAAGTCAGCCGTGGAGGTTGTTTATAAAGCTCCTGTCATCAAATAATTAATGTAATATGTACTATATATAGAAAATAATTCTGATTGATGCCGTGCCTTTTTTTTCACTCTAAATAATATAATAATCTTAAACTAATTCAAAGATAATATACTAACCTTGCTTAAAATGTTGAAAAGAATATTTCATCTTTAACTTCAGGCCCTTTTTTGTTTTGTTTTGCATGCCACTGTCTAGCTAGGTATCTAAAATTGTCTATTAATGTGTAGTGGACACAGTTCTCTTGCATACAGACCACGACCCGGAGCGGTAACACCTAAGTTAGTATCACAGTATGCCACGGAAACCATGCAAAAGGTGTGTGGACTGTAGTTATAGGTTTGATGAAGTCACTTTGATAAACCTGACAACTGACATCTAGAGGATGACCGGAATGAACAATAGTGTCAATCTTCTGTAATTATTTCAGGACGGCATTTGGTGTCATTAAGTCATATCATATGTATATTGTTGTATAATGTTTAGATATAAAAGTTTAATTAGGAAATTAACAAAGGATGCATTACAATGAATCTGGAGTTACAGTTGTAGTTTCGTCTTTTGCGAAAAGTGAGTTGCTCTAATCTACTGCCCCTTTCTAAATTAAACCTCAATTGGTTTCAGTACTTTTTTTTCTTGACTGTTCAGGTGCTGCTACAGTGATGTCGAGCTATCTTTATTCAAAAAAGCTTGAACTATTGAGATGCCGTTTCAAGTTGAACCAAACATAATGGATAGGAATAGGAAATAATTTTCATTGAAGAACAAGCAGACAATTTGCATTGTATTAAAACAAGGTGCATTGAAATCGAGGTTGCATTCACGTTAATAAGACTGGTAAACAAGTAATTTGGAAACCACTGTCGCACTGGTTTTTATTTTATTGAAATTCATGTTGCATTAATAAAATGTGTTTTTCTGCTGAACAAAATGTGTCTCTTTACTTGGATCTTACAAGTTCTTATAATGTGTCTATATTATCTTATGCTTGCCTATTATATTTCATACTGGTAATGGTATAGGCTTAACTTACACTAGGAGAGACATGCTATGTAACTTTAAAAATTACTATACAGTATTTTTCCATCTTGTGCAATCACTATTTGTGTATTTATAACTGGGCAGGGTTGGTGGTTATAAAGCACTATGCAACATGGTCTCAGATGTGAGAGTCATAGTTATAGAATCTGGTATTACCATTTATAGTACTAAATCAACGTATCATAAGGCATTTTGTACATTGCTGTAGAGTGCAATGCTTCTTTGTAAATTAGTATAACAATTATTATAATACCTTATCAGTGCATTATATTACTTATGTATTCAAAAGTCATTATAGACATGGCCTACAAGTTGTGCCATTCCCACAAGTCCGGTTTTGTTAAAAGACTTTCTTCATATTGCCTATGTTGCCACAATAATAACTATGATTCCAGCTGTCACAGGTGTGCTTTGCATAAAAACACAGTGGCAATACAATGTGCTTAACATAAATAAAAGCAAAAGGTCAGTACATGATCATAAACACAGTAAATGATAGGAAATAAAAGCATAAAAATAACAATAAAAATCATTAGTCTACTTTAGTAAGCAATAATGCTTCAAGGAACTCTTCATAGCCGAAAAGTTTGGTCTTAAGTCTAGATAGTGAGAATAGTTTGAGCGTTTTTTATGTCTTCTGGAAGTTTGTTCCAGAGGTGAACCATATACGAACGGGAATATACAAACAGTTTGGATGGAGCGACTGGAGAAAAGTAATGTTGCTGTAACATTGAACCAGTGTGGAAATAAATCCTCAGAAAGAATGGGCCATTTATTTACTCATCAGCTGCAGAGGCATAGGAAAGGGAGTAGTTAAGAACACTCTGGCCCTGGAGAAGTGAACAAAGTCTACCAACCTCCGACTATGGTCACAAGAGCAGAGAAGATTAAAAATCCATTCGGAGCTACGTCTGGAAGTGCTTCACGTTCTCGACACAAGCTGTGAAGCCTCGGTGTCAACGGTAGCACCACTATTAAAAATAAGTTGTTAATTCACCAGCTAGGCTACTAGCTAGATATCAAATTTAAAATTGATCATGGTTTTCGCGTGAGCAGGTTGAGGTTTCTTCACACGGAAGTTGATCTAAAGTTGTTAGGGAAATCGAAAGACGATTTCGCGGTGACGTCATCAAACTGAAAGTGAAAGTATTTGTAGGCTCGAGATTGATATAACGGCGTAGCTATTATTTAGTTCCGACTGACTAATACTGCCACCAAGGAGGTACGTTTCGGGCAGGCCATTCCGGTTTATTGCGTTAATTATTTGTCGGTGATCATTAAATAACGATCAAGAACACTAGCATCTTCCAAATCGGGTGATTGGCGAGTACAGTAGGCTATTTGGCAATCCTTTTCGACTACAGACTACACTGTCAGCTAGTTATGCACGCTGTGATAGTCGGTAAAGCAATTATCCGAATTTCAAATTTCCAGCAAAAGGGAATATTCCTCCACGACATAACATTCTTAATCTAACTGTAAAACTTTTAAAATGGATCTGAAATCAGTCCCCAATTCTTGTCGAAGTCATGTAGGCTATAAACCTTTGAACTTGACTGTGTGCGTGTCTCGTGAATAATGAATCATCTCCACTTTTGTTCAGGTGAAAGGCAACCGACACCAAAATAACGTTTTATCATGATGAGTGACAGTCAGAACCCCGAAGGTACTGCTGAATTTAAGCTGGGAGATAGTAATGACTGTCGGACGAACACGAGTCCTCCCTCGGAGTGTTTGGACATTGTGCCATCCACAACACAACAGATAGAGTGAGTAATCAACAGCCAATGCACAACACATTACAGGGAAACGTGTGCGCTTTTTAACTTGTTCCTTATCTAGGCCCACATTTTCACTAGGGACAAAAACAATAGAAGTCGATAAAGTATTGAGTTAGAACGTTATAACCGGTGTTCTAGTTGAACATGGTGGACATGTCGTGTGGTGAGATTTGGATGCGTACTCCAACACTTCAGCGCCATGTGTTGTCGTTCGCAGATTCGTACGAACGACCAGTAGGCCTACCTGTGTGTGCGTGTATGTTTGCCGATAAAAAACATGAACATCACCAGTTAATGTAAAATGCATATCCGTGTCAATATCATCTACAGACAACAATACGAAACATACATGAAATTTAGGCTAATGGTGAAATCCTGCGACGTGTTTCGAAACGATGACAAATGTAACGGTCTCGTTACTCTGCCAGCTGTTTACTTGTGTCTGTTTACTGTCTTGTTTCGTACTGTATACAAAATCAGGAGCACACCGACGTGCTATAAACGGTATTTTATTAATACACATGCGGGAGTAACACATAATGTGTGACCTCTGTGTCACGTCTCACTCTAAACACACACCGAGGATGCGCAGTAGGAATGCAACATATTTATCATGAAGCGCACTGATTGCCCAACATGAACATTTCAAATAATATTCTGTGTAAATATTACATTTACCTCAATGACTGGAAAGAAACTGTAGAAAATGACACAGATCAATCTCGGTTCGGATCCTTTCCATGTAGTTAGGCAAGTATTACATGATTATATGCCTCTCACTTGCAGATGCATTCGACTAACCTTGACGAGGATGTATTCCCCATATGATTATTAATCGTTTTGAATTTACCGGTTAGAGCGATTTCGATCGTTTTTGTCCCTAGAAAAAATATGGACCCAAAAATTGGGGACATAGGGCACCTTTCAAACGAGGACCAGCTAACACTGGACAATATCTTTTAGATATGTTGTCTCTCCTCCTGGGACAATCAAGATCACGTCCGTGACACATGATGCCGTGTCTCTGAGCTGGGAACCTCCTCAAGGACTGGCTGAATCTATGAGATTCAGAGTCACCTGGAAAAGTCAAAGCACAGGAGATCTGCTCTGTTCTGAAGTGTCAGTTGCAAATATTTGCATTCAAGGCCTCACTCCAGGAGTGAAATATGAATTTACGGTAGCCACCATCACTGACAATGATGGGCAAAGTACCAAAGTAGTTTCAACAGCCCAAACAACAGGTAATGCCTCATCATTTTACTTTTTTTTAATAGTTTAATGTAACCATATATTTCAGGAGACATAAACACAGATACAGGTTAAGAATTGTAAATCCAGTTGAATGTAAACGTTTGGGCAGCCTTACAGAAAACAGATTCTGTTGATTTTCAAAGTTAAAGAAGTCAAATAGAACCCATACAGCAAAGAAACATTAAACAATGAGGTTTTCCTTACATTTTAATGTGGTACCTTTTAAGTTGTGATAAAATATTTAAAAAAAATGAACAGTATTTGTGGCCTGTGCAAACGTTTAGACGCCCTAGTAGGTCCACAGCTTGCAAATGATTTAAGCAAACAGCTAAAAGTCTCTTTATTCTTGATTTAAGAATTGTCACCCACTCTTGCAGATCACTTCACATATTGGGGATACAGTTAGGGTGTCTTGCATGCACATCCTGTTAAAGATTTGCCTACAGATTTTCAATCACACGCATGTTTAGGGACTGCATGACGTAACAAAAACTACCGTTTACATTTCTTGAAGTACCTCATGATTTATTTTGTGGTATACTTTGAATCATTGTCCTGTTGAAGAGATCAACATCTCTCAGGCTTCAGTTTCTTGACTGACTGAATGACATCTGCATTTTTTATTTACTGATATTTAGAGGAATCCATTCTTCTCTTCATGTGTACGATGTTTCTTGTGCCACTGGCTGCTAGAAAACCCTCAAACAGAACAGATCCAACCAAATTCTTACCATTTCTCAAGGGGTTCTTTAGCTGCTCCTTTTTCCTCCCAAAACACCTTTTGTGATGGTGGCCAAATAATACAATTTTAACTTCATCTCCGCACGGCAGTCATTTCCAAAATGACTCTGGGATATTCAGATTTGACCTTGCATACTTCAGACATTACCATTCATGATGAGGTAGTTGGTGAAGTTTCCCTCTAATGACTCTTAGGAAGGAAGACAGTGTTTACCGCAAGCAGCAGTGTCATGGTGCACCACCACACCTGTGTCAGATAAATATTTCTGCAGGTCTTCTGAGTCACATGAGGAGATTGGTTGGCCCTTCTGTCCAGCAGACATGCAGTTTTATTTGAAAGTGTTCCTGGTCCTTAAGACCTCTTATTGACTTCCACAGTTACCCTTCACAGCCATTTCTTAACACATTTCAGTCATTGGACATTTCAAGCTGGAAATGCTTTGATATCTTTTTTAAACTATTTGCTGCTTTGTCAGTTGCTGAGGAAAGAAATATGTTTGAGTGTTGCCACATTTGAGGAGTCAGAGAATTAGTTGACATGAACTGACATTACCGAATAGAAACTTTTCCCTTTTTTACAGAGTCCTAAGGCTTCACAAGTCTTAAATGTTATGTCCTGAGACTTTAAAGTGGAAGGTTGCCCAAACCTTTTTGAATAATAACTGTTTTTTTTTTTTCAATTTTTAACTATGACAAAAAGTGCAGAGGCATTTGAAGAAATCCTATTTTTTTTTTTATCTTGCTTAGCTGCTTAGTTCCATTTACTTCTTTTCACTTAAGAAATCAAGAAAATACAGAACTTGCTCAGGGGTATTCAAACATTTGCATACAACTGTATGTTAGAATGGTCCCAGCAGTGATATTGGTGAATTAAACATGCATTAAAAGTGAATGTTGGGTGTATTTTCATGGTCCTGAAAACAGCAATTTTGAAAACGAATATGATTCATATGTAATATGTAATATGTGTAACTGCAATCCATTCTTCCAGATGTTCTTGTGCCAAATGAACTGACCGTGCAAGAAGTGACCACATCATCAGCTCACCTTAGCTGGACTCTGCCACATGAGGTGGACCTGACTTCTCATAGTTTCCGCATATCTTACTCCAGTACAGGAAAAGATGAGGAGTTTATTTCCACTTCCTCGTACAGCACAGTCATCACAGGCTTGCAACCAGACACAGACTACACTGTCAATGTCTCCGTTGTGTGCCACAGTGGAATTTGCCAGCCTGCCTCAATCACCATCCGTACTAGTATGTCAATTACAATATTATTTCATTAATTAAGTGGAACCGTTTCCACCATATTGGATTTCATGAAAATGTTTCAACATTTTTCACAGGTCACACTCTTTTCCAATTTTCACCAGAGCCAATTCAAATGGGTGGCAAAGTCGACTAGCAGGAAATGTTAAAAAAAAAATGAAGTGAGCCAATTGATCCTATTTAGACTACAGTATAAACCAGTTAAGAAATCTCATTTGTATATTACTAGTTTTAGTTTGTAAAGAAACAGCCCATATAAGTCACATTGCAACCAACTCAGTAACACTTGAAGTAGCTTTGAGTGCACTTGAGGTGGTTGTCTTGCACTATTGACACAAACAGATATCTCCGCTGCACTTTAGACTACCTGTTGATAAACATGCAGATAACTCACTCTGCTAGAAGGCGGTTAGCAGATATGGTGTGGTTCTATGGAGTAAGGAAGCTGTCAGAATGTTCGTGTGTATAAAATAGATATACGTGCATATTTTTTGAAGTTGAGCAGAAAATACATATTTGTAAACTCTTACAAACAGAAAATGCAACTGCACGATTACGATTTCTTCATTATGAATACGAATTCACGAATTACAAACACGAAATACAACTTCACGATTACGGTTTCACAAATTACAAACACGAAATGCAACTCCACAAGTTACGGTTCACAAACGTGACTAAACTGTCAAAAATACGTCACCACTTTTATACGTCACCACAGACATTATTATTGAGCAGAGGATACATCGATCCCACAGACTGCGCATGCATTCAAGTTCCCGACCAAAGCCAAGAGAAACCATAGTAGTGGCTTAACAACACGATCGTGACCGGGGTGATAAAAACATGAAATTTGGCACACAGTTAGCTTTTACCCTATCAAATGATATCAGAAGGGGTGCCCAAGTGAAACTTGTTTCGTTTTAAGGAGATTTTAAGTTTTGACCGATATCAGGATATGCGTTACCTGTGGTACGATTTTCAAAACTGATTTTTTTGCCTAGAAATGCTCACCAAATAAGTGTTATTCATGTATGTTTGTGTTTTATAGTTTGCTTTTTATATGTGTTGGTTTAAACAAAGTAGCAAAATTAAAATAAACAGACAAAAATACCATGCGCGAGCTCATCCTAGATTGCGGAAGACGTCCTGGTACAATAACAACATAAATAGCCTTCACAGCATGTTTTTTTCGACATTGTGAACTGATTTATTTTCAAATAATCTATGTTTCCAGTGTATTTCGCTTACAGGCTACTCTACACCTTTCATGACTTCAAATAACGTATTGATTAAGCATATAAGCCTATTCAGTGAAGCAGCAGCTTGGCTCCCCTCTCACGGTTCTATGCGAGAGCACCCCATCTATCATCATGAAAGTAAAAAACAAATAACGATAAAATTAAAATAAATATTAATGTCATGGTCTGAGTAGACCACAGGTTCAATATTTGTAAAGTGTTTAATTTCTTGTGTTAGAGCGCCCTCTTGTGACCTTAGTTGGTATCTATAAATAATTTTGAATCCATAGCAACGCTTCCCGCTCCGTGTTGAGAGAATTGGTGTGATTGATTATTACGGAGAACGCTAGTTACTGTTTCTAAGATTTCCACCTGCATTTTAATCATATCTTACTTAACCGTAATCGTGAAGTTGTATTTCGTGTTTGTAATTCGTGAATTCGTATTCGTAATGAAGAAATCGTAATCGTGAAGTTGCATTTTGTGTTTGTAAGAGTTTACAAATATGTATTTTCTGCTCAACTTCAAAAAATATGCACGTATATCTATTTTATACACACGAACATTCTGACAGCTTCCTTACTCCATATGGTTCCCCCCAAAAAAACATTATTTAATTGTAATTCAATTAATCTTTTTCACAGGCCAAGTACATGGAAAGCCTAGTGGCTCTGACATGGCCATAAACAATTCCAGCCAATCAACAGGTTGGCCCTGGAGCACGAAGGGAGGTGTGTTATTTGATTATATTTCAAATATCGACCTTTTACCAGAATCCTGAATGACATATTTCTTTTTATAAGGTTCTATATGCAGTTCTGACTAGCTGTTGGCAGCGTGTGGCCTCCCACAGGGGAAGCAACCATAGGTCTAGTGCCCTGTGTGCTGCAGTACAATTTATAACTCCGCCCATTCCCTTGTGTTTCAAATACAAAGCAGCTTATTCTCCATGTACATTTTCTCATCTAAACCATTTTTCCATCGACAGTGTTTAATTCAAACAGTTAGTTTCCCCTATGCTGAAATGTGCACATTTTAGTTTGGTGTAGTTAAAGTAAAATTTGCACTGGAAGAGACCAGCTGGAACACCTGAATCGCACCCATTCTGGCTAATTTTGTGGAGTAGTTGAGTTTTTAGGCTAGTCAAGTTTGCCAGGCAACTGTTAAATGTAATGGTTTTAACAGTCATGTCCTTTTCTTCAGCCTTCATTCATTTATTTATTTTTCTGACAAACCAATATATCATTTTAGCTCCATTTTAAATGTATGTGTTTCCTACTTTTACAAGCTAATTGGGAATAGCCTAAAATGCAAGGTAAATGTCACTGGCAGTTCTGGTTTTGATGGCATAGGAAATGCAGTGTTATGTCATGTTTTTGTTAATCAAATTAGGCTTTTTAATTCTAGTGCTAATGTAAGTAATCCGATACGTAATCATACCCTGAATTACAGAAAAAAGAGTGAATGTTATAAACGTTTTAAAAATGCTTGTCAAATATTGTGTGGGTGTAGAACAATCTAGCCAGATATACCCTTACTTCTGTGCTACAAAGTTCATGTTTTTCAACTGAAACAAAGTTATCGTGTTGGCATACAGTCAGTATTACCGTATCACATTACTTCACCCATTTCTGCTCATAATGATCATCGGAGAAGGATGGAAGTTGCATCTGCTTCATTGCTAGATTGGAGTATTGCAATTAATAGAACAAAAAAGATGCGTAGGCAAAGGCAAACCCTCAAAAACTGGTCAAATTGACCCAGTAGAGGTCCGAAGTGACAAACAAATGAGTAAAAGCAAAACTGAAAACCCCAATATGAACAACAACCGCTTTGGTTCATATTGGGGTTTTTACTAATTTGTCTGCACAATATAACAAAATGCGTAAAACAGCATTGTATATCAGACAGTAAAATTAACAATCTTAACTTAATAGGCATAATGTAAATATTGTTGGGCTTGTGGAACATTGAATGTTCACATTGTAGAATGACAGATAAGTTGTGAAGAGGTGAATCTTTAAACTTTGTGATAGCCATGGTACATTCAAGGAGTGTAACTTGATTAAATAGCGCTAGGTAGGTCATTCCACTATTAAACCATTGGGTAGGCCTAATGAGGATGATGGTATATTCCACTTAGTATGTGAATTAACGGACCTTGGTGCTTCATGCTGGCATGCTGGCATGTTAACGTAAACTAAAATGTACAATATCTTATGCCATATTCTGATCTGGCCAGATGTTGGCGAGAGACCTCCTGAACACAAGCAACACTCCACCACCTCCGCCTCTGAAGGTACGGTTTAAAATATGGCAGTTAGTCTGAAGTAATTATAAAGGGGTGTATGTGTCCATACACATATAGTACATGCATGTACAATCGCGTTAATACAAAGATGAAAAGGATTAACAGGTTGTGAATCGTAGCATATGTCCAAGTGTTTTGCTTGTTTCTCCAAAGACCAAAGCCTCTTCAGGGCACAACTTGAAGCAGGGAAACCTTGGTCCTTTTCTCTGACTCTGACTGTGGACATAACAAAGTATTATTGTGTTTCATTATAGTCAGATTTGTGTGTTTCGTCTACTGCGGACTGCCTGTCCCCAGGACTCACCTGTGATTTTGTCTTTGTTTTTCCAAGATCTCCCTCCTCCTGGGCAAATCAAGATCAAGTCTGTGGCACATGAGGCTGTTTCTCTGAGCTGGGAACCTCCTGAAGGACTGACTGAGTCTCTGAGATTCAGAGTCACCTGGAAAAGTCAAAGCACAGGAGTTCTGCTCTGTTCTGAAGTGCCAGTTCCTAATATTTGCATTCAAGGCCTCACTCCAGAAGTGAAATATGAATTTACTGTAAACACCATCAATGACAGTCGTGGACAAAGTACCAAAGTAGTTTTAACAGCTCAAACAACAGGTAAAGCCTCAAAATTGTAATTGTATTACATTTGTATAGTTTACTATAACCATATATTTCAGCAGATATAAACACAGATACAGGTTCAGAATGTTGTAAGTAAAAAATATCAGTTGTATGTAAAAGTTTGGGCACCACTCTAGAAAAAAACTGATTCTGTTGATATTCAAAGTGAAAGAAGTAAAATAAAACCCATCCAGCAAAGAAACATTAAACAATGAGGCTTTCCTTAAATTGTAATGCTCCGGTACCTTTTCAGTAATGATAAAATATCAAATTAATAGTTATTGTGGCCTGTGCAGAAGTCCACACTTAACAGCCCTTTGTCAGGTATTACAGCTTGCAAATTATTTTTTTAGAGAGCTAAAAGTCTCTTTATTCTTGGATTATAAATGGTCACCCACTCTTCCTTGTAGATCACCTCAAGTTTT
Organism: Sprattus sprattus; assembly: GCF_963457725.1. Lineage (NCBI taxonomy): Eukaryota > Metazoa > Chordata > Actinopteri > Clupeiformes > Clupeidae > Sprattus > Sprattus sprattus. The sequence continues at coordinate 13,617,932 of NC_137919.1, forward strand.
TGGATACACTAAGGGTGTCTTGCATGCACATCCTGTTTAAGATTTGCCTACATGAAATGACATTACAGAATAGCAACTATTGACCTTTTTTACCTAGTCCTTATGAGTCATAAGGCTTCACAAGTCTTAAATGTTATGTCCTGAGACTTTAAAGTGGAAGGGTGCCCAAACTTTTGCATACCACTGTAAATTAGAATCCTCCAAGCAGTGATATAACTTTATTCAAAAGTTAAAATGCAGTGTATTTTCATGTTCCTAAAAGCTGAGCAGTTTAGATTTTATTTTTTTCTGAAGAATGTCACATTTTTCATATATATTATGTGTAACTGTAATCCATTCTTTCAGAAGTTCCTGTGCCAAAGAAACTGACCGTGGAGGAATTGACCCCAACATCAGCTCTCCTTTTCTGGGCTCTGCCATATAACATGGACCTGACTCCTCATAAATTCCTCGTATCTTACTGTTGTGCAGGGAAAGGTGAAACATGTATCTCCACTCCCTGGTACAGCACAGTCATCACAGGCTTACAACCAGAAACAGAGTACACTGTCAGGGTCTCTGTCGTGTGCTACAGTGGTCGTTTCCAGGCTGCTACAACTACCTTCCATACTAGTATGTCAATTTTGATATTGTTTCATGACTGTTATTCTCTAAAGCTTAAATTATCCTGAGGTTGCTGTACGTAACTGTAATTGGGGTCAAGCAGCACAGCAGGCATTGTGTTTCTGCTCATTCTAATTCATCATCATCATCATCATCATCATCATCATCATTTGTATCTTAATTCCATCATGGCAGCCCCGTAGAACCGTACTGTAAAATGTACAATAACTTATTTTCTGACCTGGCCAGATGGTGTTGAGAGACATCCTAAAGACCAACAACCCTCCACCACCTCTACCCCTCAAGGTATGGTTTACAATATAACAAATACTCTGCAGTTAGTCTGACATTATTATAAAAGGGATGTACTGTATGTGTCCGTACACATTCAGAACATGCATGTACAATCACATTAATACAAACATAAAAATGATTAAGAGGATGTTATGTAAAAATGACTTACCTTAAGCTAAAATGATCCTGAGGTTGCTGTACGTAATTGTGATTGGGTTCAACCATCAAAGCTGCATAGACACACATAAGGCCCTATTTTAATGATCAGAAACGCAAGTAGGACAGCGCCAAATGCAAGTAGCTGTGTGGGCGGCTCTATGGCGCATTTGCTATTATAACGGCGGGGCAAATGTCAAATGGGTTGGTCCAAAGGAGGTCACTCAGCCATAGGTGTGGTTTGGGCGTAATATGCAATAAACCATTCAGAGCGTCATCTCACATTCCCTTTAAGAGCGAGGAGCGCATATTCCATAGCGGCTTGTTATTATAATGGCGGAATTACCTGGAGGAAGACCGTGAGGCCACCAGAACGTATGTTACCAGAAACACGCCAATATTTTCCCATGCTTGTTTAGAGAAATGTTTCCACTTTTCATTTCTCGTTTGTATTTTTTCAGTTACTAGCATTCGTTTTTTGGTGGCAACATATATTTGAAATAAAAGTCACAAAAACATACTTTCCGATGTTTCACCCTCACTGAATCACTAGGTTATGTATGCATGGTAATAATATTGCACCCATCGGCACATGCAGTTCAACCTCACGTCTTCTAAAGTCCTCTAATCTATCCTCATTTATGTCATTGACACATCCATGATTCATGGCAATGTTGTGTAAAACACTGGGGGGGGCACGTATGTGAATATGGGTGCAGTCTATAGCGCCAAGGACGCCAGGGAACCCATACTTCTCCCAGAACGTCTGTGTTGCTACCCGATTCAGCACCCTCCACGGCAGATGCACCCCCTCGAGGGAGCGTGCACCACTCGTTTGATCGGAAAGGAAAGCAGTTTGCCTAAACAAACGCAGGGAAAATTACTATACTACAATTTCATTATTTGTGAAAGAGATGGAAGAGAAGAGAGCACAAGTGATTACAGTCTTTAGAACTGTTCTAAAGAGTACAAACAACCGATGTTTTTCTTCCAAAAACCTAGTATAATAGCGATCGCAAAAGAACACCTTTTTGTTCTGTGGAAATATATAGCCTACCCCAGCCATGACTACAAAATTAATTAACTTAATTTTCCTTTGAGCAAGTTGAATGTATTTGACACAGTGTTTCACGAGACTAAATATCGAGGGGGTGCATCTGCCGCGGAGGGTGCTGAATCGGGTACAACACTGCCATTACAATTAACCTGAATCATTTGGGTGAATGTGTACGCTACATGTATGCCTATTTTTAACATATCTTGGATATGGATATCACAATGATTTCCTCATGTGGTAAATACTTTATTTTCCTTGTAATTATATATGGCTTGCCAAAAAAGTGGTGTAAATCTCTCGTGTAGACGAGAGAAGTAAAGTGTAGGCTACTGGGCAGCCAAGCACGCGTCCTTAAAATAGCGTTCTGAATACCCGCTACAGACTTTACACATTGCGCCTCTGACATTAGACTAGCTTTTTTCTGGTCAACAGCGCACGGCGTTGTTTTGAAACTGCAAAATACCACTTGCGCCAGAGAAACGCCTTTTCTGTTCCGCCCCCGCCCATGTAGGCGCAAGTTCATTTCGACGCGCGCCTCTGGAGGGAAAATCCCGCTGTGCGCCGGGTGCAAGATAGGAATGATACATGCGTCGGTGACAATGTCAATTGCGCTGGGTGCAAGATAGGGCCCAGTGTGTTTCTGCCTATTCTTATTCATCATCATCATCATCATCATCATCATCATATTCTGTATCTTAATTCCATCGTGGCAGCCCTGTAGAACCGTTCTGTAATAATGTTTGAAATTTGGCACACTGATTGGGAACAGTCTCCTTCTCACCTAGTTTCATACCGGCGCCTTGAGTGCTCAAGTTCCTTGAGTTACAATTTTCAGCAATTGCTTGCTGCAGATAATCTTCAGACCAAGCCTCACAAACGTTATCAGATGGATTTTAGATTTTTCAAAAGCGTTCCAATATAGCCAATCGAATTCGGACAACCAGGACATGAGGTCATTTATAAGCAACCGTTTCATTAATTGACACTAAACTTTGAATAAGGACCCAGGGCCCCCTCCTGAGGTTTTCTTATTGAGCAGAATTTAAACCACGGTCAGAAAAGTCGGTCTAATAAGGATGATAGTATATTCCACTCATGTGAATGAACTGATCTTGTTGCCTCATGCTGTCATGCTTATGTGAACTATAATTAAGCAATAAGGTTCGAGAGGCAGTACGGTATTGTCAATAATGTACTTGTTCGAGGGAGTTGTTAGGCCCGACGCGCAGCGGAGTAAAATTAAATTATAAACAGTAAGCTGCCTTTCAGCACAAAAAAGTTCTAGTCACTTAACATTGTGTATCGCATTTCAGTAGCCAAGAGAAAATCGTCCCCCTTTGTGTGGCTGTTGCTATGCAACAGACAAATAGCATTGGGAACTTCACGTCTGTTAGACTAGCACAAAAGCTACGTGTGTTTCAATGGGTTTTTGGTCTAAGCGTTTATAGTCACCTACAAATAATATTCAAGACTTTCAGTAAAGACTTACAATACTCTGCAACATTCATGTAGCACAGAAACAACTAATTTAGACATATAAAAAGTCGTGTAGATAGCTTAATTCACATGAAACATTCCCCACTACATTAGCCACAACACGCTGCCATCTTGGATAGATATTTTTTTTTTAGTGCGTACTGATATGGAACGCTCAGGTAGATGAAAACAGGTCGTACAGTTACTATACCGTTGAATATAGCACACCCCGGAACTCACTCTCAGAATGGTGGATTCCATCTACCCGTGTTATAATTCCATCTACCCGTGTTATAATGTACAATATCTTATGGCATTTTCCGACCTGGCCAGACTCATATCCGACCTTGACAGGTGGTGTTGAGATACCTTCTAAGGACAAGGAACCCTCCACCACCACCTCTACCTCTGAAGGTATGGTTTAAAATATGAAGATGACTCTTCAGTTAGTCTTATTATTTAGTCTTATTATTAAGTTATTATTAAAGATGTGTATATGTGTACCGTGCCACAGTAGAAATGTGTCTAGAGATTTGGCTATAACGTTTCAACCGTGGTATACTCCTATTTTGAAATCCATCCTCTTATTTAGAAATGTTGACTTTCGTTTCGTCAAATGACCGGACTTCTTGCGAAATGATATGAATTCGCTCTCTGCACAAAACCTGTTACCAATGACAGCGGTCACTTCTTTTTTGCAGCAGTGAAAATCAAGATATTACAGACGTGCAAACGTTGGGGTGGCCCATCCAAATCAACTGAACTTTTTTGAACATTTTGAAGAGCCATATAATACGATCCCCAGTTCAATCTTGAAGCACATAACCTGCAAGGACTGTCATGCCTACTACTCAAGTGTAGCAACTTTGTCCAGGAGGACTTCAGATTGGATGACACTGCAGAGGGACTTTGTCTTCAGTTTTAGGGCTCCTAGAGGAACCCTTTTAAGGGGCCTTGCAGTGGCAGTGCAACAGTCTTTAGGTGGTGCATGGGCATAATTTGCCACACCTGAGAAGGGTGCTTGCATTCTCACCATGCTTTTCTGGTGCTCACTATGTGGTTTATTTGTGTTTTGCGTTTATATACAGTGGTGGCCAAAATTATTAGAACACTAGACATATTTAAGAGTTTTCAGTTGTTTTTGTTGAATTGGCCATTAAAATAGCCTAAAAACGAATTCAATATCTACAAAGTCATCATTATGCTCTATAAACCATAGAATAGAGCCATCATAATAAGATTTAGGTCATTTTCCATACAAAAACAAGCTAGGCCTATTTCACTGTCAATGTCACACAATCATGTTCCTGCACAGAAGAAGCCAAATGACTTGTGTAATCATTGTCAGGTGTTATTGTGGTTAAATTGATGGTGATGCAAGAGTCTTAGGACACAGCTCGGCAATTCTTTTGAATGTACAAGGCCTATCCTACTCATTAAGTGATTGGTAACATCAGGGTTTTGTCACTGAGGCCACACCACCAAATGGTATAGATCCAAAGCCTCTAGAAGCAGTCTTGAAGCACATGTTGCTCTTTGAACATGGCTAAGGTGAAGAAAGAGCTTACGAGTGAGCAACGGGTTCGTATAAAGGCTTTTTTTGATGCTGGTACTCATTGATGCTTTGTTACTGCCCCATAGCCAAGGACTTGAGATGCAGTCCAAGCACTGTAAAGTACACTTTAGATGACTAAGGCACCAGAACCGAAAGGGGAGAGGTTTCAAAAAGGAACTCTCAGACACACAAGTGAAGCATCTCAAAATTCTCAGTCTTCAGGACCGAAGAAAGACTTTACAAGAACTGTGTGACGAGATCAACATCACAATGACTAATGGTGCAGCAGTGCCTTCAAGAACTGTCCGCCGGAAACTGGGAGAAGAAGGACTTTTTGGCAGAATAACAGCAAAAAAACATTACTGAAAGAGAACAATTGAGTGTAACGCCTGAAATTTGCAAAAGAAAACAAGAAATGGACAAAGAAAGATTGGTTTAAGTGTTGTGTACTGATGAGTCCAGGTTTGAATAGTTTGGCAAGAAGCATAGCGTGTATGTTCCACGAAGTGAGGGGGAGAGATATAAAAATTAGTGTCTCTTGCCAACAGTTAAACAAGGAGGGGGTAGTATTATATTGTGGGCTGTAATTTAAGCCTCAGGAACAGGTGACTTTGGCTAAATTGATGGCATCATGGATACAAAAGTATACCACAACATTCTGGTGAGGCACGGAGTTCCTTCTTGGAGATGTCTTATTGGGCCTGGATTTATTTTCAAAGAGGAGAGTGACCCTAAACATTATTTCAACTATTGCCGGATCTACCGGCGACAAGGAATCTGCTGGAACATTGAAAATTATGGACCGGCCCCCTCAAAATCCGGACTTCAAACCCATCAAGCAAATTCGGGGCAAGTTGGAAAATAAACTTGACAGATCTATTGTAAATTCCAAGGAAAGCCTTTGGCTTGAGTTGCAGAAGGCATGGGATAACATTAGTGTTGAAGTTCTCAAGAAATATATTGACTCCATGCCAGAGAGATGTGCTGCTGTAATTGCTGCAAAAGGTGGACGTACCACATATTAAAGTTAAAAGTGGATAAAAACAGTAGGACTCACTTCATCTGATATTTGTTGTGCTCAGAACAGCCATCTGCATGTTTCATGAACATTATGAATTTAAATCATGTTTTGGAGGCAAAAAAAAGGTCATTATTCTCAGATCTGTCAGGCGTTCTAATAATTTTGGCCACCACTGTATATTTTCCAGTGCTGTCAAACGATTAAGATATCAAATCGCGATTTATCGCATTTTTGTCATAGTTAACTCAAAATGAATCGCGATTAATCGCAAATTTGTATCTATTCTAAATGTCCCTTCAATTATTTTTTTCCATCATTTTTATTTTATTTTAGTGCTCTTATCAACATGGAAAAGTGGATTGGCTTACTTTATGCAATGTTTTATTGGATTGAAAAACAACATTGCCAAACAGGGCGGTACTAAATAAAATTATAAAGTGCACATTTCAGATAAACAAGGACTCAGCCTATAGTGCAGTTAAACCATGGCTAAATATTTTCTTTTTTTCAAGTTTGCTGTGAACATAGAAGTCAGGCCTCTTATTTAAAAAACAATGAACCGTAACACTTAGGTTACCAAGTAAAGGTAAGCCTACTTCTTCTGTGCTATCAGCCAGCTGCCTGTTGACATTTTCAGACAACAGTGAAGCTCGCTTCTTTTGCACAACACAACTTTTAAAGGTAAACTTTCTATCCAGAAGCTTTTTATCATCCATTTCGCCGTATCGCGCTCACCATTCACTCAAACGTTACGTTAGCCTACTACACAGTTTGCGAGGCCAAAAAGAAAGTTTATCTAAAAAAAAATTAAAAACCGCGTTAAAGCAGCACAACGGATCAATAGCTATTCGCGAACGGCATGCTAGCAGCTAAAACTAACGAAATCTCTTGAAATGTGCTGACTTTGACATTATGACAAACTAGTTACTCAACGACTGTCCTTACACAGTCAATCATCAAGCAAGTGCAATACAAGACAAAGCAAGACGGCAAATAAGCTACTTACTAGATCTACAGAAAGTCAACAAGTCAGGGCGGTGGGCTGTGGCAGGCAAAACTACAGAACGCAGTTATATGCCTAAGGACCCTTGTATCGCAATGGCACGGAGGCGATTCTCCATATTAAAAGTCATTGTAGCGACCCAATTTTTTTTAAGCTGTTATTTATTTATTTATTTATTTTTTAACTTTATTGCCCATGATGAACATTGCAGACATTTTTTGCGGTACAACATCAATCATAAAATAAAAAGACACACAAAAGAAAAAAAAAACCAGTCACCTTAAGGTTGGGCTTTAAGTCATCACATATGTTGGATATATACAGTAGGGTCATTTTACAGAGATACATCACACGCTAGGCAACTTGGTATTCTTAATTCAGGTAAAGAATGACAGGTGTCCACCTTCGTATGAATATAGGTACTTTTAGCTGAAGGATTGCAGTCATATTTTCCATTGTATTGACCTGTTTGACTTTTTGTTTCCATTGAGCTATTGTTGGAGGGTTAGGGTTCATCCAGTTAACAGTAATCATTTTTCTCGCAATCATCAACAAAATATGTAACATATAGCACTGGTCCTTAGTAAACAGTTCTTCCTGTGTTTTTTCCAGTAAAAAAAATAAAGGGTCCATGGGAATATCAGTCCCAAACATTTTTTCCAACTCTTCCTTGATGCCATTCCAGAATGTCTGTATCACAGGACAATCCCAGAATATGTGGGTTTGGTCCCCAACCATACCACAATTCCTCCAACATTTGTCAGTGGCATTATTTTTAAACACTGATACTTTCAGAGGAGTCCTAAAGAATCTTATCTTTACCTTCCAGTCAAATTTTTTCCACATCTGACTACCAACCCCCTTGTGACATCCACTACAAATATCTTCCCATGTGTCATCATCTATAGTTGTGTTAAGTTCCATTTCCCATTGTCCTTTAAAATGTAAGGTGTTATCTGACGTGTCTATCATCAACCTTTTATACATATGAGACACTTGGTGCTTTGTTGACACAGATTGCTGAAAACTATGTATGAAGTGGATCTCAATATTAATAGGGTCTCTTTTAATACTATCCACGTCTGTGTGCTTCGTAATGTAGTGTCGTATTTGTAGATATCTATATAGGTCACTTGAGGGCAAGTCATATTTGTCTTGGAGTTGTGAAAAAGATTTTAAAGTATTTCCATCAAATAATTGATTCATAATTTTTAGTCCCTTCTCAGCCCATACTCTGTAGGTATTATCAACCAGAGATGGGAGAAACTCTATGTTTCCTAGAATGGGCATTGCCCTTGACAAGGCTACAGTTCCCTTTAGTTGCTTTGGACATTGTTCCAGACCTTTAGTGTGTGTTTTACCCATATGTTATCTATTTTGATTTTTTTCTGAGACTGCTGACTTAGAAATGGAAGAGTAGATATTGATATCCCTGGTAAAGAGTTCTGTTCAATAGATACCCACCTATTCTCCTCATCCTTGACAATCCACGCCACTATTGCTCTAAGCTGGGCTGCCCAGTAATACATTTTTAGATTAGGTAGACCCAGTCCTCTTTTCTCTTTGCTTGCCATCAATATTTTCAGACGAATTCTGGGCCTCCTGTTTTGCCATATGAATTTAGATATAAGTTTTTCAAGCAGCTTAAATGTGGATTGTGGAACTAGAATAGGTAGAGACTGAAACAGGAAAAGGAGTCTTGGTAGGACATTCATTCTAACCAACTCTATCCGACCAAAAAGTGACAAGGGCAATACATCCCATCTGGTGAGATCTTGATTGATCTCCCTAACCAGTCTGCTATAGTTTTCAGAATATAGTTGTGTTGGTTTTGGAGTGAGAATAACGCCCAAATATCTAAATCCCTGCTTAGATCTCCTGAAAGAGACCAACTCATCTAATTGTGAAGGCCATTCACCACTTATCATCATGGCTTCAGATTTATTTACATTGATCTTATATCCTGACACAGCACTGTAATCATTTAAGCTATTTAGAAGTGCAGGAATAGATACCATGGGGCGTTCTAAGAATAAAAGTATGTCATCTGCGAATAAAGCTAATTTATGTTGAATCATTCCTTCATCGGATATGCCTTGTATGAGGGGATTGGTTCTTATTAATTCTGCTAGTGGCTCAATGCTCAATGCGAATAGAGAAGGGGACATAGAATCTCCCTGGCGGGTACCACGCCCCAGGGGGAAGAAGTCGGAGCAATGACCGTTTACTCTGACTTTGGATCTGGGTTTTTTATAGAATATACCAATCCACTTGACAAATGTATTATTGAAGCCCATATATCTGAGGGTCTGCTGGAGAAAGGTCCGGTCAACCCTATCAAATGCCTTCTCAGCATCTAAGCTGAGAAGCATTGAAGGAGTATCCCTTTTGGCTGCACTTGCTTGTAAGTTCAGGGCTCTTCTGACATTATCAACTCCTTGGCGATTATTAATGAAACCGGTCTGATCTGGTTTCACAAGTTTATGTATGTATTTTTGAATTCTTTCCGCTATAATTGAGGTAAGTATTTTAAGATCTACGCATAAGAGACTGATAGGACGATAGGATGCACATTGGGCTGGGTCGTTATTATCCTTATGGATGACACTTATAATTGCTTCTGACCACGACCCAGGCGGATCCCCCTTTGTTAGTGCGTAGTTATAGCCTTTGCATAAAACTGGGGTCAGCTCATTCACATATGCTTTGTAATATTCTCCTGAAAAACCATCTGTACCTGGGGAAGAATTATTTTTAAGTTTTACTATATTTTCTCTGATTTCTTCTTCTGTAATTGGTAAAGACAGCATGTTTGCCTCTTCTGATGTTAATTTTTCCAGTTTAATTGATTTGAAAAATGACTCCAACCTCTTATTTTTATGGGGGTCTGCTTCCTCTTCATATTGCCTTTTATAGTATGAAGCAAAGGCCTCTGTTATATCTTTTGGATGTGTAAATAACTTGTCACTGTCTGGGCCCTTTATTTTGTGCAATGTCCTACTGGATTGAGCTTTCCGTAGCTGGAAAGCCAGTAAGCGGCTTGCTCTGTTTCCCATTTCGTAGTATTTTCTATTTATGAATCGCAATGCTCCCTCTGTTTGGTAGGTTAACAGGTCATCCAGTTTTTTCCTAGTTTCTTTCAATGTTTGCAGTACTTCCTGCTTATTGGATTGTTGATGCTCTGTCTCCAATTTCTTAATATCTCTCTCTAATTTCTCCTGTTGAGTTAACCTTTGCTTTTTCAGCCTAGAAGAAATAGCGATAATGCATCCCCTCATCACCGCTTTAGCCCCCTCCCATAAGATGGAGGGGGAGACAGAGCCGTTATCATTTATGTCAAAGTAATTTATTAAATCTTTTTGTATTTCTTCCTTAATTAATTCGTCATTGAGCAAAGAGACGTTGAGTCTCCAGTATTTGAATTGTTTATTTGGTCCTATGTTTAACTTCAAGATGACTGGGGTTAAGCTGTTATTTTAAGGTTAAACTGCTTATCCTAACCCTAATTCTGAAGTAAAAATTGTTGCATAATGGGGCTTTAATCGCGAGATAAAACAATTGACGCGTTAAAATGGGTTTGCCAATGCCGTTAATAATACGTTAAACTGACAGCACTAATATTTTCCCCTTAGATTTCAAGTCAATTTATTTATTGAAATAACCCCCTATTTTTGTAAACTCTGTGATATGTGTCCAAATTATGTTAGGCCTCATGAGCAAACAGTATGCATGAACAGACCGCACTGAAACCACTTTCTGCCTGCTGCAGGAGCACAGAATGACAGGATTCTTTTCGGCACAATTATGGAAAGAGAAGCGTATGGAGTGACTGATTACATCTGTTTGTCAAAGTCAAGGATGTTTCCTTCGTAGGACGGATCCTTCCTAGTTGGCATATTCAAAGGCTAGGCAAGACTCCTTCCTAGCATTTGAAGAACAAATAGTGGAACAGTCTCACTTGTGTGCAGGTGTTTGTCATTGAAAGCTTTTAAAGGTTCACATACGTAGAATTATAGGGGCTTTAAGACCACGAATGATACTCGGTATCCTCGAAATTTCTCTGATCGAAGGACAGTCCTCAGGGGGATTCGATGACGTAGCATCTTTAGAACGCAGTCTTTAAGGATCCTTCCTTGACTATGATAAACAGCCAACATATTATTTTGTATGAATGAAAACTGTGGGGGGCAGCACATGTCTGAAAATGTTCTGCGTTTTAAAACCAGTTTTGCTCATTTGTACATGTTAAAAGTAACCTTTACCTGTTTGCCTTTTATTTGTATCACTTTCTCACATCATCCACTTCCCTACATGTAGATGTCTGCTACACTTTTGGATTAGTTTTTCAAAGCTGCACAGGTGGTGTAGAATTACTGGCCTGTATTATCTCTGTTTGATGAAGCCTTATAAGCATGTATATCTTTTTCCTGATCGCTAAACTTTTGATTCCTTTTAACAATGGTCTGCAGTACCATGATTCCATTCAATTGCACCGTGATTAAAGGATACTATTCAGTTGCAAGCACTGCAAAATACAGTTAGAAGGCAGTGACATGCGCTGATTATGCAACCAGTCGCAGGTTTAGTACAATCAGCGTAAAATCAAAAGTAACAGTGCGCTTGCTGCAGAACGGCAAAGTCGCTGTTTATGGATGTTACTGGATTATTGGTCCTCCTTCTGCTGTGCTGTTTTGTTGAGTCGGCTGCATGCTGCTCTTAGTCGTTGTACTCTACTCTCACTAACATGTTTTTATTGTGATTAAACTTCTAAACCAATATACTTCTTTCACAGGCCTTGTAAATGGGAAACATAGTGGCTCAGACTGGGCCATAAACAATTCCAGCCACGTTGGTTCAGGAGCACGAAGGGAGGCTCAAATATCATCAAACCTTTTACCAGAATCATGTATGACAAATATTTTTTTTAAAGGTTCTATATGCAGTTCTGTATAGCTGTTGGCAGCGTGTTGTCTCCCACTGGGGAGGTAAAAATAGGTGTAACTCCACCCCTCCCCCTGTGTTTCAAAGACAAAGCAGCTCATTTTTGGCTAGTGAGCTAAATTATTTCATATTCCACACTCCGCAGATTGGGGGCAGTGTATCCATGGGTTTGTCCACCCCTATATCCTCTCCCTTTGCAAAAGTAACCAGAAACCATTAGTGACATTTATATGTTACCTTAACTTAGTCAAGGCAAATAGACCCTGTAGGTCTTTTTTGTAGCCCTCAAGCTTTTGAGGTCAGTGGTCCTTAGTTGCTGATTTCGCTACCATGACTCACTATTGACTCTTAAGGCACAAAGTGGATTTACAAAAGAGACCTGACCGATGCCAGCTGGTTAACTTTAATAGCAGCAACGCAGACCATGCTTATTTCTGTTAATATGTTTTGTACATTTTTACGAGTTAAACTAAAATCCCTACATATAGCACCTTTAATAACTACTGATGGAATTTTGATTCTAGTGCCTTCAGGGAAGACGTATTACCTTCTTGCTCCTGGAAAGTCGGCGGAATACTCTCTGGATATCGAAAGATGGCTCAAACCTCTAACTAAGGCGAATTCGGCACAGACTTGTGATATGATCCTGGCTCTCTGCCTGGTTGTGTCTCGTGTTGGAACAGATGTTGAAGCAGCACTGAAAGCCATCCTTGGTATGAAGAACAACATTTTATATTGTTATTATGTTTGAGTTAATGTGCTGATCTTCATATGAGCTGCCATAACACATTCACTGCTTTAAGTCTCTTCTGGAACATGCCTTTGGATTCATTAGGGTTTGGATTATTTTAATTGACTTCAATTCAATTGATGCTGAAATGCTCACAGTTCATGTGGTGATCACAGGACTCCTGGACAGACAGGCAGTTCCCAAATCACACACACAGGTGGCTGCTCATATCACACACTCAGGCAGTTCCCATATCACACACACAGGCAGTTCCCATATCACACACACAGGTGGCTACTCATATAACACACACTTCACTCCAGGCGGCTCCATTTTCCAAGATTGTATCTAATAAGTCAATAATTCCAAATCTTTCTAATATTTAGTTATTGCCAAATTTCAAATGAAAAGCTCTCCTCTTTCTCAACACCCAAACCACCTCCGCAGTGCCCTAACTGGAGACCAGTTAACCTGGCCTGACAAGCCCTTCCTAGTTGAGCCAAATCTGACCTGATCTGTAGACTGGATTGATAGCCTAGCTGATGGTATGCACATGCTAATCCAATATAGAATAGAATAGAATAGACTTTATTTGTCATTGAGTATTAGATACACAACGAAATGAGTTTGTGCAACCACTAAATAAAATGCAGTTGTGCTGGGTGGAGGGTAGGAGGGTAGTGTGATTATTAAGTTCTGTGATGGCCCTGGGGATGAAACTTCTCTGCAGTCTGGAAGTGCGGGCTGTAGTGGCCCGGTAGCGCCTGCCAGAGGGTAGCAGGGTGAAGAGATGGTTTGCAGGGTGAGTCTCATCCTTCAAAATTCCACATGCTCTGCGGAGGCAGCGCGTCCTAAAGATGTCGTCCAGGGGAGGCAGTGGAAGTCCAACTACTCTCTCAGCAGATCTTATGACCCGACTGAGGGATTTCCTGTCCTTGTCTGTGCAGTTGACATACCATGCAGTGATACAGTATGTGATCACACTTTCAATGCAACAGTGGTAAAAAGACTTAAGCAGATCGGGAGACAGGTTGTTTTTCTTCAATATCCGCAAGAAGTAGAGCCGCTGTTGTGCTTTCTTAACTGTGGCAGTTGTGTTCATCACCCATTTCAGGTCCTCTGAGAGCAAAACCCCCAGGAACTTAAAGCAGGAGGTCCTCTCTACTTCCTCACCATTGATGGTGAGGGGTTGAGGGTTCGCCTTTTGCCGTCTGAAGTCAATATAGTGAGGATGTTAGATCACCAAAAGTGTTACCTGAATTAATTAGATAATTTAGGGCCGAAAGGAGTTTAAAAGTCTTAGTCTTTTTGGTTGTTATATAGTTGGTTAGCATTAAGTGTGTAACTTATAGCCCCTATTGACATGTATGTGCAGTTTTATCATCAGGCTTTTATCCTGTTTTTCTTTCTGAACAGATGCAAAGCCGACCATTCTGGTGGTTCTGCACCATACCATTGATCCTGATTATGTAGTACCAGACAGCAGTAGGTTTGCCAAGAGGAATGACATGCTCATTGTGGACTGTCTGTTTAATGAGGATGATGGATTATTAAGATGTGAAAGAAATGGCATTGCACAATCTACAATGCTGAAATGGATCGACGCAAAGGTAATTCCTGCAGCGTGAACTATACACAATATACACGCAAAAAAAGTATATTATTTGAAAATATTACAAATATGAAGTTGTTTTGTTTGTTCTGTTTAGTTTGAAGAAGATTAGTCAGGCCCTCTTTATTTTTGATTAAAAAAAACCCATTTGAATTTTAGGTAACACTCTACTTTAGGGAACAAAGGTTAGCCTTTAACACATAATTAATTAGCGTCTGTGTAAGTTCCCAATAAAGTCATTTGGCCTGTATTTATCAATTTATTATTCTCACTGAGGGCCTGATTTACTAACAGGATTGCGCCCATTTCAGGCGTAAAATAGCGGTCGTAAACATAAAACGGTATTTACTAAGGAGGCGCATTTGAGTAGAGGCACATATTAACACTTTGGGGGTGTGAACGTGGGAGGGCACGGAAACGTGGGTGGAACGTGGGCGTGAAGCGCAATTTAATGGGAGGAGAGAAGGTAAGTGCGCCTAATGATGTATTGCGTGGTATTTACTAAAACTGCCTGGCGAGCGCACGTCTCTAATTTGCGGGATAATTCTCCGCCTCATAAAAGCACGTCTTAACCAGGAAGCGCATTTCCATTGAGTCTGAAAACGATGATATGGCAGCAGTTATAAGAGCAAGGCGAAGACATAGACAGAGACAGCGCACAGAAATATTTTTTTCAACTCGTTTAACAATTTTTCAGTTAAGCGAACCACAAATCATTAGACGGTACAGGTTAACCAGCCACTCAATACTTCAATTACTGAACCAGATCAGAGACAACATCGAACCCTCCAACCGGAGATCACATTCCATTCCATCAGTTGTTAAACTCCGGACAACATTGCCAACAGCCTTCACTCAGCCAAATATTCACCCAGGTACTCGACGCATTGCTACGGCGCACTGGTCAATACATTTCCCCTCTGCCATAGCTGAAATTAGAGACATCAAACAGGACTTTTTTAGAAATCGCAAACTTTCCGAACGTAATTGGAACCATTGATTGCACCCACGTCCATATATATTGTAGTGAACCCATGTCCCTTGTAGAAATTATTAATCTCGCCATGTACACATCTATATTGTTATAATAGACAGTTTATGCATTAATGCCACCAATAGCATATTCTTTATAATCGTGTTCTTTTAAACATCTCGCTGTAGGTGATGGCGGGCAGAACAACAATATATCAGCGCACACATTGAATCAGGTTCAGTGATTGAGCGAACGTGAACCAATATATGTATCTCCTCTTCGCTGAACCTTCATTTTCTCTTCCTAAATAAATACCACTGAAAATGCGCAAAAACACTGTGCGTTAATGTGCGTGAATAGTTGTAGAATACGTTTTCCTTCTGACAAACTGCTTCAGCAGGTCCAAGTAATGGTAATTGTACTCAATTGGTGACTGGGAGGCAGGGCCCCTGCAATGAGCAATGAGTGCACTTCAATCAGTGATACCTACATAATATATCAGTACTGACCCAATTTGAGTTTCCTGTTCTAAAGTAAAGGATTACTTTCCATATAATCAGACTGAAATGATTCTGTCTGTGGCCCACTATGACTACAGACACAATCATCCTTATAAATATCGAATTATTCCTATAACAGGTTCCTTGTCCTAAAGTAAGCCTATTTGGTAGGTTTCTAGTGTGACTACAGGTCAAAAAGTTTGCAGATATGACTGCCTGTTCTACTTATATTCAAACAGTACATTAAAAGGCTATAAACCTATTTTGATCAACAGACCAACTAGTGGATTATTAAGGATGTACCAAGAATAAATTACCTTTTCAATGGGAGTAAGAAATTGGTGAATATTGGCCTATTATAACACGGGTAGATGGAATTATAACACGGGTAGATGGAATCCACCATTCTGAGAGTTAGTTCCGGGGTGTGCTATATTCAACGGTATAGTAACTGTACGACCTGTTTTCATCTACCTGAGCGTTCCATATCAGTACGCACTCAAAAGGAAATATCTATCCAAGATGGCGGCGTGTTGTGGCTAATGTAGTGGGGAATGTTTCATGTGAATTAAGCTATCTACACGACTTTTTATATGTCTAAATTGACTCGGTTAGTTGTTTCTGTGCTACGCGAATGTTGCAGAGTATTGAAAGTCTTTACTGAAAGTCTCGAATAATATTTGTAGGTGACTGAAACGCTTAGACCAAAACCCGATTGAAACACACGTAGCTTTTGTGCTAGGCTTACAGACGTGAAGTTCCCAATGTTATTTGTCTGTTGCATAGCAACAGCCACACAAAGGGGGACTATTTTCTCTTGGCTACTGAAATGCGATACACAATGTTTGGTGACTAGAACTTTTTTGTGCTGAAAGGCAGCTTAGAGTTTATAATTTAATTTTACTTAATATTTATAAAGTCGCTGGCAACCGTGTTATAAAAGCAATAAGGTACTCGAGTCAGTGCGGTATCGTCAATAATGTACTTGTTCGAGGGTTTGCCGGCCCTCCGCTGCGCGTCGGGCCTAACAACTCCCTTGAACAAGTACATTATTGACGATACCGTACTGCCTCTCGAACCTTATTGCTTAAATATATTACTAATGGTGCTTACTGCAGACCTTATTGGACACCAATACAAACACAAATTGAAGTTGGTTCACATTTGTTCCCTAAATTGAATACTTAATTTTAAATATAATTTGATATACAATATGAGGCATCTTGTTGTTTAATCCCTTAGCATTTGTCAGTCAGTGACTGTTTGGATTGTGTCAGAGAGTTAAGACATACTGTTGATAGACAGATGGATGGATGGACATGCCACAACTAAACACTCTGATATTCCAGGTGTCCATTAAAGAAACACCATGGACTGTTTCCTGATTCTTTAGGAGGTCCTGATGTCTGATTATTATTTAACTATCTGTATTAGTGCCCAATAAATTCTGCATTAAGCATCATTAATCATTTATTAGGCCAGTATTCATCAATTTGTTATTCTCACTGAATATGTAATTCACTTTTGGTACATCTTTAATACCAAACTAGTTGGTTTCAACCTAAACTTGCTGATATATGAAAATAGAAAGTTTGAAGCCTCCCAAAACATTCTCTGAATATCTAACCTAATTGTAATTGTAGAAAAGTTTTTCCTACTGACAAACAGTGTTTCATTGCTCAATGCAGTGGCACAGCGGTTCCAAGTAATGGTAATTACCCAGGCTGCTAGTGGTGAATGGGAGGCAGTAATGGTAATGGTACTCACCCAGACTGCTAGGGGTGACCGGGAGGCAGGGCCCCTGTTGGAGTAATGAGTGCACTTCAATCAGTGATGCCTACATTATATATCAGTACTGACCCAACATAAGTTCCCTGTTCTAAAGTGAAAGATTACTTTCCATATAATCAGACTGAAATTATGAATATGGCCCACTAAGACTACAGACACATTCATCCTTTATAAACTGTATATCTCATTATGCCTTTGAAACAGGTTTCTTGTTCTAAAGAGCGCCTATTTGGTAGATATTGACTATGAGGGGTGACTACAGGATGGTAAAGCAAAGTTTGCACTTAGGAATGCCTGTTCTACTTCTATTCTGCCACTATAAGTGACATATTCAAGCATTACATTAAAAGGCTATACACCTATTATTTAGATTTTTGCTCTATATCCGAACCTTTGGTTAAGGCCAACTAGTAGATTATAAAGGATGTACCAAGAATAAATTACGTATTCAGTGAAAATAGGAAATTGGTGAATACTGGCTTAATAAATGATTAATGGTGCTTAATAAAGACCGTATTGGACACCAAACACCAATTAGTTAAGTTTGTTCACATTTGTTCCCTAAAGTGAATACTTCATTTGACATTTAAAACATAAATAATTCGATATTTAGTATCTCTTTTAATATACAATATGAGGCATTTGTCAGTCAGTGACTGTGTTGATTGTGTCTGTACATTTGGAGACTTAATACATAATGTACAGATGTATGGATGGACATGCCACAACTAAACACTCTGATATTCCAGGTGTCCATTAAAGAAACACCATGGACATTCTTTAAATGGTACTGATGTCTATGAAGTGAATTGACGTCGGCCTTGAAGGAGCCCATGATCATCCCGTTCTTAATAATGCTCCCGTCATCAAATCATTTGTGTGTTATATACTATATATAGAAAATATTGCATATTATATACATTACATACAGTATATGCCCAAACTTTGGCATGATGCTCCATGCCTTTTTTTCCCACTCTTATTGATATACTTAACTTGAACTAATACAAAAATAATAAGCTAACTTTGATTAAAATGGTGAAAAGAATGTTTTTTCTTCAACTTCATGCCTTTTTATAATTTTTACGTGCAACTGTCTAGCAAGGTATTCAAAATTGTGTATATTTTGTAGTGGAACAGATGAATAGCTACACAGTTCTCTTGCATACAGACCACGACCGTGAGCGGTAACAACTAGGTTAGTACCACAGTATGCCACAAAACACATATTGTGGCTCCTGACAGCAGAGCCTACACACTTCATTTTGAGCGAGCATGGCAGACATTTAAGGTGGGAATACTGGCTCAGCCGGCACCACAGATTAAACATAATAGGCCGTCTATTACATGATGTTAGGATATAGGCTGACCATAACTGTCAAACTCAAATGAACTCTCAGTATTTGTGCTCCACATGCAAAAGGTGATTAAAAGTTGGTTAAAGTAATTTTGATAATCTTCAAACATTTAAGTCATGTATATTGTTGTGTAGTGTTTAGATATAAACATGTAATTAGTAGATTAACATAGGAAGCATTACAGTTAATCTGGAGACCATAGTTTTAGTTGTGGTCTTGCCTTTTGCAAAAGGTATTTCATTGAAACTGAATCTATCTCAATTGCTTTCAGTACTTTTTATCTTGGCCGTTCACATGCTGCTACAGTGATGAGCTTTATTATTAAAAAGCCTGAACTATTGAAATGCAGTTGATGGATAGGAATGGGAAATAATGTTAATTTAGGCTGTATTGAAATTGAGGTGAGAGTAATAAGATGCAGAAGTAAATTTGGTTGAACTGGTTTTATTTTCTGCACAAAATATAATGTATTGAAATTCATGTTGCATTAATAAAAAAAATATTCTGAGCAAAATGTGTCTCACTTTATTTAGAGCCAAGAAATAGATCTTAAAAGTTCTTATAATTTGTCTATATTATCTCACGCCGGCCTATGATATTTCATACTAGTATGGACATTTTCATACTTTACTTAAGGCTAGCTATTAGCTACGAGACATGCTATTTAACATAAAAATGACTATAAGGTATTGTTCCATCTTGTGCAATCTCTAATCATAGAATGCATCAGCACAGTGACTGGTGTGTATTTATTATTTAGAGCTTACACACTACACAAGTTTACTTATCAGTTGTTTCCATTCCCACAAGTCCAGTTTTGTTAAGAGACTTTCTTAATGTAGTTGTATGTTGTATAATTCCAGGTTTCACAATCAACTGTTTGTGTGAAGAGAAAGAAACCATATCAGCAGAAAACACAAGCAAAAGTAAAAGACTACAATAGAGAGCGCTGTGAAGGTGTCTGGGTGGAAGTCTATGATGAATATGAATAAATATAGGGTATTTAAAGTAAGCTATGCGTATTGGAGAGATACGTCAACTAGCTTTTAATTCCTGCCTTTTGATTGTGTGTGAGAGAGACAAACTACAATGTGCAAGATTGAATATGGACCAGGGCAGCGGGGCACGGACTTGAGCCCTTTCCCTTCGGAGGCCCCTAAGGGTGGGAGACTTAAGGCAAGACCTGAGGCTTTTACGGTTGGAGCCTTTCTGAAGCTCAGGGGAGGGGACTGAGGCCTTCTTCAAGGCTTTCCTAACGGCCTGGGAAGTAGGCAGAGACCTTTCTTAGGCCTGGGTTATGTCCTGAGTCCTTATTAGGCCTTTGTTATATCCTGAGTCCTTAGGCCATTAAAAAAACACCATGGTCTCTTTCCTCACCCCTTTTAAGGGACCCTGATGTCTATGAATTGATTTGAGGTTAGGCCTTGGAGGATCCCATGACCATCTTCTTAACTCTGTTATGCTAAATAAGCCTAAATGTGACTTTGTGAGGACACATAAAGGTGCATGAGTGACTGTCAGATCTCAGGTTCAGCTCTTAGGCTAGACTTGCTGGGACCAAAAGGCTGGAAATACTGCAGACTTTAACATTCAAGTATAACAGTGTACGGGAACAGAGTGATATTTGATATTTTTATGTCATTGTACTGAACCCCATATACTGTTTTGAAACCTCTTAGACTTCTAGAAGTATTCGTCTAATGCCTCTCTGAAATGAGTGGGGGGCTCCACAGATAATTCAGAAGAGGTCGAAAATGTGGGTAACGGAACAGGGGACATCGAAAAAGACCAGCCTCCTCCGACAATGAGGAAAAATGGTGCCTTACGAACTGGCAACGTCACCGGACCAAGAGATGAACTGCTCTGTGGAATTTTTTGAAAATCTCTAAAGATCTCCACAACTTTGAAGGATATACACATGGCTACTTTGGAGTTAAAGGGACTTTTGACACAGAAGCCAGACCCTGACTCTACACTAAGATCCATTGGGGAGGAGCACAGGGGGATTTCCCTCCACACTCCAGCAGGGACTTTAGAGGGACAGGGATCCTTTTACTGTTCTGTTACTGCGAAACTTTCTCTGTAGTTGGTCTGATGTTCATAAGTAGGTTTATGTGTTTTATGTGTCTTCAGTAAATAATTGAAATCAGTTTTTATATCTTTCAGTGTGAGAACTCAATGGATTGTATTACTTTACATAATATAATTTATCTTAATGGTAATGGGCTTCTCTTACATAGGTTTATTTGTTTGTTTTCAGTTTATAATGGAAATCAGTTTTTGTATCTTTCAGTGTGAGTAATCTGTATCAATGGAGGGTATTGCGTGACATAATATAGTAATTAAACTTAAGATGGTGATGTCAGTGCTGGATGAATGTGGGTCATACTCAGACTATAAAGTAAATGAGAAACAAACTCAGGTCCTCAATGTCCACTACAATCCCCTTCAGTATATACCCTCTAAGTATCAAATGGGCTGGGATAAGAAATGTGTGAAATACCTGGGAATGTATTTGCCTA
>NC_137919.1:13649523-13690866 GCF_963457725.1 Sprattus sprattus
AGAAAGAGAGCGAGAGGGCGGGGGAATAAGAATGAGAGGCACAAACATGAAAGGCAAAGAGAGGGATGACTGTGGGCAGATGAAAGAGAAAAGAGGATGGGAATAGAGTAATAAAAATAGAGTAGAAAATATGGCAAAGGGAAGAAGATAACATGATGTGAGAAAAAGAAAGGGATGACAGAGTGGGCAGTTGAAAGGAGAGGAGAGACTGGGAGTACCTGAGACACCTCGTCGCGGGAGTTCCACTTGACGGCCTGCAGCAGCTTGGGAAGGCTCTCAGGAATATTCACACAGTAGTGCCTGAGGGAGGGCGGAGGAGAGGTTAAGCGAGAGAGAAATAAAGAGGGGCAAAGATCCGGAAGAACTGAAGCTTACAGGAAAGGGCCCTTTTACTACAATATTTGTCAAGGACAAGTTCATTATCTTGTTACAGAGCTGATATTTCAGTTGTGAAGGGAATACCACAAGTATAATGCAGGTATGATTACATATTTATATGATGCTGAATTTATTCCTGTTTTATGAAATGACATCAACTGTCTGTGATATCAATAAGAATTACAATCTACAGTGAAAGAACTTGTGTCTCTGAGCATTATTTCAAAATGCTTTACAGACACAGAGGCCTGAAAGGCCTGTCATATCCTTCCCACAAAGGTGATTTGGGATTAAGAGCTCGGACTTCAAACAAGACATAGTCTGGAAGCAAATTACAGTTTGAGCACTGTGATCTTATTCCAACAGAGGATTGGGACTACAAAGGCGTCAACACACGACGACAATTATGATGGAGATACACCCCTAGAGGCCATTTCTGCTTTAAAACTCTGGGATCACCTCTGGGATGACAGAATAAAGACTACAAACATGGCGGCTCACCGGTGTCTCCAGAGGAAGTCTTTCTCCTGCTCAGAGAGTTCATAGAGGGGGTCTCTGCTGCACAGGCAGCGCAGCTGCTCGCCATCCGATGGTGACACTGTGCTGTCACACGCCAGCCGGCTGCTCTGGAGGTCGGCACACAGGTCAAAGGGCAAATGTCAGGGCCATGGGGATCACAGACATTACTGGCACATGATGAACTGCTAAGTGATGATGTTCATACACAACAGTAGTAATACTATGATAAATGTTTTTACAATATAAATATAATACCCATTTATAAAATATGGAGGAGACCGCATGTGTGCATCTGTATAAGTGTGTGTGTGTGTGTGTGTGTGTGTGTGTGTGTGTGTGTGTGTGTGTGTGTGTGTGTGTGAATGTGTGTGTGTGTGTGTGTGATTGTGTGTGTGTGAGTGTGTTTCATGACTCAGTTACTAGTGGGTGAGGTTGGCACTGCACACTCTCTCCACCTCATAGCTCTCTCTCCTTTCTGAACCCCTCCCTTCTCTGGCTTTTCCCCCAATTCCATTTCAAGTGTCCTTCCCTCCCTCTTCTCCACCTCACACACAGCACACACACTCTCTCACACACACTATCTCACACACACTCTCTCACACACACACACACACACATACACACACACACACACACACACACACATACACACAGCACTCAACACTCTTTCATCCTTCACATATTGTGGATAGTTGTCCTAATGCCTCTCCCTCCTCCTCCACCTACTCTGCCTCCTTCTCTTTCTTACCCTTTCTGTCCTTCCCTCTCCCCCTATCCTCTCCCCTCTCTCCCTCTCCCTACATTTAGCTTCTCTCTCTCTCTCTCTCTTTCTGGGCAATGATTGTTTATCTTTTGTGTAGTTTTTGTTTTCTGTGTGGGTGTTTTTTTTCCTTTTTCTCTTCATTTGAGTTTTTAGTATGTCTTGACTTAATCATTTGCGGGTTTCCTTTTTACCGGTAATAAAAAGTAATTATTTGTTTCTCTCTCTTTCTCTCTCTCTCTCTCTCTCTCTCTCTTTCTCTCTCTCTCCCTCTCTCTCTCTCTTACCAGGCCCATGCAGTAGTTGTATCCCAGCTCTCTAGAGATCACCCAGTTGGCGTGCTCCTCGATCTGCTGTTCGTCTGGGAACATCACCGTCTGGTTGAACCAGGAGAACTCCAGCTCCACACACGGAGTCTCCTGTGAATGGAGGACGAGAAGGAGGAGTGGAGGAAGAGAGGAGAGAGAGAGAGAGAAAAAGAGAGGGAGAGAGAAAGGCAGCGATGGGAGGGGGTGGGGTACGTAAAGGAAAAAAGTGATGCAGACAGAGGGAATGAGGAAAGGGGAAAGGGGGAGAGAGGAGTGGATGACGAGAAAAGACAGATGGTGAAGGGGGAATGAATCAGAGAAAAAGTGAACATGAGAGCACAGAAGAGAGAGAAGGAGAAAGAGAAGGAGAGAGAGAGGGAAAGAGAAAGAAGGGCAGAAAAGGGGAGAAAGACAGAGAGGGAGAGGGAGACAGAGAGGCGGGTGAAGAGAGAATGGAATATGTGAGTAGACAAAGCTAGCACACAGAAAGGAAACACATGCTTCTTTGCCAGGATTTGCCAGAAAACGTTTGGCAGACACTACAGGCAAGATCCAATGTCTCCCCTCCCAACTGCTCCTGGTGAAGGCTCACCATGATGGTCAGAAAGAGACTGGGACCTGTTCTGTAGTCTACCAATCCAAACTAGTCAAAAGCCAAACCATCTACTTGAAAGTGCACACGTCTCTCTTTCCTTCAACCCGAAATTATCTGGAAAGAGCCTTGTGGCTTAAATGGGGAACCAGAAAGGGTTTTTAAGGATTTGGTTACATACACATTTTATTCTAATTCAGTGTGTGAGGTAAGAGTGTTCTTCTTTTTCAGGAAAAACGGTTCTAATTTGCTTTCGAAAAAGCTGAATGGTTCCATTTAAAAACGATTCCAACGAGGGAACCCTTTTCTGGTTAAACGGCACATCTTCAATGCTAAGAATTCTTCAAAGCAAAAGAGGAAGGGAGCTATATGCTAGAGGGGTAACATTAAATTAAGTTTGATTAGCTTTTGGGTGAAATACCACAGCTGACTTCCATCAGAAATGAAGTACATTTGTTGAAGAAATGCTGAGGTCCATTTAGGAACATGGCTCCAGAAAAGGTTTCGCGTAATTCCTAATTAATTTTTCACTAGCGGAAAAAAAAGGTCAGACCCTAGGTACTCTGTGACACTTGAAGCCCGTGTGGGGCACCACGATCTTGACCCCCGTGACCTGCGTGGGGTGCCCACTTCTAACCTTGACACTGTGACCTCTGACTCACCTTGTTGGGGTTGGAGCCGGCGACCCCGATGGGATTTAGCAGGTCCTCCAGGCCGTGAGGGACGGGCCACAAGCTCAGCGCCACCTTCCCACACACCAGCGTATCCTTGTAGTCAAACATATTTACATTCCCCCAGGCCAGCGGACAGTGCTCCTGCTCACACACACACACACACACACACACACACACACACACAGAGGTAAGCAATGCACTTACTGCAGTTACAGAAAGACAATGACAACAGAAAGACAAAGACACCCCCACACAGATGGATGGATGTGTACCCAGCCTTACAATTGCCTACACAAACATTACACACACAAACAGACATCACAAGTGAACATAACATACACATATAGGATGGATACTCACAATCAGATAGTACTGAGTATATAACTACAGCGTAATAACAGCAGCACTCTGTAACTGTGTGTTTAAGTGTGTATGTGTGTGATATATTAATCGCTAGGTGTGAATATGAAGCAGGGCTTTTGAGGTCAAAGGTGGTGGTCACCTCTTTGGCTCCCTTGCGTCCCTTCACTGAGCAGATGGAGAGACAGAGACGAGCGGCTCTCGGGAGATCCGTCAGGTAGATGTCATACGTCAACCACTCATTCCACCTGAGAGCGAAAGAGAGGGAAAGAGTGAAAGAGGACCCAGTGTATAAAACGTATTTGTTTGACCCAGTGTATATTAGTTATTAGTTTGACCCAGTGTATATTAGTTATTAGTTTGACATAGTGTATATTAGTTATTAGTTTGACATAGTGTATATTAGTTATTAGTTTGACATAGTGTATATTAGTTAAAAGTTTGACATTGTGTATAATAGCTAATGTATTACATTAGCGCTATTGGGCAGTGTGTGCTAGTGTGTGCTAGTGTGTTACCTGGGGTTTGAACAGGGCACTCTCTGTGTGTGGACGTTGTCACACAGCGGTTCTCCTCCATGATAGATGCCTGTTCTAACGTAGATCTGCAATACACAACAGACCGAAGCTTTACTTCGACACAATCATCTAAATCACTAAAATACAACACGGCCTATAATGACCTACTGTATAACCTATGACCTATAATTCCTTAACCCCTACTATTACTCCCAAATGAGTAGTCCTTGGTCCTTTACACTAACCCTCATGATGTGCTGATATTATAGGTCTACCTGATACCAAATATAGTTATCCTGTACATCCATTCCTCTGTCACTCCGCTCAAACGCTCTGCCTCCCTCATTCCTCATATTTACCCCCTTTTTTCTTTCTTATGCAACCCATTCTATCTATTATGAAAATGAAATACTGCCCCACTCTACAACCACCCATCCATCCATCTATGTCTATCTATCTATCTGTCTATCTATCCATCTCTATCTGTCTATCTATCCATCTATATCTATCTATCTGTAAGGCAGCTGTTTTTTTGTAAATGTTAATTTGTTTGCGATGGAGTGTTTTGTTTCGGGGTGACCCGTAAGTGTTCTGAGGTCACAGAGGCGATGAATGAGATTTGAATGTGTGTGTTAGATTCACGAGATAGCTGCTGTGCTGAATATAATAAATCTCGCCACCATTAAGAAACCTCCTCCTCGTCTCCCGTGTTGAATACTTTGGACGCCCAACCACCCGCCAACATAGATTACATACAACACAACGCAGAGTTTCAGCGGGCCGTTGATTAGGTGGAGAGAGAGGGTTACATCCATCCATATATATCCATCATATCTATCTATCTATCTATCTACCACAAATCTATCATCTATCTATCTATGTATGTATCTATCTATCTATCTATCTGTCTATCTCTATCTTTCTAACCATCTCTATCTATCTATTGTTTATCTATCTACAAATCTATCATCTATCTATCTGTGTATCTATGTATCTATTGATCTATCTATCTATCCACCAATCTATCTATCCATCTCAATCTAACCATCAATCACCTTGTCGATGTCCCTGATGTTGACGTTGACGTAGGTAGCACAGAGCAGGCGCAGGCGGAGGAGGGTGTTGAAGGCCCAGAGGGTGCGGGCCGGGGAGGGGTCGCTTCCCCCCGGGCAGGGGCTGGGCTGGGGCGTGCGGCGGCTGTAGGAGGGTGCCACGAAGCCGCTGGCCGGGAGCTGGCTGTACAGGCTGTCCTTGGAGACCAGCATCAGGTGGGGCAGGCGGCTGACGATGATGCAGCTACGGATGTACTGTGTGGAGTGAGAGAGGGACGTTTGACTTTAGTTACACCCTTTAGTACATTAACTCAAAAAAAACATTCCATATCAGTGACGCTCCCGCAGGCTACAACCATTTAGATTTTAAACATCCGTGGCCAACTGGTTAGGGTTTCGGGCTGGTAACCGGAGGGTGGCCGGTTCCAGTAGGAAAAATGTGGGCGGGGGAAGTGGTAGAGCACTGCTCTCCCAAGCCCACATCCACAGCTGAAGTGCCCTTGAGCAAGGCACCTAACCCCAATCACTGCTCCCCGGGCGCTCAAAAGCAGCTCCGGGTTAGTGTGCTTCACTGTTTGTATCACTACCCTGGATGGGTCAAATGCAGAGATCGAATTCAGAGTGTGTGTGTGTCACTATCTCTGCCATAACATAGTCACTAGTCACTAATTTCCATTCAAAACCCCCATCTACCCCAACTGCCACCACAGCTCCCCTAACACACCACAGACAGAGAGAAGGAAGGAGGGGTGGAGCAAGTGAAGATATAAACCAAGAAAGAAAGGAAGCAGAGAGAGAGAGAGAGAGAAAAAAAAAGTTGTCACCTAATGTTTTCTGCAACGGTCAGACCTCAATTACGAAATATATGAGAGAGCAGAGAAGGAGAGAATGGTGAAGGTGAAACTAGGTACAAAATGATGAAAAGTGGCATCTGGTGTTCCTGTTCCATCATCTGGACAGCGCATACTAGCACAGGATTATATCAACACTGAAGCACTAACTAAAAATCACCACAGGGAAGGACTGCAATCAATTTATCTGTGAAACCAGACACAGACAGAGCTCAAAAGAAAGGATAGGCAGGGTCCTGAAGAGAGGGAAGGGACAAGATAACGACTGATAAAGAGAAACACTGGTGAAGACATGAAGGTGATTTTGGTGATTTTGCTCACTGAGACAGTAGACTGGGAGAGGTGAGCAAGAGGCTGAGGAAGAGGAAGATGAAGAGGAAGATATAGGAAGGTGATGTTCCTGTGGCCAGTACCTCCTACCTCACATATTCCAAAGCAAGCCAGAAAACCAGAGCAAAACACGGCGAGGGCACAGTAGGGCTAGCGGCATGGCCACAGCCTCGTACCTTGTACTGGCTGAGCGGGTACTTCTCCAGCAGGTACTCGTCGCAGCCGCAGACCTTGAGGATGTACTGGCCCTGGTACTCCTGCACGCACATGCGCAGCTGTTGCGCCGACAGGTGCATGCTACGCGTCTTCTTGCGGATGGCCTCGGCAATGAGCTGCTCGGGCAGGCTGTCGTGGCTGATCTTCAGCGTGTACTTCTGCTTGGCGTTGGACGGAGACACAATCACCCAGATGGTTACGATCAGACGCCCTGGAGGAGAGAGGGAGGGGGCATAGAGGGAGAGAGAAGGAAAGTGGAATTAGAGGGTGAATGAGAGAAAGAAAGAGAGGGGTGAGAGAATAAGAATGTACTAAAAATGGAGAGCGAGAGAGAGAGAGAGGGATGTAAGAGAAGCACAGAGAAGGAGGGAGAGTGAAGAGAGGGTAGTGAGAGGTGGAAATAAAGAGACCAAGAGATGAAGGAAAGGTTGAGGAGGAAAAGACGAGAGATGTGGAGTGAAGAAATGAGGAAGGTGAGGAAGATAACGCCACATACACACCTCAGCACACCCAAACAAAAACATTCACCCACATCGACACATTGGCACAGCATACACATTCATTTGCAATCACACACACACACACACACACAAACCTTTGTCCAGCTTGGAGAAGATGTGGGGGGGCAGGTCGGGGGAGGACTCCACGTTGGGGGGGTAGACGTAGAGCGCTTGGGAGTGAGCGCCTCCTCCCTCCCTCTCCTCCATGGCCTCCCTGCACACGCAGAGGATGCTCCGCCGGAAGTCCTGCACCTCCGAGTCCTTCACCAGCTCAAACTCACAGATGGGCATGCCTATGGCAAAGCCTGTGCACAAAGATACATACATAGATACATAGAGAAAAGATGTTTAATACTCAAAAACATAGCTGAAGCTACAGTTCCCTGGCATGGCTACAAATATGGATGCTAATCCATCAAACTGGGACAAATATTGTAAAAGTAAAGGTCAGGTTTAGCAGACACTTTTATCCTGCAGCAATCGTGAATCAATCCCGGGTCCGTCGCTTGCACGTATATTGTACACGTAAACACAATACTGAGAGAAAATAGACACTTTGAGGCATAAGTACATGCATAGTATATGCAGTGAGACACATACCCTGACATATGTACACGTGTCTTACGTAGAGAGGCAAAGTGGACATTCTCAGAGACAATACAGCATATGTGCAGAGTAGTACATATGTACTACTGAGCACAGAGTACACACTCATGGGTACACACCGATTTCGCGGTTGAGGATCTTTTCCTCTCGATTGCCTATTGGTTCGATGACTTTGAGGAGGGGCTGAAAGAGGCGCAGGTCACACAGACGACGCGTCTCATCATAAAACTCCTCCCTCTCTGCCTCCTGGGTCACGCCCACAAAGATGTAGCATGACTCCTCCTGTTCAGCAAGTGGGAATCAGTATTACTGAGGGTCCACATGTTATTACAACAACATCAGGCAATGGAAGATGACGTTATTGAAGATCCAGAACTGTCTTGCAAAGCTGTATCATCAGATAGGAAGGATCAGTTGTTGCGTGAGTCTGGTGTACATTTACGTGTGTCTGTAAGTCCTGGTATGAAACTACACTGCAAGGTAGAGTAGTCTGTATGCATTCATGCATCCTTAACTGTAGGAACCATTACTACTTCTGTGTATTTCCAAGCATGCATTTCTACCTGGCCAAGCAAATTATTGTATTTGCATACAATGGTTAGCAGAGTTACTACATGTCTGGTTGAGTGTGTGTGTGTGTGTGTGTGTGTGTGTGTCTGGTTGTTTCTGTGCTTGTGTATGTGTATGGCTGGTGGTTTTCATTTGTGTGTGAGTGTGTATGTGTGTGTGTGTGTATGTGTGATTGTGTGTGTTTTTCTTGTGTGTGTGTTCTACCTGTAGCAGGTGGTAGAGAGGGTACTTGCGGGCCTCAGTGAACAGCTGCTGCTTGATAGTGAGCAGTGGAGCCTCGCGCAGGCACTCGAGGCTGACCAGCATGCCGTTGGGCAGGCAGCAGTCCACCAGGATGCGCGGGGGCATGAGGTGCAGGCCCCATAGCTCCCCTGAGGACGGCCGCGGGGCCATCACTCCCCTACACGCACACGCACCTCACCGCCTGCACAAGGAAAGACAAAGGTGAGTATGTGTGAGTGTGTGTAGTAGAGAAAGGTTGGAAGATGGACACTGAAAAAGAAAGTGACAGAGACCAAGATAGGGACAAGACAGCAAGGGGAAGAGAGAGAGGCAGATAGAGAGAGAGTGAGAGAGAGAGAGAGAGAGAGAGAGATAGAGAGAGAGAGATAGAGAGAGAGACGGACAATAGATAGACAGATAACAAGACACACAAGGGAAACAGATAGACAGATAGACACTGGCAGGACCAATTTGGAGTGCTAAAACTCAAAAAAGGGCATCCCTCTTACGGACAGTTATTTATAAACCAGTAACACACTTTCAATGAATTAATCGAATGTTTCAATAGGCCTATCAGCTATAGCCTAACACGTCTTTAATAATAGCCCACAGCCTATCTGTGAATATGTTGATCAAGCTGGTCATTTGTCATCAGTCCATCGCCACAGCTCCAGGGGTGTTGGATAGGCTAACGTTTACAAATAGGATTGCATCTATTAACCATTTAGGGCAAATCCATTTTTTTTTAAAGTTGCCTGATAGCTGAGATTCACTCATTGACGAGCTTGCTTGTTGTTAAGTTTATAGGTGGGCTATTGTTCAAAATAGTTAGGGTACTTGGCCCATTGCAGCCTCTACAACGGTGATAAGGGCACAGTATCGCTACCTGGTTGTCACCAATGAAGGCGGGTCAAGAAGACGTGGGTGGTGCTCGACTTGCGTGCATTGACTGCACTTCATGTGGGAAGGGATGTCAAAGGGGGAGGCACAGGGGCTCCTGCAGTCGTGTAAAATTAGATGTAGAACTCAAACGCAGTTGTCAGGTATACCTACAACATGTAGTTGCGGTTTAAAGTTGGTGCCATGCGCCAAATTAAAATGGTTTGAAAAACATACAATACAAAAAGGGGTACTTATTAAGTACAAAGGGGCAGGTGCTTGAGCACCATCTGGGGTCTATGTGCATGTGCCAGGTGGTGGACAATGAAGGCAGGAGGTAAAGTATTTTAGCTTGAGTGAGGCTATTGAATAATTGCCTCAAATCTGAATGCTTACTCATGAATGTAGCTCATACCCTAAATCTAGCCGGAATTAAGTTTCACTGCTCTGAATGCAAGGCTACATGATATTCTCCATGACCACTTTTAGCTCTCTGAACGTTTGGAACTGAGGCCACTGTGTTAGTTTGCCGCTGTTAGATGCCTCAGACATCGCGTGACTAAGGTGAGGGGAAGACAGAGATCAACACACCCAGTGTGTGTGTGTGTGTGTGTGTGTGTGTGTGTGTGTGTGTGTGTGTGTGTGTGTGTGTGTGTGTGTGTGTGTGTGTATATGTAAGAGAGAGCGAGAGACAGAAAGGAGGGGTAGGAAAGGTGTTAAAGCAGGCAAGGGTACACAGTCTGAGAAGCAAAGGATTAGAGATTCATGTAGAGTGAAGTATGTTTTAAAAGAGATGGAACTGGATGTTCATCCAGGATGCAGCCTTAGTCACAAACTAGCTGATTGTTGTTTTCAGTGTTGTTGTTGTTGTTGTTGTTGTGTTATGTGTGTGTGCATCTGTGTGGACCTATGTCCTGGCCAATGTTCCAGAGTGTGACAGATAGTGTAGGCTGGGGTGTGGTCTGCAGTTTTTAATGTCAATTTCATATTTGTGTATATCCTAGACTCCAAACCTAAATAGCTTTCATTTTAGTTGGACTCTCAAACTTTATAGTTCCATTTATTGAAGGAAACCGTCTCATCATCATTATTATTATTGATGTGACATTATGTGCGCTCGTTTGTTGAGGGTGTCGTCGCTTTATCCCCACCTGACGCACGACAGCGGCCGCATGTCAAAAGCAACCCCGAGCGTCAAATCCTATTGGGCGCAGCCAAACGCAATCCTAGGCAACACACAGGCAAGCGGCAGAAAGCGGCCGGGCGGTCAAGGCAGGACCTAACAAAAGGCGAGGAGCCGGGATGGAGCGAGCGAGACGAGAAAAGTAGGGCAAGAGATCCGCCGCAGATGCACAAAGAGCTCGCTCTCGCTGTCAGTCAAAGCAGGGAAACACCGACAACGCCCCCCTCCACCCCACACTCATTGTCCACCTCAGTGGTGAGGTTCTCCTGGGACTTTTTTGAGGTGTCACACTGTCCCATGAAAATTAACGACCACACAGAATAGGAATTGTTATCTTCCATTTTCGATTCGAACTACTGTCGGTGACTGTGGGATGTTAAAAGGCGCTTCGAACAATAGCCGGCTTTGCCAAATCGTGCAAACGATTTGACACACATCTTGCGCTTATTGTGCACCGGGTCTCTTAACGACGAAAATAAAATCATCTGAAAAATGACTGACAGCTCATTTGTATTCGACCGCAATGCCATTGGCTAAATTTGGGCCATACACGCGTCTCGCCGGGGGCGAGAAGCTGATGACACAATAGCGCGCGGCGGTTTTATTTCTTCTGACAGAGACATCAAACAAAAAAAGGGATGGCGAAGGAGAGAACAGATTCTCCCAGTCAAAATCCAAGGCTCCTAACACTAAGGGGACTCCATTCCAGTTCCTTCATATCGCTTGATTGCTTTATCAACAAGGGGTTCAAAATGATTAAGCTGTTAGGAGGTTCCAAATGATTAAGCGGTTAGGAGATTGTAGCCATCATTAACACTGATCTACTGTTAGCCAAGCGAAAACCGCAGGGACTAGAGTATCAATAGGCCACCACGAGTCACGACACCTCTGGTTCAGATATGACAGTAGTATCCAAACATATGCTATAGGCCTAATTTAATTATGCGGGTTTACAGGCATGACAGAGCGGGCTAAAATAGCAGACAGCTGTGCTTAAAGAGATGGGCACTCACAAGATACTGGCTATCCCAATAGCCCACTGGTCCTCTCCCTCAGTGTCATGTAGCGTGTTACATTTCTCCCGTCACACACCTTTTTCCAATCAAACAGAATATGGCTAGATATTTTCTTTGTTCAGGCTTTATGTCGACAAAGACCGAGATCAAGCATTATTTATCTGCCAAAATAAATAATTGTGACAATTTCCTTCTGGCCACCACAGATTGATAGACTAACGGTCTCGTTCAAAGTCAAAACATTCGTCATAATCTATTCGGCACGGTACCAGCCCTCTGGTGTCAATGAGATGATGACATTAGGTTACGGTATGTATGGAGACTGCTCCTCTTTGTAGAATCCGAGACACCGCCCCTTCACTCCCCAACCGGTCCCCAACTTTTACTTACCGCTGACCGGCGCTTCCGCCAGCCTGTCCGCTCGTGTTGTCACACACTGCGGGCTTGCTTTCCCGGTATCAGTGTTCCCCCGTGCTTCCACACCAGCGCGGGGGGGAATTCACGGTCATAGCATCGTTCTTCGCTCTTGAGAATGCCCGCTTGTTGTCTTCGTTAGTCCTCTCTGCCTTGAAACAGATGCGTACTCAAGGTGTCCGGAACTGCCGGTTCGGCTTCTCGCTTCGCGGATTAACGCTTTTCTCCCCAGCGAGCAGATACGGCCTTGCGTGGCTTTTTAGTGCGAGAACAATGCGTTCTGCCAGGGAGGGAGAGTGAGGTTGAGAGGGGGGGGGGGGGGGGGGGGGGGGGTATAATCACATAATTCATGTTTTAAAGGGGACGTGCGATAGCCTGTTCGTCTTCGGTTGACAGACACGGGCATCTTTTTCGAGCAGACGGCTTTAAGACCGGCTGCTTTCGCCTCAGCTGTTGCCATGACGAATGATGAGACTTCCCAATAGTCCACTAGCTCAGCAAATTGCAAATGCAATTGTAATTAGACAACCACACATTAAAATATTTTGCCAATTTAAATATCACAAGTAGGCCTATCATATCGATTATATGGTTCATATAGGTTGACTACAACGATAACAACCTCATCACAATTATCAGCTATCATCAAAGGGTGCCATATATCTTGAATAATTTAGGTCCTATTAGATTTTAAAACATAAATGTACCTCAAACCTAACATGCCACTTTAAAGAGTTCCCTTGACCTGAATTTAGATATCAAATGTGGAGGCTATGTATTTGTGAATTTCCTTTTGTGTAGCATGTGTGTGTGTGTGACCAACTCAATAAATAAAATAAATCCCATAGCCCTCCCCACATCCCTGTTGATGTGATGAGTTTTAATTTTACATTTTAATCCTGACATTGTTTTTCTGGTGAGAAGCAGCAGCCACCACCACTGCTGTTTCTGTTGTTGTTGTTGTTGTTGTTGTGACAGCCCCTGGTTGCCAGGCAGATGTGCCCTTGGTGACCCTAACTCTATGGAGCGAGTTCAGGCGAGATGTACATTAATGCCCCCACCCCCTCCCCATTCCAATCCAGACCACACCCCCTTATGTTTGGAGATTACAGAGCAGGCTGTTTTCCCCTCACCCCTCCCCACTCCCTCTCTCTGTCCCTCTCCCTCTCTTGCTTTATCTAACAAAGGGGCACACTGCGGATTAAGATGAGATGATGGTATCACCCCTACCACTCTTCTGTTTCACTTCTCTAAACTCTTCACCCCTCCTGTCATCCATCTCCAGAGGCTCATTGTGATCCTCAAGTCCTGCGGAGTAGGGGGAGGGGGGTGTATGGGGCTGGCAGAGAGAGCTAGAACCCCTTTGTTTATATCATGCACCAACTTAATGAGGAGTAAACACAGTCTTTGTCAGACATTGTCAATATGACCTCCACAACCCCCCCCCCCCCCCCCCCCCCCTCCCCCCAGTAGCTAAAATGGTTTGAGCGGCAGCGGGTGCTCCAGAGGTCAACAGGAATCTGATGAAATGTCTGATAACATCTATGTCTTCATCTGTATGTCTCAGCACCTGACAGATGTCTGATAACATGTATGTCTTCATCTGTTTGTACATGTGTATGTCTCAGCACCTGACAGATGTCTGATAACATGTATGTCTTCATCTGTTTGTACATGTGTATGTCTCAGCACCTGACAGATGTCTGATAACATGTGTCTTCATCTGTTTGTACATGTGTATGTCTCAGCACCTGACAGATGTCTGATAACATGTATGTCTTCATATGTATGACCATGTGTATGTCTCAGCACCTGACAGATGTCTGATAACATGTATGTCTTCATCTGTTTGTATGTGTATGTCTCAGCACCTGACAGATGTCTGATAACATGTATGTCTTCATCTGTTTGTACATGTGTATGTCTCAGCACCTGACAGATGTCTGATAACATGTGTCTTCATCTGTTTGTACATGTGTATGTCTCAGCACCTGACAGATGTCTGATAACATGTATGTCTTCATCTGTTTGTACATGTGTATGTCTCAGCACCTGACAGATGTCTGATAACATGTATGTCTTCATCTGTTTGTACATGTGTATGTCTCAGCACCTGATAGATGTCTGATAACATCTATGTCTTCATCTGTATGTACACATGTATGTCTCAGCACCTGATAGATGTCTGTTAACAGGTATGTCTTCATTTGTATGTCTCAGTGGTCAGGAATAATTTACCCTATAGTACATTGTAGTTGTTTCATTCCCTTTTGGATAGGGGCAGACGTTATTCAGACTTACTGTACCAGGAAGAGTATACACTTTATGAGTGTGTCAGCTTTCGAGGATTAATCAGACCTATGATACTGGAGTGTTTAACACCTTGAGCTACCAGCTGAACTAGACCAGGTTAAAGCAATCTTTTGCAAAACTTTAAAGGGTGAACTCTGACGAAAATGGTGACATAACAAGTTCACATTAACTCAAAACTCATATTGACGTTGGTGGCATCCATCGCTGCTCATCTATGAACAGGACAAGTCATGACAGTGTTTCTCTCCATTTTGTAGTAAAGCGTTTTTAACAGGAATTAACCATTACCAGTCAATATGCCCCCACACCTCAGTCCACTCTCATCAGACTAACAAGTTTCCCACTCCACTAAGACAGTCTGACACCGTCTGAGACAGCCTCCAGGGACAGTCAATCGAAGACGGCCATTAGAGGGAGTCATGTTGAAAAAGCAAACATCTAATAACAGAAACCTAGATTATCTGAGACATATAGCCTACACTGGACATAGTCAATCTAACAATGTCAATAAGGCAATCATAATCTAAGTCGCCAGACTACCGTGTAAAACACAGGTAGTCAAACAGAAATCTAAATTGCCAGACTACAGTGTAAAACACAGGTTTTCAAACAGAAATGAGACATTACATAGTCACTAACAGAGTCAAACAGAGTTACAGGTAATATTGGACTGTCATGAGATGGTCATTTGAAATCTCTAGTATAGACTGAAATCTCTAGTACACTCTAGTATAGACTGCGTACAGTTAATGTGTTCAGGGATTCAAGACCCCTGGTCAACTGCTCTCTACCCAAGCAGTCCCACGATCCCTGAATTCAAATCAAGTCTTTCTCTCCAATGTTTCACACCGGCTGAACTGCTGTGTCACTCTGACACCGGGATAAAGCTTGATGAACTCTAACTGCATTTGACAACAGACAAACATCCAGAGTGGTGAGAGTTCACAAATTTGCTTTTTTTCAGTCTGGATAAGAGTCTCTTTCAGTCTCTGTAACCACAAACTAACCAGTAACTGTAAATGAGAAGTAGTTATACGTTGTTGATCTAGCTCTTTGTATGCGTGTATGCGTTGACAGAACTCACCAGAAGGTCGTCCCACCGCCAGTCTTGAGGGATACACGTTTGCATAAAGTTCCTCTTTCGTGTACGGTTTAGAGACTAGCCCCTACACACACATACATACACACTCATACTAACTTCAGAGTTGAACACTTCTCCGACAACTTGATCTAGATTTTCAACTAGTTGCCGTCTAGCTCAGTCTGTTTTCTGACACTTCCCTTTCCACCCCTCTCTTCCTCTCTCTCTCTCGCTCTCTCCCTCAGCTGTTTACTGAGACACGGTTGGAACAATAGTCACTTTTGGTCCCCATTTCCTCTCCTCTTGTTTCTCTTCCCCAAGACACAAACACATTGAAAACATACAGAAAAACATTAACTTTTGCCACACGCACAGCTTGCACATCAACTTCATTTGTGTTGTGGGCATAGGTATTGCTTACACACACTTGCCCAAGATATAGGCATGATAAACAATAACAATGGCAAACATTTTCATGGACTCCACCATTGTTTAAAATCCAGTCATTTCAGAAGCAAAACTACACGAATCAGGTCACAATGACACCGGCATGTGAGTCATAAAGAGACTGTGACAGGAAGTCAAAATGCCACAGCGACTGTAGATACAGGACACTGAGGACAGAGGAGACGGGGAAGTGGTAGCATAATTCTCGTGGCCAGGTGACAGTAGAGACTAGGAAGCCCCCGAGGAATTCAAAACCTTGTTTCTGGAGACGGGGCAAAGCAGAAGAATGTTAGAAGACAGCACATAAGTCCTGGTTTGGAGGAGGACCTTGAAAGACTTGAGAACCTTAAGAAACACTAGGACCCTGAGATGTTTGACAAGACACAAATACAATAAGATGGGTGTTCGACTTCATGTATTCGTAGGGATAGGCGCGCTCTACTTCAAAACAAATATATAAATGCGTTTTCGGGTGCGAGTAAAAGAATGTAAACTATTGGTAGAATGAAAACCGCACTCTCAAGCTTTTCTCTTTTAACAATAAGACCAGTTTATTTTAGTACAGACGCGTTTCGGCCTTACGCCATCGTCAGTGTGTAAAAACTGGTCTTATTGTTAAAAGAGAAAAGCTTGAGAGTGCGGTTTTCATTCTACCAATGTTCGACTTCATGACCATAGTCCCAGTGTCCTCAGCACCATAAGAACTGCGTATTTCAATGTCCGAGTGAGGATGTAATGAAATTTGAATAAATCTGACCACTCATAACGTTTGTATTATGGCACTGCCTATGTTTTGGGTGAATTGATGCACTGCTGAAGGGGAAATACTGAGAGCAGCTTCTTGAGGTGAGCATGTCTGTGTTTATTTTAAGAAGCCTGAATAAAACACTGCAGTCAGCTCATCACTACAATCATTCAGCTTATATCTGTGTGTAGACAGCTCTTAGGATCGCCTGTCTGATCCATCCAAGCATGTGTGTGAATGTCTGAGTAAGTGTGTGTTCGTGTGTCGCCACACATCTGGGGGTTCCTGAAAGTGAGTGTGTGTGTGTGTGTGTATGTGGGTGTGTGTATTAATAATTCAGCCTCACATTGAGATACAGAGTCCCCAGGCAGGCTGGCCTATTGTTCCATATTTCCTGTTTTCTTCCTTTTGTGTTTGAGAGAGTCTGTTAAACAGACTCTGTTTGTGTATGTGCTCGTGTACACACATAGGATTGTGTTTGAGAGACTCTGTTTGTGTATGTGCTCGTGTACACACATAGGATTGTGTTTGAGAGACTCTGTTTGTGTATGTGCTCGTGTACACACATAGGATTGTGTTTGAGAGAGTCTGTTTGTGTATGTGCTCGTGTACACACATAGGATTGTGTTTGAGAGAGTCTGTTTGTGTATGTGCTCGTGTACACACACACACATAGGATTGTGAGGACGTGTTTGATGTGAGGACCCCTCTCCACGGTTTCCCCTTTTCCCCCTTCTGTCTGATTACTTCTATCAATTTCTCTCCAAGAGACACACACAGCAGGAAACCACTGTTTGCCTTTCTTCCCTTGTTCCTTCTCTGTGTCATCAGCTAACCTCTCTCACTCGTTCTCCCTCCCTCCCTCTCTCTCACTCGTTCTCCCTCCCTCTCTCTCTCTCTCTCTCTCACTCGTTCTCCCTCCCTCTCTCTCTCTCTCACTCGTTCTCCCTCCCTCTCTCTCACACTCGTTCTCCCTCCCTCTCTCTCTCTCACTCGTTCTCCCTCCCTCTCTCTCTCTCTCTCACTCGTTCTCCCTCCCTCTCTCTCTCTCTCGTTCTCCCTCTCTCTCTCTCTCACTCGTTCTCCCTCCCTCTCTCTCTCTCTCACTCGTTCTCCCTCCCTCTCTCTCTCTCTCACTCGTTCTCCCTCCCTCTCTCTCTCTCTTACTCGTTCTCCCTCCCTCTCTCTCTCTCTTACTCGTTCTCCCTCCCTCTCTCTCTCTCACTCGTTCTCCCTCTCTCTCTCACACTCGTTCTCCCTCCCTCTCTCTCTCTCTCTCCCTCGTTCTCCCTCTCTCTCTCTCTCTCTCACTGGTTTGTTCTTTTGACCAAAGAGGAAAACACAAACACACAGAATTTAGCAAAACAACCCAAAGCTCTGCATAACACACACACACACACAGTCTGTTACACTTTTACACACACACACACACACACACACTCTTACACTCTTGCACATACACACACTCCATCCTGTCTTATCTTTGCCGGTGTTGGGTAAGGTTTGTGTCAAATGGAGGGTGGAATGCGGTGGGTGTGAAGCTTTCCTGATCAGCTCTACAAAACAGGGAGTTCCAGTACTCACTCGACTTTCATGCACACACACACACACACATGCACACACACACACACACACACACACACACACACACACACACACACAGTGAAATGATGGACAAACACTGACCGCACTGTGTAGTTAAAATGTATTTCAAATAAATTATGCGAACAAATCATTTCTATATTCCAGTAAATAATCAATAAATATTAATAATTCATAAAAATATTTTTTTAAATGAACAACATGAACAAGTGGTTACAAATCTGAATCTGAGAAAACCTGAAGACTGTCTGAGAAGCCGGTGTAGCTACAGGAAGAGACACAAGGCACTCACATCTACAGGGAGAGAGACCACAAAAGAAGAGAGAGAGAGTGAAGGAGAAACAGTGAAGAGGCGTGAGTGGTGACAGGAGTGAAAGAGTTATTTAGGCATACATTTTAGGACGTGTGTGTATGTGTCAGGGTGGTATGTATGTGTGTATGTATGTGTGTGTGTGTGTGTGTGTGTGTGTGTGTGTGTGTGTGTGTGTGTGTGTGTGTGTGTGTGTGTGTGTGTGTGTATGTGTAAGGGTGATGTGTGTGTGTGTGTGTGTGTGTGAATGTGTGTGTATGTGTAAGGGTGATGTGTGTGTGTGTGTGTGTATGTGTAAGGGTGTTGTGTGTGTGTGTGTGTGTGTGTGTGTAAGGGTGATGTGTGTGTGTGTGTGTATGTGTAAGGGTGTTGTGTGTGGTTAGTCACCTCTACTCTTCAAAGAGCATGATGGAGAAATCCTCCTCCTCTTCCTCCTCTGCAGCGCATGTGGGTCTCTTCATCATTTCATCCCTGCAGCCCATAAGATCCAGGTCCATGTCCAATAAATCAGCCCCATCATCATCATCATCATCCTCACTCAACCCCAGGCCTTGGACCACACACTCCTCCTTTGTTTTCTGTTCTCCATCTACTTCTTCAGGTATCTGTTCTGTGCCATCTCTTTTCATCTCTATCTCCTTTTCCTCATCCTTTCTTTGCTCCTGGCCACTGGGGACTGCATCAAGACTGGTTTCCATGGCACCCTCAGGTACCGCCTGGTCATCTGTGAGAGAGACACGGCAAAGGTCAAAGGTCACACGACTGTGAGCGCCTCTTAATAACTAATCAGGAGCCTCTCTAACCTGACTCTTTCACAGGGCATGGATGCGGTTCTTGCAACTCTTCTTCTCTACTTTCCATCTTCTCTTCCTCTTGTTGATTCAGTGCAGTCTGCATCTCTGGCAGGCGAGAGAGAGAGAGAGAGAGAGAGAGAGAGAGAGAGAGAGAGAGAGAGAGAGAGCGAAAGAGAGAGAGAGAGAGAGAGGAGAGGAAAACACTGATCAATAACTCATTGACAATTAGGTCATTAAGGTCAGTTTCACATGCCAACATCCACTCCCTTGCTCAAGTCTTCCTCTTACTCTCCGTCTGACGTTCCCTGCTCTCTTCCTGTGTCATGTATGACACTCCTCTGCCTATCCTTGAGCCCGTCCTGACCGCTCATCTCTTCTGTCTATCCTTGAGCCCCTGTCCTGACCGCTCATCTCTTCTGTCTATCCTTGAGCCCCTGTCCTGACCGCTCATCTATATTCCCATCAATATTCTCTCTCACCTTTCGTCTCCTTCTTGCCTGGGAGTTCAGCTCCCTTCTTCTGATTCTCCTTTTTGTCTGTTCCCTTCTTTTCTTTCACCAAGCCTTTCTTCGTGCTCTCCTTTTCCGTCCCTGGCTTCTTCTTCTTCTTCTCCTCCTCCTCCCCAGCCTCGTTATTTTTTCCCTCATTGTCAGTCATTTGATCTACTGCTCCCTTCCTAGGTTTTTCTGTCTGACTCTTTTTCTCCGTCTCGCACTCCTCTTTCTTGCTCTCATCATTCTCCTTCTTTCCTGTCTCGTCTGTGCTTTCCTTCATGCACTTGATCTCCACTTCTTTCATGACGTCTTTCGGTTCCTCTACTCGCTCTGCGTATTTGGAGAGGGGATGAATGAAACAAACTATCACTGACAAGAAGCTATGGAGATGGGCATAAGAGTCAGTACTGTGTCAGTGGGCACATACCTTCTCTCTGTATCCTCTGCTTCTGTGGATGCTTCACCTCCTACAACAGCCCAACAAACACATGTGCACAACTGTTTAAGAGCACAACTGTTTAATCTCAGTAAATAGCTGGCATGAGGCAGTGGGCCGAAACTCTGAAGATATACGTTTTTCCATTTGAAGTGTGTGTGTGTGTGTGTGTCTGTGTGAGTGTGTCTGTGTGTGAGAGTGTGAGTGTGAGTGTGAGTGTGAGTGTGAGTGTGAGTGTGTGTGTGTCTGTGTCTGTGAGTGTGTGAGTGAGTTCAGGTGTCTGTGTGAGTGTATCTGTGTGTGAGTGTGTCTGTGTGTATGCTTGTGTGAGTAAGTGTGAGTGTGTCTGTGTGTGAGTGTGTGTCTGTGTGTGTGTGAGTGTGTGTGAGTGCGTGTGTATGTGTGTGTCTGTGTGTGAGTGAGTTTGAGTGTCTGTGTGAGTGTATCTGTGTGTGAGTGTGTCTGTGTGTATGCTTGTGTGAGTAAGTGTGAGTGTGTCTGTGTGTGACTGTGTGTCTGTGTGTGTGTGAGTGTGTGTGAGTGCGTGTGTATGTGTGTGTCTGTGTGTGTGTGAGTGTGTGTGTATGTGTGTGTCTGTGTGTGTGTGAGAGTGTGTGTCTCTGTGTGTGTGAGAGTGTAAGTGTGAGTGTGTGTGTATGTGTGTGTCTGTGTGTGAGAGTGTGTGTCTCTGTGTGTGTGAGAGTGTGAGTGTGTGCCATTCCTGACCTCATCGCCAGAGTCTTTTCCCTTCTTCCTCCTGCCACTTCCCTTTCCACTGGATTCCTCAATCAGTCCTAAAATTTCTACACACACAGCCACACCTGCACGTCACCAGCACTGTATGAAGAGTAAATGTGTCTATACATTACAGTACATATGGATGTTTCTGAGTCTGCTGGTATGTGTAAAAATTAGTGTTTGAAACGGCATGCACTTGTGTGTGTGTGTGTGTATACCTTCTATGTCACTATCCTCTTCCAAGTGTGTTGCTCGCCGTGTCATAAACCCAAACCTTTTCAAACGTTTCTGTAGGACAGAGAACGTTAGAAGATAGGGTACAGGAGAGATAAACATTTAAACACCAACATACCGATCTAAATTCACAGTTTTAAACTCATGCAGTTCTATTTGTACAAATAAATAACAATGACCATACACACACACACACACACATCATGTGACACCTACATATTGGCACAAAAACCGACACACACCCATTCCCAAAGTATGTGAGGTTGGGGGCCAGCTCCAAGGACACAAGCCCACTGACCACAGTATCTCTGCCAGCTCCCTCCCTCTCTCTCTCTGAGCATCTCTGAGTCAGCACTCCAGATGGCCACTGTGCAGGAGTCTCTTACAGGGTCCAGCTCCAGTCAGACTCCTGGTCTACACGGCACCTGGACTCAGGCTGACGGATTGACAGATGCCATTTATGGGTCTATACCAGATGACTGTGAGCGCCTGTGACCGCCCGTGTGAAGCGTTTGAAGCATGTGTACAG
This sequence comes from Sprattus sprattus, assembly GCF_963457725.1. Taxonomy (NCBI): domain Eukaryota; kingdom Metazoa; phylum Chordata; class Actinopteri; order Clupeiformes; family Clupeidae; genus Sprattus; species Sprattus sprattus. The sequence goes on from NC_137919.1 coordinate 13,671,195, forward strand.
TAAGTGTACAGTGTGTCCACTTCGCATGTGTGAGGGTTCAAGCAAAGCTGACAGCAAAGATGGTCTTTTTGACATGTGACCCCGCTTACTCTGCCAAAGCTTCTGTATTGCCAATTGTATGATAATTGATCATTCCAATTCCAATGATAACTGATAATTCCATGCACATTCATTTTTCAAACACAGACAACTTCAAACAATTACTGGTTCATGTACATATATGCACACACAAATACAGCAAAAAATGCATGCACACACACACACTTACAGACACAAACCTTGTGATAACCTAGTGGACCCACCTTATAAACATGGTGCATTGTGGATGTGTGTGCATGTGTAACAGGAGCCATAGGGAATGTGTGTGTGTGTGTGAGTGGATGTGTGCTTGTGTGTCCCTTTTGGTTTTGGGAAGATGTTTGGCTGAAGCTGCAGTTTCCACTGAGCCAGCAGACAGATAAATCCTACTTCAGACAGCCAGACAGAGACAGAGAGAGAGAGAGAGAGGGAGATAAAGAGAGAGACAAAGAGAGAGAGAGGGAGATAAAGAGAGAAAGAGAGAGGAGCAGAGTGATGATAGGAGGGGGTTCAGACGGCAGATTTCATGGTTGTTAGTGGATGATGGTGGATGATGGAATGGAGGTGAAGGATGAAAGCGCTTTCATACAGCGTATATGAAACTCATCATGAGGCATGAACATGATACATAAAGTGTTTCATAACTGTGTTATAGCGACGTGCAGGGCCGGATTAAGGCAATGGGCTTTAGGGGCTGCAGCCCCGGGCCTCGCCACCAGGGGGGCCTCAGGTTGCCCGATGTCGAGTAAGTCAACGGCACTGCGCATAACATTAGAAACATTCAGAGTGAAACAAATGATAATGCGCGAAAATGTCCGTTCAAAGAAAGCACGAGAGTGGGGCCAAAAAAATTGTCCGTGGACCGTGACCCTCTAATCGCAAAAGGCCTCAAGTGCAAAGTAAGACTGAAGAAGATAAATTCACATTTCTAAACTTTGCTTTGGTTGGCACCACATTTAGACACGGATAAACGCTTTTAATAACGTGCTTTCAAATACGATGATGCAGGTAACAAGCCAGGCTTCCCGGTTCCATCTAAATACGCCTAATAAAACGTAAATTCTTTCAGCAATTGAAGATGTATGAGTTCTTATCCTCACGCATATCGCTGCAGATAGGCTAATTCATTGAAAATTGTAGACAAATGATTTGCAAACCAGTTAGACATAGCTAAGTGAAATGTTTTAGCTTAGCTATAGAATCTTCCATTTTCGCAGTCATGGTCAAATATAAGTGTAGAGGTTTTCACTGAGGTTTTTTGTCAGATCAGCAGGACTGAATAGGTTCTACGCTCAATCCAGTTTGTGAGGTATTGCGCAGCACAGCTTTGCCTCATCGTCTTGCTGTCTTCTGTCTGTTTGAACAGGACATGCGCAAATTCAGCGATTTTGATTATAAAACTGCTCGAAAGGATTGGAATCATGCAGAAAATATATTTATATCACAGACCAGTAGAAAATATGTATTTCCTTTGATCGTTATTTGTTTTTTTACTTTAATGATGACTCTGATGGCTCTGCCTCCCCTGACCGCACGTCCGTGCTCTCGCATAGAAACGTGGGCGCGGAGCCAAGCTGTTGCTTCACTAATAGGCATATGCTTAATCAATTCGTTATTTCATTCCCTGGCTATTTAGCCTTGTTTTTGCTTTTGAATGAATGGAAATGGTTGTGGTTCTGTGGACTTTAAAGCACTGATGTGACAGTGCACCTGTCGTGGGTTTGTGTGCGTGTCATGATGTGCATCAGGGCGATATAGGGGCCTCATCTTGGTAATTAGCCCCAGGCCTCAAGATGTCTTAATCCGGCCCTGGCGACGTGCACACGGTTACAAGGGGATACAAATTAGCTAATTATTGTGGACACTAAAGCAGGGAGCAGAAATTACTTCAGAAAGGTAGACAAAGAGATAAACAGCTCCCTCTAGTGGGCACAGAGATCACCAGCAGAAAACACCCAGGTTGAATATCATTGGCATATGTTTGTTGTGTTTTGTAGACGTGTGAGCACTATACCTCTAAGGGGGGTTTCTGTGCCTGTCCAGCCATCTTTATGGCATCCTTCAGTCTCTTCTTATACACCTGCTGCTTCACCATCTGAAACCACCACCATTGAGCAGACCTTAAATACCACCACTTTCCATGTAGTAACACTGATACGATTGAACAACCTCTCTACATGTCTTCATTTCAAAATTGGGATGAAAAAAGGAAGGAGTATTTGTGTATGAGAGTAAGAGGGGGAGAGAGAGAGAGAGGGAGGGGGAGAGAGAGAGAGAGAGAGATAAAGAGATGGATAATGGGAAAGAAAAATGACTAACATTGAGGGCAGCCTGCTCTGGAAGGTCGTTGTAGTCTCTTATTCTGCAGCGCTGCACCCACGCACGAGACACTGGGTTCCCCAAATATGTCACATGGCATTTAAACTGCACACACACACACACACACAATGCATGTTACATTGTCTGTGTAGGGAACTACACACAGAGGTTGCACCTATTTTTACCCCCCCCCCCCCCCAGGGCCGTTCTACACACTTGCATGGCATAATTGTGAATTGTGAACGTGAATTAACTTTGCGTGTGTCAGTGTCCACTTTCTATATTAACCCTGACATTCCACATTCACATTAGAGGAAGGAGAACTGTGGATAAATGCAGCGGACTACACACACACTGCACCAGGGGGTGCTTGTTTTTGTTGATCTACTATGGTAGGTGGGTAGCAGCGCCCTCTATTGGACACTCTACGTATTCATAATCGCAGTCATTTCCAGGTGACTGTTCATTTCATTCCACTCATGCTCGCTTAGCTGTTAACCCAAAAGCTATTGGAATTGTTGAAGGATCATTCAGGTTGATGGTGTTTCCTCACGGGAAAAGGGTCTTTTTTCGTCATGAACTGCAGGAAGTCATTGGTGACCGGATCTCTTTCAATCATGGCTGGCCACCTGCACACAACACATATACACAAAATAATCACCTCTCCTGTAGAAATGTGATCACGTCTATATGAATAAGTGTTTATGAGGTAAAGATAAGGTTCATGCAATGGCACACATGTATTATTTGTGGCGTGTGTATGCGTGTATGTCTGTATGTGTGTGTGCTTGTGTTGGCGTGTAGTGTGTGTATCAGTACCAGGGATATCCAGTCTGTTGGGCCCACACCAGTGAACCAGGCACAAGGCTGCAGTAGTAGAACTCCTCCTCCTTACACACACCCCAGCTGACCTCTGGGACATCACAACTATTACATGCTGAATCTAGAGAGAGATAAAGAGACAGGGGAGCGAGGTCAGAGAGAGAGAGGACAGAGAGATAAAGAGACAAGGGAGAGAGGTCAGAGAGAGAGAGGACAGAGAGAGAGAGAGACAGAGAGAGAGAGGACAGAGGGAGAGAGAGAGACAGAGAGAAAGAGAGGACAGAGAGAGAGACAGAGAGACACACACAGAGAGACACAAACCCAGACACCTCTCAGCACACTTCGACTGTCTGTGAACATGACCCCACTATGTAGGTTCACAAACCCAGCAAGAGGTCATTCTGGGTTTCACAGCTCTGTTGTTAATGAAATTCAAATTTCAAGAGTTGACATTTTCAAGTAATATCAAAATCACCTTGTACAACTTCAAAACAATAATAAAAAAACTCAGAGTCCACTGTTCTTTTTTAGCCAGCCTCTTCATATCAAAAAGATGATTAGACAACACACCCTCTTTCTCCCCTACCTCTGCTGGACATGTGATCCAGTGTAATTTGAGAGCTTGAAGGAGCTGTTGAAAGTGAGGTGCCTGTTTAATATGACCAGTGACCGGTGGTGAAGCTACAGCACCATTAAAGCTCAGATCAGCATGTGTTTATGTATATTATATATATATATACACGTATATATAAAATATAAATGTACATATTTATATATTATCCCCATTATATTGGGACAGTCAAATACACGTATATATAAAATATAAATGTACATATTTATATATTATCCCCATTATATTGGGACAGTCAAGTCCAGTCTTTAGGGCAAACTGACATCAGTTTTGGTGTGTGTGTGTGTGTGTGTGTGTGTGTGTGTGTGTGTGTTTGCATGGGTATACCTGTGTTCTCTCTACAGGTCCAATCTTTGGGCAGGGTTGAAGGGTCTGTATCATCCTGCAGCCTTCTCCACTTCTTACATTCTGCTCTACTGCACTGCACCCAGGAATCATCTTAACAAACGCACAAGTGCACACAATTACACACATACCAATCTCTCCGACCACATTTGCATGATTAAGTCTAAACTCTCTTTCTCTCTCTCTCTCACACAAACACACACGCTATATCTGCATACTGCACATCATGTGGTACTGATCTGACTGAGGTACATACATTCATCTGTCTCGCTGTCATCATCCTCTTCTTCCTCTCTTCTCCTCTTCCGGCAGCTCCCACCCTTTGCACCCGTCTCCTTTCTCTCCTTGTAGCTGCGTTGCATCTCCTCTCTCCCATCCTCATAGATCTCGTGTTCCTCTTGCTCCCTCTCTTCACAGCTGTCGCTATTTCCCTCGTCCTCACTCTCTTCCCTCACCCTGTAATTACACACACGTACACACGGTGGCATACAAATTCGCTGAGTTGTGTATATATTCTACTCTTCCTTTTTTTCAGCAGTAAAAGGCTGCTCTGTTAATTTATTCCAGTCGCCGTACTCTCGTGAACACTAGGACTTATCTCTCCCCGTGAGACCCAATGATTACTTCCATCAACTTTCACAGCATTTGTGCATGTGTGCAGCTTCTCCATCTTTAACGGATGATGTACAACATATGAAAGTTTTTGTGCGGATTCATTATTCATCCTTATTCAAAGAGGTAAAGGTAAAAAATGTAAGCCTTCACTAAAGTATAATTAACTTAGCATTAAAGCAGCTATAAAATCCATGTGTGTTTGTGTATGTGTGTGTGGTGAATACATGTGTGTATACGTGTGTCTGTATACGTGTGTTTGTGTGGTGTATACGTGTGTGTATGTGGTCTATACATGTGTGTGTGTGTGTGTGTGTGTGTGTGTGTGGATGTGTGTGTGTGCGTACGTGTGTGTGTGTGTGTGTGTGTGTGTGTGTGTGTGTGTGTGTGTATATTTACTTGTTGGTGCCCTGGTCTATGCTGGCCTGCAGTAACTCCACCTCACACAGTATTGCTCTGGCATCCTCTGCAGATACACAACATAGGGTCACACACAGACACGCCCAACATAACAGTTCACACAGGACAACACACACGCACTCACACACTCTTTACATACCCATACAGGTGTCCAGTTGTGAGGCACCCAATACACTGTCAAAGAGATTGTCATATTGGCTGTCTGTCAATGTATTTGAAGCCTAGGAGACGAGAGAAGAAGAGGACAAGGATTAGCAATTCACAATCGAAACTGTGGACGAACGAGTGCACTTTATTGTTTATGAAATATTGGTGCTGAAATGTATTTGGATGGCTCCTAAATGAGAAAATTAGAGCCAGCAATCCTGACATATACAGCTCTTGTGTAGCAGTCTGTGTGTCCGTGCAGGAAAGAGGAAGAGACCAAAAGGAGCATTCACATGGGCAAGAGCATGCACTTGAGGGGAACTTGAATGACTCACTTTGTTTGAGACAGGGCATGCGTGTATGGGCACTCATCAACTTGCGCATCCGATATATTCTTTGATCTGCGCCCTGGGATTCTAACAAAAGGTACCACTATACATGCACTACACCGCTGTAACTTAGGTCAGAGACGTGATAAGAGGAGACAAATCACTGATGGGAAAATGAATGAAGGAAATAGCAAGGAATCCCTATAGCTAAACATGGCGGATTTGTAACTGGAAGTCCTACCCTGTATTAAAAAGAGCCAATCACATTGTTGGAAATGGCATAACTGATGTTTCGCCTCCCCTTGTATATCTGTTTAACCATCCTGTGGGGTTATGGATAAATGCCGGCCATTTAGATAGGAGACTGATCTTGTTTGCTCGAAATAGCTGCCCAAAGGTCTTGCCAAGATGACTGCCATGTGGCAAGACTTGCCTTAAGGACTTTGGTTAGAATCACTTTAGCTGTACCTTAAATTACAATCATACTGCTTGGCGTTCTTGGAGAACCCAGCTGTAACAGACAGACACACTTATACGTTGTACTTCGCCTTCAACTGAGCTATTAATAGGCCTCACAGGTCAGATTCTAAATGGCTGACAACCAAGCACTGCCTGGTGACTGGCTGGATGACATTCACTAACCTTTCAGGTGAGGACACAGAAAAGTGTGGCACTAACTGAGAATATTTGGTGTGGGCCTCACAAGCACTCATGCTTAACTGCAACAATGCTGCCCTTTATAGATAAAGGTCACAACAAGGTTTGAGTAACTGATCCAAAATGGTCTTGGATATATTCCACACCAGATTGGTTGTAATTAGTACAAGAAAATTAAACTCTAGTGTGAAACGGACACATTTGCCTCAATACAAACATGTCAGGCCTGTGCTGGTAGGCCTTGAAATATAGTTCCCTACTGTTAAGATGGATCAATACCCCCTCACCCCCTTGAACTTGTGTACACTATACTCTACTATAAAAAACATCCTTCAACACAATAAATACGTAGCCTAACAGTTTTGAGATTCTAATATACAGGGGAGACCACTGGCTGAAATCACTTTCCTCAATACCTTTTCCACATGCTCACTTTCCTCTTTGGCCTTGGGCATCTGTTCGGTCTTCTCTTCCCTCTTTTTATCCTTCCTGTTTTTATTTGCAGCCCCAGTCTCTCCTGTCCTTTGCACATGTTTATTTTTCTTTGTCATCCCATCAGCATCTTCTTCTCCGATGGCTGGTTCCTCCGTTTTAATCTCCATTTTTTTCTTTTTCTTTTTCTCAGCACCCTCTCTCCCGGCTTCATCATTTATTTCTGAGAGAGACTGACTTTCTGCAAATTTCACCATACCTCCTGCTTGGTCTCCTTGACCCCCTACCTTACTTTTTTCTCCTGTGCTTGCCTTAATAAAGCCTGCAAAGGGCTTTTGCTTCTCACTCATATGTATAGCCTTTTTGATTTCAACTCCTGCTACTTCTTCAATTCCATATTCCTGTTCTTCTGTATCTGTTGCTATCTTTTCATTGATCTCTCTTTGAATATTTTGCTTCGTGTCTCCATCCTTAGACTCGGTCGTTTTTTTAGCCTTAGGTTGTTTGGCACGAGCTGACGGGGGAGCAAACTTTGGCTTCTCCTTTTGACCTTTACATGAAAGAAAAGTGGTAAACTAGTTAGATGAGAAACACAAAGTAGACAAACTAAATTGGTTAGCATGCTGTCGAGCTGTGTCAATGTTTTCATAAGGTATGTGACATTTGAAGCGTGATGAAAATCAGTAAAGAAACGATTAGCGGACATGTTTAGCGAGCTGCTACCTTTTCATTGACACTGACAGGGTTAAGAAAGATCATGTTTCTATTACAAATGTCTGAACTGCAACCGTAAATCGCAGATGACATCTCTATATTTACCAACTTTGACGAATGAATCGATAGTAATTTACAATTACTTGCTGTTAACGTTAGCTACTGTACTTAGCAAGATATCGCTATCATTACTAACATATAATAGTACTGATATATCTGTAAGTGATAATGTGATTCAGTTAATGTGGTAACCACTGTAACTAGTAATTTAGTCAAATATATTAACATAAAAGTAATTCGACTACCATTTTTCGCTTCCATTTCGAAGTCCTTTTACAGATTTCTTCCTTTTCCTTTAACTCCCAAATAATATTACGCTGTGAACAGTACCGAATGTGTTAGTAAGTCACTCTGTGAAGAATGAGGGTCTTCACGCGCTGGAATTTACCGCCACTTACTCAACCGTTTTTTTTTTTTTTTTTGGGACACAGCGCAGAGTTCAGTATTTCGTGAGGAGTAATCAAAAAACTTCAGAACAAATTTGAGCAAGGGGAACGTAACTTTAAGTGCTTGTTGTGTAACCATATGCAGGCAACATGTCTAGTTGAGATAATGCATAGACCCAGTAGTGTGCTGCAACATCAGAAACTAAATTTAATTTTCAGGAGATATGTCTCTTGTATTCTCCTGTTCCACAGCTGAACCACACTGCATTTGATTTCCTTAAGGCGAAGTCCTGCCATGCATACACAGTGGGAGAAAAGTGGGGGAGGGGTGTCATACAAGCCGTTCAGCACTCGGATATTGACAAGAATTATATTACATTACATAACAGACATAAAGTGACCGATTTACTTTCCATGTTTTGCTGACACCCATATGTTACCATAGACAGTAAAAGGTGTGTAACAGTGGCTATCCCCGAAATAAAACAACCTTAAGGTTGTTTACACGAGATAGGGGTGTCCGTGCCAAATCCCTATTTCTTAGCAAAACCACCTAAACAAACAACCCAAAGTGAAACCTATGGGAACGAAAAACATATAGCAACAATTTCAACCACGCCTCTTTTATATAATATGATGTGTTTCGTAAATGTGAAGCTCTCTTACACTAAATAATGAGAGATTTTGTGACTACAGTTGGTGCAGGCAGCGCCTTGGATACCTACTACATAGAAGGCGGGCACTGCTTGCCCATGCTTGTCTGGAAAAAATATATGATTGGCTTATACTAGGAGGTCAGGAAACAGTGTCGTATTTGATAGGTTAGAAACGCTGCTCGTAAGTCTCAGCGAGGGTCTGTCGAGAAATATAAAAGCGTGGCTACACTCCATCTCAGTGAGATACAGGAGTTCAGTCTCCCGTGTACTACTGTCCTTAGACTTAGGAGAAATAGAGCTTACTAGCATTCATGCACACACTTCATTTCAAGAGCCGTGCCTTTTCAACTCAGATATTTTTTTAATGAGTCGATCTTTTGAGGAACATTATTTAGATTCAGACTTTTAATAACCGCGCACTTTCTCATGAGGCACGCAGAATCAGGATACTTGCAGGGCACGCTTAAAATCTGTCGTGAGGACAGCTTGACGGGTGTGTTTTTCTCTCTTTTTTAGAGAGCACCCACGGGAGGGGGCAGGCGCAGCTCAGCACAGCAGAGGCGGAGAAACGGTCGACCAGGCAGTGCCGTATGTGTGCGAGGGAGGGGGGGATAGTCTCACTGTATCCGTGTTTGTGCGCCCAGCTCTTCTCTGGAGCTAGCGCATTATTCATGAGACGGAGTGACGTTTCGTAACAAGGGCGGTCCTATGCTAATGGTTGTATCCCAGTACGAGCCAGAGGGGGCAGCATCTTGCACAAGCACGCAGGGGAGAGTGGGTCACAGTGCTCACCACACGCGGAGTGTCACCTCAAACTCTCACATAAATCCAAGGAACCGTGTGTTAGTGTGTGGCTGTGTGTGTCTTGAAGGGGGCACATAAAAGAGTCCTCTGTACTAAATGCTGATTGAGACCAAACCAGGGCACACATTCAGAAGACAGAAAGTAAGTATAGGAGATCTTTGAGAAAATGTAGTTAATTTGATTGCAGCTTGACTGACTCCCCTGTGCTCTCTCTCTCTCTCTCTCTCTCTCTCCCTCTCAGGATCAGTGCACACTGCAGCCAGGGATGAGTATGGGAGATGCTTGAGATGTCACTGGAGAAAGAGACAGTTGTGGCAGGTGATGGAGGTGGGGCCTCGCTCTCTCACCTCCACGGCCCCAAAGACATGCACCCTCCTAAAATGGTGCCCGGAGGGGAACCAGTGGCCCCTCTGCTGGCCAGCATGGGGCTGACAGAGGGGGGCTCTGTGGGTGTGTGTGTGGGTGGTAAGCCTCTGCAGCACAAAAATGGCTTTCAGGGTCTCCAACCTGGATCTCAGAAGCTGGCCAAGCGCCGCTACAGCATGAATGTGAGCGTGCGTCCCGCCGGCCCTGCCAAACGCCGCCGCCGTGCCTCAGACAGCCAGCCAGTCCTCCCCTCCCATTTCCTGCTGGGAGGGAACATCTTTGACCCACTCAACCTCAACAGCCTGATGGATGAGGATGTCAGCCGGACACTCAATGCCCACACACCTGAGACCTCGCCGCTGCCCGCAAAGTGTCGCGAGCCGCTGGAGATCCTTGTGCCCAAGGACATCACAGACCCCCTCAACCTGAGTGGGAGGCGCAGTGGGGGAGGAGACGGGGTGCTGCTCTCGCCCCTCAAGAGGAGGAGGCACCGCAATCGCCACCACGGGGCGGGACCCCCAGAGCAGACAGAGTCTGAGAAGGTAAAGCCTTCAGGTGGCGTGCCAGAAGTGGTGTTGAAGGCAGGCGCAGTGACGGAGGAGCCCAAAGGGGGCGCTGTATTGCCCGGGAAGAACCAGCCGCGGGTCTCCCCTCTGCCTTACGAGCTCAACACTTCCATCAACTGCAGGGATGAGGTGGTTCAACCCATATTGCCACGGCGACATTCGCAGTCAGGTCCTGTTTCAGTGTCGCAGCCACGGCCACCAGGGAGCACAGATCCTGCCCTCTCTGGGCAGCCTTCTTCCCGCTCGAGAAAGCGCAGGCGCACTGTGAGTCGCTCAGAACGTCTGTCAATCACCCCTACACCAACCATTGGCCCCAGTGCTGACAGGAGAACAAGCCAGACTTTCCAAACACCAATTGTAGGCGGAGCCAAAGGAAGCCACCACACAAGTTCCTCTCAGCCTTCGCAGAAGCCACGGAAACCTCTGCGGAAGTATCAGTATGGCAACTACAGCCGTTTCTATGGCTACCACCGGCCTGGGCTTACCGAGGACCCACGGCTGGCCGTGCTAAAGCCTGAGTGGTTCCGTAGGAAGAAAGTGCTGGATCTGGGCTGCAACACTGGCCATGTCACCTTGGCCATTGCCAGGCACTGGGACCCAGCTCACATTTTGGGTATAGACATTGACGGGGGGTTGGTGCGCATCGCACGGCAGAATCTTCGTCACTATCTGTCGGAGATGCAGCCAACAGGGGCCCCGAACCACAGTGCCCAGCACAAAATGGCAAACCGACCCAAACAGGATGTACAACAGGAAAGTGTAGCAATGGAGGCTGGGAAGGAAGCTGACCATTTGGACAAAGATGAGAAAGCTGTGGGAGGGGTGTTTGCTGCGTTGATGGACTTGCAGCTCACCGCAGCGCCCTCTGCTGTTCGGAGGCCATTCCTGCTATCATTTCGCCTCTGCAGAGGACCCATCACTGCACCGCTTCTTCCAGAAACCTCATACATGGGCTTCCCTCACAATGTGTTTTTCATGAAGGTAAGGTCTTAACCCGTGACCTTGGTGAACACTACTTCTGTTTTGTTTTGTTTTTCAGGAAGGGAGAAAAAGTATTCTTGCTGACTCAATGACAGCTCTTATAAATCCACATATACTCAAACACATGTCAACACATACTAACACACTGCACTTAAAGAGACAATATGTTGCTACTTTTTTGAAGCATGAGGATAAAACATTAGCTTGTTGTTCAAGGCAAGTCACTGTAGAATGAGGGATATGGCAGATAAGTGCTTTACTCACAAGACTAGACGGGGGAAAAACCTGCATTGTCTGTTGAGTAATCTTCAGTTTTACTGCAGCACTTGCAGGGAGACACTTGATTACCTTAAACCTTTATCAGTCTGTCTTTCGGACAGTGAACTTTACCCAAATTCAGAGCAGTTCATGGCAGCACATACTATCCTACACTGGTGGCAGATACACTAGATTGATTACTTTGGTGGTTTGAGAGGTTCTTGTGTGGCTAGGTCATAAGATGGCGGTCTCTTTGTGTGTGGGAGTGTGTTTGTGTGTGTCTGTTGAGTAGATGCGTGGAAGAAGTAAGAGAAGCAGAACTTGTAGATTAAGGTTTGTAAGCGATATTTAACTTGCCCTTGCTCTGCACGTTACAGCATTGTGGGGGTATCCTACATTTCCTTTCTCTCTGTTGGACACATACCAACAGGAGGCTATGGCCTGTGAGTGAGTGTGTGTGTGTGTGTGTCTGTGTGTGAGGGAGGGAGAGAGTGCAAATAGCTATTACAAAATGGCCTTTCATGGGGAACCCAAGCAGACACAGATAGGAAAATGTCTGCCTTCTAATCTCTGCTATTGCAGCAAGCAACCTGTCAGTGTACACATACACACACCCTCTCTCAAACACATATGCATGCAGTCTCCAAAATGTGTCTGGTTTTTCAAAGTGTGTCGTGCTTTGTTTTATTCAAAACATGCTTTGTATGAAGGCTTGCACTGTCTTGCAGCTGTGTGTGTGTGTGTATAGCTGTGGACAGCTGTTGGCACAACCAGTGTCCTGACACACACACACACACACACACACACACACACACTCATCTAAGCCTTGCCATCTCACACTCCCCATGCCATGGAGTTGCCATCGGATGCATGTGAATGTGTGTTTAAACATGTCTTGTTATTGTTGCACATGCAACGCAGGAGTGGAATTTGATGAGTAGCTGATGGAATTCCCTTCTTACACTCCTCCCTCCCTCTCTCTCCCCCCCCTTCCATCTCTGTCTCTCGCTCTCTCTCTCTCTCTCTCTCTCTCTCTCTCTCTCTCTCTGTCTCGGTGTTGGGGGATGGGTGTATTTGCAAGGGACCTTGGATTACAGCTGCTCAAGCCAACTTCCTCCCTCTCTCTCTGGGCTTTTGCGCTCTCACTTGTTCCTTGCCTCATGATTTCTGTGCCTTGGTCTCTTGCTCTCCCTCCCGCTCCCCTCTATTTCGCTCTCTCTCCCTCTCCATTCTTTTTGGCTCTATCTCCCTCTCCCTTCTCTTTCGCTCTCTCCGCCTGAGCCTTGATATGAAGCCAGTGTATTCATGCAGCCACACCTCTCCAACGCCAAGCATTTAGTCATTGCCAGTGCAGGCTTAAAAGGAAGTGTGTGTGTATGTGAGAGTGACTGAGAAAAAGAGAAATGTATTGCTCAATGGTTAAGTGGCAACAGACAGAAAAGCCTTTCAGATGCAATACACACACACACAATGTAGTTGAATGTGGGTCAGGAGAGCTCACCCTGTTGTCTTTCATAACATTGCTATGTCTCATCCTGAATCAGAGTCAGTTCCAATCTACTCAAAGGGCCACAAACACTCAAGGACTCAAGTAAAAATATATAAATTCATCCTTACTGACACGTGTAACACACATACGCACCAACGTCCAGAGTAGTGTGTCTGCTTGTGGCTCTCATAATAAGTAGATTTTGAGCTGCCATTTGGTTCTGTAGTGTTACCTTTGGTTGAACATGGCCGGGGTGGGATGGGAACTGGAGGAATTTCATTGGACTTAACAGCTTTCAATCACAACTTGCTAAATTTCAAGATATCTCTGCATAATAGGCTAATCATTAACTCAAGTTCATGTCGAGGATAAGCAGCGTTACAACTAGCCTGCTGAACTACTTGGATAAACTTTCACCCTCTCTCTGTCATGTCTGTCTTAGGCATTGTTTGTCTAAGTTCGTAAGGCTGAAATGCCATCATGTTTTTTGCAGACATCGTGTTCTGACAAAGTTCTGACTGCTGTCATAATGTCTTATGTCTAAACTAAAGTTAATGTTTTATAAGGGCCTTTCATGAGCATAGGTGTTATTGTTTGTTTTTTTACTATTATGTGTTTATAATTTTGAGATCTGCATGGTCCAGTGTGGTTTATGGTCTTTGTTTGTCTCTTTGTATTGTTGGTATTGTGTGTTTTGTGTGTTTGTTTGTTTGTTTTGGTTGTCTGTCTATCTGCCTTTTATTGGTCATCAGCGATATACCTGACATTTGTATGAGAGTGTTTTGTCCGTGTGACATTAGTTTGTAACAGGTTCTTGCTGGAGTGTTTGACTGGTTGTAGGGTCTTTCCATGTGTCGAGTTTCACCAGCTTTGCGGTGCAGGTTTTTTCTGTGGTGCTTGTCTGTCTGAAACATACATACAGAAGGGGTTCCTGCAAATGTTGTGGCACCATCATTGCAGTCTCAGACTGAATTACTCATGTTTCTCCTCATTTTTCTACTCTGTTCAGGCTGTGACATCCCCCTAACAGCATTGCCCTATAATGGCACCCCTGTCTTTGCCTAGCAGATTAACTGTGTCCTTTAATCCCAACAGTCTGATTGGTTAGGCAGACCAATGTGGTCTGTGGAATCTGCTACGTATTAAACCGCATTGATTCATTTTTTGTCCAGTCAATGTACTGAAAAAAAAACAACGTGATCAAATGAACCACAAGTTGTATTTGTACCATTTCTATATTCAACACACCCCCCACCCCCAAATCCTCCTGTTTGCATATTTAACTTGAGACCACCCCACCCCCCCCTTCATGATGTCACCCCCTCTCTTCCCCGACAGGAGAACTACGTGTTGGAGAGCGAGGAGCAGCTGGCTGGCCAGCAGGAGGAATACGACGTGATCCTGTGCCTGGGCCTGACGCTGTGGGTGCAGCTGAACTGGGGCGACAGGGGCCTGCAGCGGCTCTTCCGCCGGGCCCACCGGCAGCTCAGGACGGGGGGGCTCTTCATCCTGGAGCCCCAGCCCTGGAGCAGCTACTGCAGGAGAAAAAGAATCTCGGTACGGAGATAGAGGGGGGGGGGGGGGAGGGGAGGGGTGAGAGAGGTTAAAGCAAGATGGATGGAGAGAGCAAAGAAAGGAGAAGGAGGGGGGGCTGAAAGGGGTTAAAGCAAGATGGATGGAGGGAGAAGAAAGAAGTAAGAGAGTAGGAGAGCTGTGTTTGTTTGAAGAAGGAAGGGTACGGGGATGGGGGGAGAGAGATAAAAGGAAGCAGTCAAAGAGTAGGAGGGAGGGACCAAAAAGAGATGGTGAAGGAGACAGTTGGAGACTTAACGGTTTGAAGAAGGGAGGGAGTTGCAGAGGCCTAGTCGTGATACCTTACATGTGCTGATGCACCTGAACACATGGGAGAAACAGTCAGTTGGCTACGGGACTGGGAGGAGGCAGAATGGAAGAGTGGAAAAGAAAAGGAGAAGAGTTCATCTTTAAATTACCTTTTTGGAGGTGAATAATAATAGTGGCTTTTGTCTTTCTCTGTTAGGAGACCACATACAGAAACTACTGCAGTATTCGTCTGAAGCCTGATAAGTTCACCAGCTACCTGACGTCAGAGGTGGGCTTCAGCAGCTACGAGCTGCTGGGAACCCCCAACATTAGTGCCAGAGGTAGGAACTACACCATCTATACATGTATCAAGCTCTCTATCTATTTCTCTTCATGGTTTTCCCTTTGTTGATATATCTGTTTTAGCTAGCTCTCCCTCTATCTCCCTTTGTTCATATCCATCCATCCATTCTTCCATTCTCCTTCCTTCCTGTTCTGGTTTTGCTCACAAGGTCTTTCACGTCGTAAAAGCCTTTTCTTCTGTCCTGTTATAGGATTTCAGAGGCCTATTTACCTATTTCACAAAGGCCCCTCATCCAGCAGGAAGTGACACATCAGGAAGAGAACTTCACCAACCAAGAAAATGATGCATAGAATGCAGTAGTGATGCACTGGACGAGGACCTACATCTGAAAAAAAAAATGCTTTTCCTGGAGCTTTGCATTTCTACAGAGACGAAGGAAAGCAAATAGACTTTGCCAACGTCTTCAAATTTCTTGCACTGCGACTTTCGCTTCACAAAGACGATGACTCAATACACAGCTCAAGACTCATTCGGCTTCCTTATACACACACACACACATCTGAATACAGACATGCATACAACTTTCTACAAAGATATTGTTCAAACGCCACCAAAGCATTTGGTGGTCTTTTGGAGGGAGTGCATTTTTAATCTGCTTTTTAAGACTCAAAATGAAGCTCCGAGAAAGAACAATGGTCCTCCCCTCCGCAGTTTGGAATATCCCACGGAAACTGGGATAGGACTTCCTCCAGACACAGACAGAATCTCACATCTGGTATCAGGTGTGTGTTTGTGTGTTGCTGGTCAGGACATGTGTGATCCTTATCAAAAGAGACTTACATACATGCATACATACATACACACACCTTTTGAAGCCGTTGTTTTTGCTTTCAGTGCTATGATCCATTCTAATGTAATTGGGTGATTAAATAATTTATCAAAAGTGTTGCTGTTCGTTTTGCTTTGGCTCTGAATAATACCAGTATTTGTGTATTCTGTTATATACAAATGCATAGAACTGAGATAGCAAAAGTGTGCCCTGTGGTGCTCTTGCTGCATCCCCTTTGGAATAAGATCGCAGAGGAATGTAGAGCAAGCGAGCCCTGGAATTCTGGAATGTGAGGGGAAGGTGTTGCCATGCCCAGAAGACACACATTTATGATGACACCAAAGGTGAGCGCCCCGTCCCCGTGTCCCCCCCCCCTTTAGGAAACACAGATGGGGAGGACTGTGGAAGATGGAACAGGACAGCCAGGAATCCATAGGAATCAGGAAGTGTTAAATGCACTAAAAACAACAAACTTCCGGTCGACTCCCATACTCCCAGTGTGGTACACCACAGTCTGAATGCTTGACATTTATGACCCAGGTGTCCCCTTTCACCCACAAAACTAGATCAATGGAAATAGATCAATGGAAATAGATCAGGAACTGGCGGCTTTGTTTTTAGTCAGACATGTTAGTGGATGAGATTACACCAGCTAGCCAATTGGCTGTTGGCTACAGACAAGGTGGTGTTCTGAGTTCAGTTGAAGAAAGGGTAAACGATTAAAGTGGCCATGCTGTTGGAGTGGAGTCACTGGGTGCTCTGTTTTGGGGGGCGGTGGCGCAGGGGGGCACTGCAGCTAATACATTTTGTGTCTTTGGCCATAGTCACTTACGTACAGTAGGTCACTGGTTTGCTGTTATTGTGCAGTAGCTGAGGTGTATAAGGACCTAGACCTACCCAAGCTGCACTGCTTATATGTGTGTTTATATGAGTGTGGTTTCTCAGTCGAGGATAAGGCACTATGCGCTGTGTTTATATTTTGTGTTAAATCTCAACCTGAATGCAGCTTCCTCTCTGAGCGGAGGAATGCCATGACGACCAGGTCGAAAAGCCATCTTTTAATCCCATGTAACATTTTACAGGTAAATGTCACACACACACACACACACAAACAAAAAAGTGGCACAGATATATCACAAAACTGGATTCCCATTTTCAGAACTTTGCAGCCAGATTTAATCTGAAATTGCTGTATTTTGAAACAATAAAGCCTTGAAGAAGAGGAACTGGATCCAAATGTGACGTAACTAGTGTTTGGCATAGAATTTGTTTTGTTAATTCAGTGAGGATGATAATCAAGTACTTTACTGTAAATACAATAGTAGGAACAATGCAAATAGTAACATCTGTCTACAATCATGATGTCACTGATCAGCTTCCTACAGAATTGGAGCCACCTAGTGTTAGTTTATCGAACTGCACATAATGAAAAGCTTAGGTGGAGAACATGAAAACAGATAAGGATTTTTGACTTTCTGCCGTGTCAACTATACCAATAAACTGTCAGATCAAAGTCAGACAACCGGGAAGTATGGCAACAAAGCAGCTGCATAGCTAAAACAATAAAGTGTGCAAAGATTTAAAATCATTGTAGTTGCTCAACCTACGATCCAGAGCCAAATATTAAATTGCATGTGTGTGTGTGTGTGTCAAATGGTTATGCTGTTCTCTATATCCTCTGGGTCCAGGTAGGTGTAGGGCAGGTCTTTCCCTTCGTTTCTCTCCTTTATTTTCTTACTGATTTCCTTCAGCTCCTCCTTCAGCTTCTCAGTCAGAGACAACACCTCTGGCTCAGAGAAGTACTGCTCACGGTGCTGGGACAAAAGCACCTGAGGGGAGAGGGGGATAAAAGGAGAGAGAGAGAGAAAAGGAGGGAGAGGAGGAAATGAGTAAAGGGAGTATATAGAGGGCAGTATAAGCAGTCATGAGTTTGCATGGCTCTCTGATGGAATTAAGATTAGTGTGTCTGTCTGCCCTGTGTGTGTGTGTGTGTTTGTGTGTGTCTGTCTGCCCTGTATGTGTGTGTGTGTGTGTGTGTGTGTGGTGTGTGTGTGTGTGTGTGTGTGTGTGTGTGTGTGTGTGTGTGTGTTTGTGTGTGTTTGGTGCGTGGGTGTATGTGTGGGGGTGTCTGCGTGTGTAGGTGGGTGTGGACTCACAAAGTCTCCACTCCTCTTGCTGGCTATCCAGGCGGCGGCCATGCCCCAGACATAGGTGTTTATATCGGGCAGTGAGAGCAGGAGGTCGGCTTCGGTGATCTGCTCTTTGCTCTGCGGCACTCCAGCCTGCAGCGAGTTTGGACTGTTGGGAAGCCACCCCCCAAAATCAAACTAAAGACACACCAGTAAACAAGTCAGTAAACGGTGCATGTTTGAATCTGCGCGTGTGTGTGTGTGTGTGTGTGTGTGTGTGTGTGTGTGTGTATGTGTGTGTGTGTGTGTGTGTGTGTGTGTGTGTGTGTGTGTGTGTGTGTATCACTGTTAAGGGTGTGTTTTGTAAGCACACATCACCTGACCACTGCTCAGAGCAGAGTGTTGTGCTGTCATGGTAAAGATCACCATGGTGATGAACTTGACGACCTCTTTGACTGAGGTGAAGGCTTTTGGGATTTCTAAGACAGTGAGGGGGTTCAAACTAAATGTCAGTTTTTGAAGACTGCCAACAGATGCATGCAGTCTTTACCTTCTCTCTTACTGCTGTTTTCTCTCCAACCCAACATTTGTATCCTTCTTCCATCTATCATCATCTCCCTCTTTCTTCTTTCTTTTCTTCCTTTCACTGCATTTTCTCTGCACACTTTGGATAAAAGCATCTGCTAAATTACTAAATCTAATCTAAATCTTTTCTATCTCTCTTATTTTTCTGTCTTTCTCATTTTCTTCTGACTCTCTTGTTCCCTTTCTTCATTTCTACTTCCCTCTATTGATGTCTCTCTCTTTCTGTCGCACATTCTCTCACCAGTGCTGTTTAGCTCCAGGAAGCCGTGTTTGTAGATATCTGAAATCCAGCTCTGCAGTTCCTCGTCTGACACTACCTCCAGGTCTGTGGGGTAGAACACGTCTACAATGCCCAGCGCATACCTGCACACACACACATATCGAGAAATACAGAAAAAGGTCAGCAGTTCCCAAAATGTCAGGCGGCCCCTTAGGAGAGGGGCGTGGAGTTACAGCAAGGGGAGGCGTTGGTTGAGGGGTAACAAAACAGAACAAGAAATCTGAACAACCAACTACAGTTCAGATTTTGTATGGCAGTGCTCTTACAGTATAGTAGCCTAAAAGGAACTTATTCAAGTTTATGGCTGACTTTGTAATTATATAATATGGTCAGGGCCTACTTAGCTTATATGTTTAGAAGGGATAGCTAGCCTCATTTTCAATACAACGGACATGATTGGATTGATCACCTGTTCAAATGTTCTTCAAATTAAAAGCAGCAATAAGGAGTTCTGTTCCAAAACTAGCAAGCTAACTACCTAAAAGGCATGCAAAAACCTTGCAAACACCATCAACCTCCCAGTTGACACTGATAGAAGCTTACCAACACTATAGCCGGCGATGTCTGTGGCTGCAAAAGCTTTTTTTACATTTTTGCAGGGTATTCCGACCCAGACCACATAACTACATAGGGCATATCCTGGATGGCTAGT
>NC_137919.1:13691066-13716066 GCF_963457725.1 Sprattus sprattus
ACTGATAGTCACCCCTTCATTATATCGTACTCATACTTATTATCATATACAACAGCATACAATGTCAAATCATGCTTATGGTAAATTACCTGGGGAGTGCTATGACACAACAATCATCCACCCATAAAACCCTCAGAGATGTCAAACTTTAATGATGTGATATGTCTTAGTGTCTATACTCAGTGATGTCACTGTTTATTGATATGATGTCATGCAGTGTCTAAACTCAGTGATGTCACTCTTTAATGATGTGATATTGCATTGTAGTTTCTAAACTCAGTGATGTCACTCTTTAATGATGTGATATTTTCATGCAGTGTCTAAAACTCAGTGATGTCACACATATGTACACATATACCATGTTGATGGGCCCCTTCTCAGAGATGAGTTTTTCCCGTCCAAGAGTGTTGATCTGGAGTGTGTAACGCATGTGTGGAATCAGCAGCTGTAGGACAGGAAATTATGTCCGACTATTTTAGATCTGAATGATGATTATTTAGCACTATTTTGCATATGGGGATGCTGTTAAGGAAGTGTATACACGCTTGAAGGGTAAATGTTTAACTTTGCGTGAGGAAAAAAGGATACCTTGTAGATGGGGTGTGCTGAAGGCAGATGACGCAGTGTGGCGATCACGAAGGCCTCCGCCAGCAGGTGTGTGCGCAGCAAGTGGAAGTTAAACTGGTGCTCGATGAAGTCGGCCGCACGCACGTGCGTCTTGGCCAGAAGCCAGGCCTCCTCTTTATCACTGGGCAGGAAAACAGGGTTGTTTTTGCCTGGCTCCTGCTGGAGCTGAGGCCAGAAAGGGGTGGTCAAATAACTACAACTCCCCCTTTCTTAAGAGTACAGATCTTGTTCACTCAACGTTTAATTACAACTTAATGTAAGCCACTCAATTTAAATTACAACTCTCACACACTTCCTGTACGGTTACAATTGATGATTGACTTCAGGGCCTTTGCCCAGACACTGTAGTTTAGATACACTTGCTGAGTGAACTACAACTCCCATGGTTCTCTTGATTTGCTCTCAGAATTACTTATAATTAGACTTAAAATTTGAATTACTGTACTCTGTCTCGACATGTCCCTCATATGCACAGATTAACTGTTCATTGTCTGCCCTCCCATGTCTGTGCATGTATGCCCATGGTGTACCTGGATGGCGATGGGCACCAGCTTGTCCTCCTTGTTTTTAAAAAGCAGGCAGAAAGGAGCAGGGATGTACTGAGGTCGCAGGTTGATGACATTTGTAGGCACCTCAGCCAGGCGTGAATAATCACACAGAAAGATATTGCCATTCTATTTAGACAAACACAGAAATGATCAGTTTTCTTTATTTACTTTTTTCAATATATGTACATGTTTTTTTTTTACATTAAAGGTAAGTAATTGTTTTAAGTTTGTAAAATGAAAATGCTTCTGGACTTCTGGACTGTAATGATGTAAATAAACCATGTGCACACAAGAAAAGTGTCTCCACACTTTATTTCTGTTCCAGCCCTTTTATTTGTTTAATGTCAAGTTGTCCAGGCCTTCAAAATTTTACAACTCAAACGACTGACAGAACCTTTAACCATTACCATGGCTACGTAATTTCTTGCATATTTGAGGATATCTGTGTCGTTGTGAATTCCTTAGATCGAAAAGCTAAATTCACACCTTATTGGTTGTGACGATATACCTTGCTCTCTCACATATTTGTGTAGCTTTTCTTTTCTCTTAACAGAGAAACACATGAACACACATGCATCTATCATGTGTGTCAGGTGGAACATCTAACTATTCATTACGCACCCCGTGCTAACAGGTCAGAAAATTCAAACAGCCAGTCTGGGCTGTACTGGACTTCACTAATGAGGTCAGAAGGGCACTGCACAGCAGCTGGAAGCAGCAAGGGAAGCAGCTGGACCCGATGTTGTCCCCAGACGTGTGCTTCCGGCATGCGCCAACCATTAAGCAGAGGTCTTCAACAACAATTTCAACCTCTCCCTGACCGTGGTTGTTGAACGCTGTTGACCCGACGTGCCTCAATTCAACAACCATTGTGCCCATCCCAAAGCAAAATGTGAGTTGCCTGAATAACTATTGCCTGATTGCACTGACACTGAGGATAGCCAAATGCTTTAGAGGCCATTGTAAATTTGTTTATGTCATTACACACACAGTAGTGGTTCTTGCTAGCTTTGTGCCTTTGCCTCGTACCTGTATGTTTACTGGGAGCATACTTCCTTCATACCTGTAACTCTACTGGTAGCATACTTCCTTCCAGAAAGGGTTGCACCATGTCAGCAGTGACCGCAAACTTTTGTGGAAGCCTCTGGCATTGTTGGATCATCATGGGGTTGGCGCCGTTGAGAAGCTGGTACCCGAAGAACTCGTTCTCTTTCCAGTGTTGGCGCACATAGTCTGGAGGGACGCTTACATTAGATACTTTATGCCTACACACCACTGATAGATTCAAGCTAATCTTTTAATAATAATAATTGTGTTGCCACACGTGACTTACACATAGTGAAGAATAACAGGATAACACATAGTGTAGGAAGGCTAAAGTTATTGTACTTTTTTTTTCCAGTTGCTTTGAGATTCCTGATGATATTTCCACAGTATGATCCATCATTGTAAAGCACTCATTTGAGAATAATATCCTTCTTAAGAAATGGGTCCTACCAGATGTTTTGGTCTTGTTGAACCAGAAGACCTGTGCTATATCCTCCAGCTTGCCCCATGGCTTCTTGCTGTTAGCCAGGAATTTAATCTTGAGTTCAGCAATCCTGCAAGTGAGAGAACATAGTCTGGAGGACAGGGAGACTGAAGAATTCTACAAAAATTCACTACCAAAAGTTCACTACCAATAAACCATGCATAGGTAGGGTCTTGTCAATTTAAAGGCAAGTGTCTCACGTGGTCTTAGCGGTGAGCAGGAAGTCCATGCGCTTGTCAAGGGAGTAACGGACCTCAGCAGGAAGAGCCTCAGTGTTGTCTAGTGCCAAGCAGTGAGGTAGACCCTCCACTAGCTCTTTCCACCTGAGGAACACCCAAAGACATCAGAATGAACACACGCTCTCACACACACATGCACACACACACGCACACACACACATGTACACACACGCTCACACACACACACACACACACACACACACACACACATGCACATACACACACACATGTACACACATGCTCACACACACACACAAACATGTACACACACGCTCACACACACATGCACACATGCACACACGCTCACACACACACACACACACACACACACACACACATGTACACACACGCTCTCTCACACACACACACACACACACACACACACACACACACACACACATGTGCACACACGCTCACACACACACACACACACACACACACATGTACACACACACGTGTACACAGACACACAAACACACATACACACGTGTACACAAACATACACACACACACACACACACACATGTACACACACACACGTGTACACAGACACACACACACACATACACACGTGTACACAAACATACACACACACACACACACACACACATGTACACACACACACGTGTACACAGACACACACATACACACGTGTACACAAACACACACAAACACACACACACAGACACACTTTTACACTATTTCACACTACACTTACTCATATTGTTGTTTTCGAACCTCCAGCTCTTTTAGACGGTGCTCCAAAAGGGCAGGAATTGTGTCATTCTTCCGAGTCATTGCTGGTAAACACACACACCCAAATACACACACAGACACACACACACAAGATGCATGATCATCCACCTGTCCTTATTACAGAAGATTGCTTCCTGCTAGATACTCATGCATGGTTTTTAGATATTTCTCTCTTTCTGTTGGTTCGTATGATTAAAGATAGCGGTGGAATCTGTAGGTTTTTAAACAGGCAACAGTTTCGCAAAATGTAGAACAGATTTACCCTTTAATTAACAACTGCAATGGTGGAGGCATCTCATGAACCCAACACAATCTTAAGGCATCTTAATATGATACTGAACTTACCTTTCCCCTCACGAACCAGTAGGAGCTGTCTTTCCATGACCCAGGAGTAGCATGGGAAATGTAGTGTTTCATTCTCGGGCGTCTCCACTTTTACCATTACACAGAACCAATCATCATCTGGCAAGAAGAGATATGCCTCCTTGTCCAAGCCAATCATAATCACCTTACCCAGGGAGGCGGGGCACTCCAGATTGTACTGCTTTTCCTGTCAAGTTACAGTGACAAATGTCTCCCTATCATGTCATGCGTTAAGCCAAATAATTTTCATCATACGTTATGTCAGAAGATACACACAGCCAGTATGAGCACTGGTCTCCACTATGTACTGTGCTGGTTCTGGCTACCTTTGCGCCCAGGACAAACATGTTTTTTTTTGCAGGGTCTCCTACATCACATTCCTAGTCGAGGGGAAAGAACCTTTCCCTGTGTTCTTGATGTTGCCCAGCAACTTTGGAATTGTTGTGCCATGGGCAAGGCTAAATGCACACATGTGGGAAGGTTTATACAATGTGCAGTAGTTAAATAGCAATGACATAGAATTTGAACATAAACGAGTTTGCAGAAATTAACCGGACGAATTTAAACATCTGACATCTGAGAACACATATCATGAGTTGAGCAGTGACTTACATAAATATGGTTGAAAGCAAGTAAAAGAGGCTACATTTGTGAAACAGAGATGGAGAGGAAGACACATGGACACATTTCTTTGGTATGGTTCTTTCATGCAAATCTGCTCTACCTCTTTCCATATACCTTATAATGTAGACAGATATCAACACTCATAATTGACCTCTTCTCAGCTATAAATTCAAATGTTTAATGATGAAGGGACACAGGTTTCTTCAGAGTCATGTTCTTTGATAAGCTTGTAAGCAGCCTGCTGGTTTTGAAAGAAAACGAACGTATAAAACTCCAAGTGTACCTCCAACACCAGATTCTCAAATGCTTTCTATTCTCACGCTTTTTGTGTAGTTTTGTCTCTTTCTCTGATTACAATAATCATCAGACGTTATAGTTAAAGTGATGCTTGTAGGAATGTGTGTAGAAAGTACCAGTTATAGTGATGATAGCATGTACCTTCCTGCCAATTTGAATTTAGTCTTCATTTATTTTATTTTTTGAATAAAGTCAATTCAATTTCACATTTCACTGTGACTTACTCGTCTGAAAATTATATTCAACCTTAACACTCCATTAAGGTATCTTCATCCTTACCACACCACTGCTCAGTTCCGGGGCTTCATTGAGTTTCTTGCGCTCACTCTTTCCCTCCGTTCCATAGAGGATGATGAAGACGTGATCACGTGTGCCATCCAGTAACAAATCTCCAGTCATCACGGTAACCTTGTATGCCACCATGTTGAGTTCCAGTGTACAGAAGCACAATCCTGACTAACTGACAGATATGTCCACCCTCAACCTATACCTATAGAAATGACAGCTGTTTTCAAATAATAACTTCTAGTTTGGCACCTAACAGTAATCCACCTTGTGGAATAAAAACAGACCACTCTGCACTTCACTTACTGTCTCTCTGTCTCTTCTCACCTCTCTGTCTCTTCTCGTATCTCTCTCTAGTCATGACTCAACCCTTCTCTCTGTATCTCACATTATGACACACAGAGAGGGAGGTACATATCCAATACAAAGTTTTTTTCAATATTACAATTACCTGCTGAAATGTTTGGTTAGTTTGGCAGCCATATTTGATTTCTTTCTTAGTTGCATACTCAAAGCAGGTAACATCATACTGTACATTTGAGAATGTATAGGTTGTAGTTTTTTGTTAATTTAATGTCCTGCAAACAATCTGAAGCCATAACTGCAAAATACGTTAGAGATAGGTCTACGATGCATAGTTGAGGGAAAGAGGGTGTGTGTGTGACAGAAAGAGAGAGAGAGAGAGAGAGAGAGAGAGAGAGACATGTGTAGGGGGTGTGGTAACCTATTAAATTCCAAGCTCTCTTCAGAAGCAGGAACTACTGCTTATCTACCATATTGTCCCTGAAGATTTAATTTCGCGCAATTGATTAATCAAGACTATATCGCTGTGAAGATTTCATTTTGCACGATTGATCTATCAAGACTATATCGCTGTGAAGATTTTATTTTGCACGATTGATCTATCAAGACTATATCGGTGAGAAGATTTTCCTGAAACCTTGGGCACATTCTGCTAAAACGATGAAAGTGAGTTCCAAGTGTCTGATTTGAATGCAACTGCCTGGATCAGGAAGCGGTTCCTGTTTTACAACTGCCTGTTGTTGAAGAAAGTCTCATTACGGTGAGTTGCAATAATCAATACCTTATCCAAAGTTGATTTTATGTTATTATTTCATTTGTATATTTTAGTTTTTTTTTATTTGTGATCTCTATAATTAGGTTTTTGTGTATTTATGTAGGACAGTCTTGAATCATCCAGCCATGAAACTGCCTTTAATTTTGTTAGGCAAATGTTGTAATCTTCCACAGAATTGTCTGTCCTTGTCTGTTGTCTCCTTGGCTGCTACTGTGGGAAAAATATTGTTCTTTTGTGTTCCTTCTGTGAATGGTGTTTTGGACTGGGCCTGTTAGTCCTGTGGCAGTACTCGCGGTTTCAGGTGTCTCTTTTTCATGCCAAATATCAGGTCAAATAACACAACACTCGGAAGGGTCTGTCTTGGCATCAATCTCATCTTTGGAGACAGTGCCGATGGCACAACCAAATCTGCATTTGATGTTTATGAAATATTATAAAACTTAATCATGACAAGACAGTGTGTAGACATTGTACCTGAACGTTTAGCTTAGCTTAAATGTGAATAAAATAATTGAAGTATTTCTATTCCTAATTGTATTTTGATATTTTATATTGTACAAATATATGACATAAAAATGCCCATCCCTTCATAGTTGACACAATGTTTATCCTATTTTAATTAATTAATGTGTTCTTTTTGGTTCATCAGTAGACATGCTCTTTCTTCTGCTGATCTCAGGTTAGTAACCAATTAATCTAAATTAATCTACTGATAGAAATATTCTCAATAACCAATCTCTGTACTAGCAAGCACTCCCTTTGTTTAATATGTCAAGGTCTCTTGTGTTTGTGTTGGCCAGGCCTCTGCACCCTCTCAGTCTGCGTTCCCCACTCATATCACTTTGTGAACGAGCCAAAGACCTGGACTGAGGCTCAGGCCCACTGCCGAGAATACTATACAGACCTGGCCACTGTTGATGATGTGGCGGACATGGGCAGACTTATGCAGTCGGTAAACGGAAGCTACAACACCTCAGGCTGGATCGGGCTCTATGATGACACCCTGAACAGCTGGAGGTGGTCTTTGGAAGATGACAGTTTTTACGCCGAAGGGGACAGAGACTTTAGGCAGTGGTGGGATAAGCCTGACAACTATGGTGGCAAGGAGCTGTGTGTTGTGATGGTTTTTGACAACAATTGGCATGATGCTCCATGCGACTTAACCTTTCCTGTGATATGCTATAATGGTGAGGAAGTTTCAGTGATAATTAATAACGGCACACAATATAATATGTTGGTGGAGATGTGTGTAGGAGAAATATATCAACAGACATTTACCCACACTTCTTTTTCTGTATGTGTGTTTAAGGAAGAGAAGACGTCAATGAGACGTATGTTCTAGTCCCTCAGTTCATGAATTGGACTGATGGTCAGCAGTTCTGCAGAAAGCATCACACGGATATGGTCAGCATCAGAAACGAGGTGGAGTACCAAACCATCAGGCAACTGTTAGGTTCAGTCATTGCCTGGCTGGGCCTGTACAGAACTAGAACCTGGTCAGATCAGGGCAACACCACCTTCAGGAACTGGGAAGACAGAGAACCAGATAATGGCCAGCAGACGGTGGAAGAGGGGGATCAGCACTGCACTGCTGTGTCTTTCAATGCCTCAGGAAAATGGACAGATGAAAGATGCACCAGGCCCCTTCCTTTTATCTGTTATCAAGGTGAGGTTTCTGATAAACTTAGATAACCTGGAACATTACACCTTACCCTTTTATCTGGTTAACCTCTTCCTTTTCTATATTTGCCATCTTTAGATCCAGTCACCTTTAATACGACACCTCCACCGTCCACCCCCACTACAGGTAGCACAATTACCCTTGGTCCTCAAGGCTCTACTGGGAAAACACCTGATTCTGATCAAGCAGAATCACCCACTTCTATGCACACATTTCCTAGTACCTTCAGCACAGTACCAAAACCAAGTAAAGATTCCACTTTTGTCTCAATCCCAGATGTGACATCTCAGGTTACGGCCAGTTCTACCACCATCACCCAACCTGCTGCCAGTACTGATGAGACCTTTGGCACTGTTGCCACTCAACATCCTCCCTCAGAAACTGCCCCCATTCCCACCACCACCCATGGCACAACCCCTGGAGAAATGGTTAGCTCTACAACTGATACCACTGCTGACACCACCCCTGGTACCTCTATCAATGGCTCTACTAGTAATCTGGCCATAACTCCAGGTGATATTCTTGGATCTACCCCTGAAGCTCCTTCCGTGGCAACCACCTATGCTCTATCAGACTCTACTACTGGCTTAATCTCTACTCCCATAAAAACACTGGGACCTCCATCCAACCAATCAACCACCGCAGACTCCACCTCAATTCGTGCCCCCACAATTACCACTGCCCCAGCACCCGACTCTACAACTACAACCCAAGGTATAACCCCCAACATTGCCACAGTTTCTCCACTTTCACAGAACCAAACCTCAAATCACACTTTCAAACCAACACTCAGATCCCCCTCCAACCAAACCTCAGGCCCAGCATATACCCAGGTCACCAACTCTTCCTCTACTTTCCCTTCCACTTCCCCAATTCCACCAATCCCCAAAAACTTCACTCCTATAGCCACACCTACTGCAAATCAAACATCCAATCATACCCCCACTGTAGTGTCAGTCTTAACCTTTCTTCCAACATCTGCCCCTGCTGTCATTTCAGCTAGCACCATGTTTTCCCATCAGAGTACTGATGTATTGTATGGTTCTGGTCTCTCTCCCAGTTCTGCTGTAAATCCTACACCTCTTAGCACCCTCAGCACAGTACCAGAACCAAGTAAAGATTCTACTTTTGTCTCAATCCCAGATGTGACATCTCAGGCTACGGCCAGTTCTACCACCATCACCCAACCTGCTGCCAGTACTGATGAGACCTTTGGCACTGTTGCCACTCAACATCCTCCCTCAGAAACTGCCCCCATTCCCACCCCCACCCATGGCACAACCCCTGGAGAAATGGTTAGCTCTACAACTGATACCACTGCTGACACCACCCCTGGTTCCACTATCAATGGCTCTACTGGTAATCTGGCCATAACTCCAGGTGATACTCTTGGAACTATCACTGATGCTACTTCCATGGCAACCACCGATGATCTATCAGACTCCACTACTGGCTTCATCTCTACTTCCACACAAACACTGGGACCTCCATCCAACCAATCAACCACCGCAGACTCCACCTCAATACGTGCCCCCACAATTACCACTGCCCCAGCACCCGACTCTACAACTACAACCCAAGGTATAACCCCCAACATTGCCACAGTTTCTCCACTTTCACAGAACCAAACCTCAAATCACACATTCAAACCAACACTCAGATCCCCCTCCAACCAAACCTCAGGCCCAGCATATACCCAGGTCACCAACTCTTCCTCTACTTTCCCTTCCACTTCCCCAATTCCACCAATCCCCAAAAACTTCACTCCTATAGCCACACCTACTGCAAATCAAACATCCAATCATACCCCCACTGTAGCGTCAGACCTAACCTTTCTTCCAACGTCTGCCCCTGCTGTCGTTTCAGCTAGCACCATGTTTTCTCATCAGAGTTCAACTCCAACAACCCCCCTAAACTCTAGCTTCACATCCACCCCAGTTCCAACTGAATCTTCAACTCCTCTGGCTGAACATTCACCCACTACACCTACCACAAATTTCATATCTGTATCCACCCCTGACACCAATCAAACTAGCAATCATACTCTCACTGTTACCTCAAAGTTATCCACTAAGACAACATCCACCCCAGTATACAGTAAAACTGATACTCCGCAGTTTACCTCCACACCAACCCCATATCCCAACCAAACATCTGTCAGAACATTAACTGTAAACATTACTCCTAGTCCTAATGTTACCGCCAACCATACCTCCACTTATAAAACCACACCAATTCCCGAAACCTCACCTCCACTGTCCACAGCCAACACTACAGGCAGCATGACTACAGTTGGTTCTATTGGGTCTACTGCGGTATCATATGGTTCTGGTTTCTCGGCCAGTTCTACTGTAAATACCACACCTCTTAGCACCCTCAGCACAGTACCAGAACCAAGTAAAGGTTCCACTTTCGTCTCAATCCCAGATGTGACATCTCAGGTTACGGCCAGTTCTACCACCATCACCCAACCTGCTGCCAGTACTGATGAGACCTTTGGCACTGTTGCCACTCAACATCCTCCCTCAGAAACTGCCCCCATTCCCACTACCACCCATGGCACAACCCCTGGAGAAATGGTTAGCTCTACAACTGATACCACTGCTGACACCACCCCTGGTACCACTATCAATGGCTCTACTGGTAATCTGGCCATAACTCCAGGTGATACTCTTGGATCTATCACTGATGCTACTTCCATGGCAACCACCGATGATCTATCAGACTCCACTACTGGCTTCATCTCTACTTCCACGCAAACACTGGGACCTCCATCCAACCAATCAACCACCGCAGACTCCACCTCAATACGTGCCCCCACAATTACCACTGCCCCAGCACCCGACTCTACAACTACAACCCAAGGTATAACCCCCAACATTGCCACAGTTTCTCCACTTTCACAGAACCAAACCTCAAATCACACTTTCAAACCAACACTCAGATCCCCCTCCAACCAAACCTCAGGCCCAGCATATACCCAGGTCACCAACTCTTCCTCTACTTTCCCTTCCACTTCCCCAATTCCACCAATCCCCAAAAACTTCACTCCTATAGCCACACCTACTGCAAATCAAACATCCAATCATACCCCCACTGTAGCGTCAGACCTAACCTTTCTTCCAACGTCTGCCCCTGCTGTCGTTTCAGCTAGCACCATGTTTTCTCATCAGAGTTCAACTCCAACAACCCCCCTAAACTCTAGCTTCACATCCACCCCAGTTCCAACTGAATCTTCAACTCCTCTGGCTGAACATTCACCCACTACACCTACCACAAATTTCATATCTGTATCCACCCCTGACACCAATCAAACTAGCAATCATACTCTCACTGTTACCTCAAAGTTATCCACTAAGACAACATCCACCCCAGTATACAGTAAAACTGATACTCCGCAGTTTACCTCCACACCAACCCCATATCCCAACCAAACATCTGTCAGAACATTAACCGTAAACATTACTCCTAGTCCTAATGTTACCGCCAACCATACCTCCACTTATAAAACCACACCAATTCCCGAAACCTCACCTCCACTGTCCACAGCCAACACTACAGGCAGCATGAATACAGTTGGTTCTATTGGGTCTACTGCGGTATCATACGGTTCTGGTTTCTCGGCCAGTTCTACTGTAAATACCACACCTCTTAGCACCCTCAGCACAGTACCAGAACCAAGTAAAGGTTCCACTTTCGTCTCAATCCCAGATGTGACATCTCAGGCTACGGCCAGTTCTACCACCATCACCCAACCTGCTGCCAGTACTGATGAGACCTTTGGCACTGTTGCCACTCAACATCCTCCCTCAGAAACTGCCCCCATTCCCACCACCACCCATGGCACAACCCCTGGAGAAATGGTTAGCTCTACAACGGATACCACTGCTGACACCACCCCTGGTTCCACTATCAATGGCTCTACTAGTAGTCTTGCCATCACTCCAGGTGAAACTCTTAGATCTACCACTGAAGCTCCTTCCATGGCAACCACCGATGTTCTATCAGATCCCTCTACTGGCTTCATCTCTACTTCCACACAAACACTGGGACCTCCATCCAACCAATCAACCACCGCAGACTCCACCTCAATTCGTGCCCCCACAATTACCACTGCCCCAGCACCCGACTCTACAACTACAACCCAAGGTATAACCCCCAACATTGCCACAGTTTCTCCACTTTCACAGAACCAAACCTCAAATCACACATTCAAACCAACACTCAGATCCCCCTCCAACCAAACCTCAGGCCCAGCATATACCCAGGTCTTTAATTCTTCCTCTACTTTCCTTTCCAACTCGCAGATTCCACCAATCCCCAAAAACTTCACTCCTATAGCCACTCTACAAATCAGACAGCCACACATCCGCCCACGTTCACCCACTACACTACATCTACCACAGATTTCATATCTGTATCCACCCCTGACACTAAACAAACTAGCAATCATACTTCCACTGTTACCTCAAATTTCTCCACTAAGACACATTTTTTTGTCTAATGTGTCCACTTAGATAACAACCTCACCAGCACACTCATATAAACTTCTCACTGATATCAAACTCAACATCCTTAATGACCAAAGACACATACGCCAACACCTACACTCCCACTGCTCCATCCACACCAGCATCCACCCATTCCACCACCCAAGTAATCAAAGGAACCCCAAATCAAACCTTTAGCCCAACCCCTCAACCCACCTCCAGCAAACCCAATTCAACTAATTCAATGGCCACCCAAACATCCAGCCCAGCTACCACCTCCTCCACGGCCAAGCCCACATCACCCCCTTACACCAGCTCAGGTCACAGCTCCCAAGGAACCAGTGAGTGTTACTTTGGATCCATTCAACAGTCTTCAGAGTACAATGTCTGTCACTTGTTTACCTACATTTTCGTTGATGTACTGCAATGCTTGTCTGTGTGTGTGTGTGTGTGTGTGTGTGTGTGTGTGTGTGTGTGTGTGTGTGTGTGTGTGTGTGTGTGTGCGTGTGTGTAGCAGATCAGTAAAGTAAGAGAGTGAGTGCGTCCATCTGTAAGTGAGTGTGCGTGTGTGTTTGTGCATCTTTTGTGACTCAGAGCTCATTGCTTTTCTTTTTTAAGGTCATGTGATTGGAATGAGCGCAACACTCACCTCCGACAGAGAACTAACACAGTCTGATATTGAAGAACTGATCATTAAACAGGTAGGTGATTGTTTCTACTAAGTTTTTCCCTGACACATATTTACATACTCACATTCTAATGTACTAATTCTAATGTATGTGTGTGTGTTTTGTGTGTCTGTGTTCATGTTTCAGTTTGGGGAGAAGTTTAGAAGTCTAGGACTTTCAAGTAACATCACAGTGCGACACATTCAGAGAATACATCCCTGAAGGAGAAACAAGCACGCATTCTGGAAAGGTCACCACTGACTCAATCCCAAAATCAACAAATCAACAAACACTTCAAAATAAACAAAAAAAGTAGATACAAAAGTATACATAAATGTAAATAGAAATGATGAGGTAGACATTGTTGACCTATATGTGTAAAGAGGACTTATATGATCGTCTAATTACTTTAAAAAAGAAGAGTGATCACAGTGGTAGTTTTTGTCAAGAATAAAAAGACTAAACATTTAGTTGTTTGTCATATTCTGAGTGAAAGTTTAAGGAACTATAGTTTGTGGATGTGGTGGCTGTACACTGACAGGGTGTGAAGCAGTACCTGTGAGTGAATATTAGGACGAGTTTGACTTTATAAGAGATATATCATTAACCCGCCTATTATGTTCAAATTCTACTCACATCTATTATCCTTGGGGTCAATTTGACGTCAGCAATTTAAACTTCCAAATAATTATTATAATTCTTTTTTTTTAACCCAAGTTTATGTGTCAGGTACTTTAGGTTTGTTTGTTGACTACCTAAATAGCCCTTAAAAATAAAACAATACCCCCACCCATCCCCCTTATACATCCAGAATACATGAACGCGACTATGGAGAAATATATTTATCACCATAAAATCTCACTGATTGACCTAAAATTGGAAAGAGAGATCCTTCTGGTGTTTGACTTCATATGATTTCTAAGTGTAACCAGGTAGCTTTAGGACCCAGGACCTTTTTAGGTAGCCCATGGCTGACGTGATTCCCTTTAGCGTTAGGACCCAGGAGTTTTAGGCAGCCCTTGGCTGACGAGCTATTTCCTATATGAGGCCCGCGTTAGTTCAAGTTGGCGTTTTGGATTGAACACGTGGCGCTCGGTGACGGTCGAAACGCGGAACATTTGAATCTCGGTAAAACCTACAACTTATAAATACACAGTGAATGCAAAGAGGAAAAATGGCAGAGGACTCAGACGGGTGCTTATTTAATTTGGATAGTACTGGTACTGATGATGATGATGGAATGTTTTGGCAACAGGTCAATTCAGGAAAGACAAGGGGAAAAGGGTAGCCTGGATACCAGCCCAAACCCCGCCCACAAAATTTTTTGTCAGGGAGATTTGGTCTGGCTCTGGGTTAATTGGGAGAGAGTTTCATCGGTCATATCTCAACAGACATTGACAGCGCATTCATTTTGAAAGAGGAACAGAGAAACGCGATTAAGGCATTTGTCATTGAAAAGATGTTTTTGCCGTCCTTCCTAGGGATCAGGTAAAAGTTTAATCTATCAGATGGTAATAGGCTACTACGTTGCTCTGATTGGTTCTAGGTATCCAATTCAGCGAATAGGCATTTTCTGTCCTGGTTCGTTGAAACACGCCCCATAATCACAGCCCAAAGGTCCGGTATCAGACTCATATTCTGACTAGAATCATGAGTATGACATCGTCAGGCTAGGAAAAGGGAGGAATAGATCAGAAAGTAGTGGTGAGGACTCTGTGGAGACGGTATTTAAAAAGAGTAGAGCGGATGGCGGATTGCTGAATAATAAATCACAGGATGAAATATGGAAAGTTATAGTTGTGTTTGAACAAAAAGGAGGACCAGACCTACATCCAATTCACATAACAAAGGCAATAGAAACGGAGATAGGTAAGATCAACCACGCACGAATCCTGGGGAATGGGAGAATTCTGATATTCGCAAATTCGGAAATGCAGCAAAAATTAATTCTGAACAAAACAACACTTAACAAACTTAAGATAACATCACATATCCCAGGTGCTACAGCAAAGGCTAGAGGGGTAATTTCAGGGATCCCACCGTCAGTCTCCATTGAAGAGATCAAAACCAGTTTGAAGGAATTTGATGTAGTGGATGCTAAACGACTGATGAAAGGAAAGGAGAAGATTGAAAGCATGTCGATCCTATTATGCTTTAAGAAAGAAATACCTATGAGAGTTCAAATGGGCTATATGTCCTACATGGTACGGGAATATATTCCACCAGCTTTAAGATGCTACAAATGTCAAAGGTTTGGGCATGTAGCGATACAATGCAGAGGAAAGATTAGATGTGCTAAATGTGGAGGAGAGCACGAATATGGGAAGTGTGGGGACAATGCGGTGATAAAGTGCTGTAACTGTGGTGGCGAACATAGCGCAGCATATGGTGGTTGCGAAAAACTAAAAGAGGCCAAAGAAGTACAAAAATTCAAGATCACGCATAAGGTGACTTATGCTGAGGCACTAAAGAAAATTGAGACTGAGAAAAAAGACATTAGGCATGATATTCCTATCAGCATTCCAGAGCAACCTACATTGAACCTTTATGCCAGATCGAAGTTAAACAGAGGAAATGATGGTGGTCACATAAAAGGAAGACTTCAACAGGTCAGTAGACCTAATATCCCTGAAGTAGAGAGGTGTGAATGTCGAGCAAAAATCTCTGAAGATACACTGCTGGTTAAGAAAAATGCTTTTATTGCTTTTATCTGTACAGTGATCAACAGAACAATGCAATATCAAAAGAAAAGTGACAGGATTAAATCAATTGTAGACATAGCCAATGACTTCTTAGGATCTAAAACGCAAGCAGACGAGATTCATGAGGTGCTGAACATTAAGTATGGACAGACTCCTAATTAAAGTACCATGGTCATTTCAATTCTCCAGTGGAATGCCAGAAGTCTTATAGCGAACGGGCAAGAATTTAAAAGGTATATTCATGAATTAGAACATAAACCGGAGATTATATGTGTACAAGAAACGTGGTTAAAGCCACACTTAGATTTTGTGCTGAAAGGCTACAACATCATCAGAACTGATAGAGATACGGATAGAGGAGGAGGCTGTATTACATTCATTAAAGATGGACTTCCATATAAACACATTGAAACAGCTAAAGAATATGAATGTGTGGTGACAGAAATTGTAGGTGGGTTCAATGGCACTTTTACGATTATACATTTTTATA
Organism: Sprattus sprattus; assembly: GCF_963457725.1. Taxonomy (NCBI): domain Eukaryota; kingdom Metazoa; phylum Chordata; class Actinopteri; order Clupeiformes; family Clupeidae; genus Sprattus; species Sprattus sprattus. The sequence continues at coordinate 13,707,446 of NC_137919.1, forward strand.
ATCCATGTAAAGCGTTGAATAATGAAATGTTTCATAAGATTGCTAGGAAGAGTCACAGAGAAATATGGTGCGGGGATTTTAATGCCCACAACAGCCTATGGGGTAGTAAACGCACAGATATGAATGGTGAAATAGTGGAAGAAATGATGAACGATAGAATGCTTGTTTGTTTGAATAATGGGGCAGGAACCAGAATAAATATTTATAGGAATGAAACTTCTTGTATTGATCTAACCCTAGTTGACAGGAAAGTAGCGAGTAGATGTGACTGGGAAATAGACAATAACACAACGATTGGGAGTGACCATTTCCCAATTTTCTGTAAAGTTGATTCCAAATTTAAGACTGAACAAAGTTACATCCATCAGAAATGGGCTTTCACAAAAGCAGACTGGGAAAAATATGTTGAAATCTGTGATGGTATGGTTAACCAGATCCCTGAAATACAGCAAACTGTTGATGAAATGAATGATAGTGTAACCAATTGTATATATTTTGCAGCAGCACAAAGTATACCAATTAGTAAGAGCAAGAAGAACCAAACTAATGTTCCATGGTGGAATGGTCAATGCACAGAGGCTGTTAAGGGCCGAAACAAAGCTGTTAAGATCTTACGTAGAACCTTAACAATGGAGAATCTATTAGACTACCAAAAGAAAAAGGCCATAGCTAGGAAGATTATCAAAGAAGCCAAAAGAGAATCCTGGAGACAGTTCTGCTCGACTATAGGGAGAGAAACTACATTGGATAAAATATGGATGATGGTTAAAAAAATGATTGGTAAGTACAAACCTTCGAATATCCCCATTTTAGTTGATGGAGAGAAACAAGCAATGTCAGACACTGAGAAAGCCAATCTACTTAATAAAACATTTGCTAATATCCACAAAGGCAATCATTTGGAGGAAAGATTTAAGAAACGGAAAGAGGAAATTCTTAAAGTAAACAAGAACATTTTGACAATGAGGGGAGAAAGTATGTCTTCTTTAGATATAGAATTTAATTTGGCTGAACTTAAAATAGCTTTGAATAGTACGGGATACTCTTCTCCTGGAAGTGACAATATTTGTTATGTAATGCTAAGGCGACTCCCAGATAAAGCATTGGAAAAAATTCTTTCATTATTTAATAAAGTCTGGAATGAAGGAAAACTACCAAAGGCATGGAAAAAGGCAACAATCCTCCCATTTTCCAAACCAGGTAAGGAACCAAGTAATCCAGAAAATTATAGGCCTATAGCTCTCACCTCCCATTTAGGAAAATTAATGGAAAAACTTGTAGTGGTACGTCTGAATTACTTTCTGGAAAAAAATAACTTAATCAGGGAATACCAAACAGGATTTAGAAAAAGTAGATCTACAACTGACGCTCTGGTCAAGCTAAGTAATGAAATTGAAAAATCTTTAGCCATGAAAGAAGCCATGGTTGCAGTCTTTTTGGACATTGAGAAGGCCTATGACACCATGTGGAGAGAGGGACTGTTGATCAAAATGGAGAACATGGGAATCAATGGGAAGATGTACAATTACATCTTAGATTTTCTATCGCAACGCACCATAAGGGTTAAAGTAGGAGATAAAATGTCTGAAGAAATTATGGTAGAGAATGGTATTCCCCAGGGGAGTGTAATTAGTCCAATATTATTTAATATAATGATTAATGATATATTTCAGAAATTTGGGAATCACATTGATGGTCTACTATATGCTGACGATGCTGTAATATGGAAAAGGGGAAGGAATGTTCATTACATAACTAATCAAATTCAAAAAGATGTTCAAGTCCTAGAACAATGGGGAGTGGACTGGGGGTTTAAATTTCCAATTCAAAAATCAAAGATTATGTATTTTACAAGGAAAAAGTATCTGAAAATCAAAAAAATTATGTTATATAATCAGCCATTGGAAAAAGGAGAGAAATTCAAATACCTAGGAATGTGGTTCGATGATAAACTACTATGGAGGTTTCATATAGAATATATTGAAACTAAATGTAAAAAAGTAATTAATCTGATGAGGATGGTTACTGGTCATTATTGGGGAGCAGATAGACTTTCTTTAATGCATATGTATACAGCGTTGATTAGATCAACTTTTGATTATGGTTGCATATTATATAATTCAGCTTGTAAAACTTCCCTGAAGAAACTTGAAAGAATACAGTTCAAAGCCATAAGAATAGCCTTAGGAGCCATAAAAACAACGCCAACAAGTGCGCTGTTGGTAGAGGCAGAAGAAACCCCTCTTACTTTAAGATTTAATAAGCTCTCACTTACTTACTGGGTCAGACTACAGGGAAGTGTTAACAACCCGGCAGTAACAGTTCTTAAAGATTGTTGGGAATACTACAATACATCTAGCGGGTTTGGATGGTACATAAACAGCATGACAGAGGAATATGGAATTAAAAAACAAGAATTTAGTCCAGCATTAGTGCTGAGTAATGTTCCTCCATGGATACTTCCTCTTCCAAATACAAACACAGAGCTGCTTAAACGAAAGAATGAAGACCCAGAAAGTTTTGGTGCAGCATATTGTCAAAAATATCTAGATGCTACATATTATGGATTCATTCAAATATTTTCTGATGGGTCTAAGGACCCAAATAGTGGTCGTGGTGGCATTGGAATTTAAATACCTGAATTTAAAAGAAAATATGAATTTAGAATTACAAATCATTTGTCCATTTTTTCAATAGAAATGGCAGGAATCACAATGGCCTTAAGATGGATTGAAGAAGTGAAACCCCTTAGATCAGTCATATGTACTGACTCCATGTCGGCACTTCAAAGTTTTGAGAGTTCATCATCACGAGAAGATCTTATTTTAGAAATTAGATACCTGCTAGCAAACATCAAAAACCTAGGAATAGTAGTTCAGTTCTGTTGGATTCCAGCACATGTTGGTATAAAAGGAAATGAAATGGCTGATGAAGTAGCAAAAAATGCTTTGACAATGGAACATATAGGCATTAACATGCCAATAGGAAAAGGTGAAGCTAAAAGCATAATAAAGACAGAAATCATGCAAAGATGGCAAGATGAATGGGAGTCTGAACTTAAAGGAAGACAATATTACAACGTGCAGAGGCAAATAGGAGGGAAAATAATATCCTCGTTGGGTCTTAATAGAAAAGAGGAAGTGGTGTATACTCGATTAAGACTAGGCCATACAGGCCTTAACTCTACATTAAAAATAATAGGAAAGGGTAATGGACTGTGTGAGGAATGCAATGTCAAGGAAGATACAGAGCATAGTATCTACAAATGTAAGAAATATAGCAAATACAGAATGAAATGGCAAGAAACCGAAGCTGAAAATGGTAGAGGTATAAATCATATACTAGAGGAGCAAGGAATGCAAAGAGACATGATCAAACCTTTTATGGAGTTTCTGAATGACACACATCTAATGAAAAGAATATAAGTGATAAGATCCAAGTTACAATATCTTTATTATTTATTTATTAATTTACTTTTGGTTTGTTTCGATTTTGTTTAGTTTTGGTTGTTTGTTCATTTATTTATTTATAACCGTCTAGTCTCACCAGAAATCCTCTTTGCACACTCCTGTGTAGTAGGTGGCGGTATACGCTATTAATGCTGTAACCCGCCAAAAGGAAAAGAAGAAGAAGAAGAAGAAGTTGGCGTTTTGTATTGGAGGCAATTGTTTGCTGCGTTCACCGAATGCTTTAGGCATTGGATGCATGTAACTCAGGTAGGCTGGCAATTCTCTCATTACATCCACAGTAGCTAGCACGTTTGCATGGTGTTCAACCTGGTGTGATGTAGCCTATTGTTTTTACTACATAGCAACAGCCTCCTCAGCTTCTGGCGTGACGGTGGAAAAGCGTTAAGCAGCGAGGTCACCATTCAACAGCAATCGGTATGTTTGTTAAATTAGTTATTGAGAACATTTATATAATGATGCTATTGCTTTGTGTTACTCATTTTGGTATTTCCACAACAGGTAGAGTCCAGCGACTGCCACTGTTTTTCCCATGTTAGTGTTTCTATAGTTTTGTTTATTTCTGTCCTCAGTTTTGTTTTGATAAAGGGCCTGTTTTGTCTGTTTATTACTTTGGCGTTAGACGTCTATTTTGGAGTCTTGGTCGTGCTGGGCTTGCTCACCTGGTAACACGCGTTATATAGTTTGCAGTGAGTGTGCGTTATACATTGCCTTATGGTTGCTGTGATTCTAAGATCATAATTTGTGTGGCTATATCCTTGCAGTCTTCATTCACGAGTGGTAACGTTCTTCAGGTGGGGAGTTCACCCAACCATACGTCAATTTAGGCCATAGGCCCAAGTGTATCAGGTTCACAATCACGCCCTTGTTTGAGTGTTATTTTAATAGGATGAGCATACTGTGTATTCAATAAACTTTGTATTTATATTTTTGATACCACTGCCTCTGCCTAAGTTCATTTAATTGGACAGGACTTGTGTAGGAACCTAGACCTAATTAAAGGCACCCAGTGCAACTTTCGAGGCTTAAAAATAAACATTCAATTTCTAGTCTTTTTTTACACGTAGTAAGTTTCAATAACTCCATACCATTACATACCGACATTCAAGCAGCAAAGATGAGACGTCGTTGTCTTGTGAGAACTGATAGAAAATCGATAACAACAACAATCGCCGCCATTTTCTTTATTTTTTGGTAACCTACAATAAATAAAGCAGGTTCCAGTCAATGGAAAAATGGCTTCTCCCCACCGGCGATTGTTGTTGTTTACGATTTTCTATCAGTTCTCACCACACAACGACGTCTCATCTTTGCTCCTTGAATGTCGATATGTAATGGTATGGAGTTATTGAAACTTACTACGTGCAAAAAAGACTAGAAATTGAATGTTTATTTTTCATTGAATGTTTACATAAAGTTGCACTGGGTGCCTTTTAAAGTGTGCTTAACTGAGGGTCTCTCACCCCATCTGTGAGAGTGGCGTAGTCGGAACTCTCAGCACCCCGCCACATAAGTACATATGGTTGTTATCTATAACATTTGGAATAAAAAACGATTTCTGTTATCAAGAATAGTAACAAGGTGATGAAAAAGGTTGATATTTTATACAATTAAAACAGATCCCAAACAACACCTATGCATAAAGCATGTGTACAGGACTTTGAAAACATATCAGCATGTACATTTTGTGTTTACCCAGTTGTCCCCATTAATTTAGGAAAGGTCATTAAATATGAAGCAAAAAAATTGTATTCAATCATTTATTTAGAGACGTTAAACATTCAATGGAGACATAATAGGAGGGTTAAAGAACACTTCAACACTTGATGAGGAGTAGTCGGGATCGAACTAGCAACTCTCCATTTGCTGAACAACTCCTTTACCTCCAGAACCTCTATCTCCCAGTGAGTGATGCAGGATGTCAAATTGAATCTTGTCTGAACCTTACCTTCACACATGAAGTGCTAGATTTTGTCTTTTACCGTTATTCACTAGGTGGCGCCACTCCACAAATGAACCGTGATGAGCTAAGGTAGAAGTAGAGCTCCTAGAGACGAACTTGCCAGAAAATTTGATTTGACTTTTGCTTAGAAAGTGTTTTTTGACCCTAGCCCAATTCAAGGTGAGCTACCATCAAGGGCAATGCACACCTAGGGACACAAACCTTATATTCTCTCAGACCAAGTTTCAGTCTGAGTACATGAAATTGTTGACCAAAAATGAATAGGAAAAAAAACAGAAGAAAAAAAAAATCAACAAACGCTATATGACCAGCTGCCTGCATGAATAGTGATTATTACAATTGTTGTTATCTCCCTTCATCCTTGTGTTTATGTTTGGTTAAACAAGGAAATTAATGGAAAAACACACACACACATTTTCACTGTATTCAGCTGAGTAGGCCTATTCAAACTGAGTGAACATAGACACCCGACATTGGTACAAATTCTTCACTCCTCCCTCACTCAAGCACATTTTCTCCTTGTGTGTGTGTGTGTGTGTGTGTAGGCTTTCAGATGAAAAAGTTTGGAGCTCTGCCTTGTCTTGGTGTCATGGTTACGACATAAAAACGGAGGAACATGTAATCTATTTTGCATGCCCTTCCTATATGTGAAAGTCACAAAAATGTGTGTCTGTCAGAGTGAGAGATTAATTGAGATTAATTGTTAAAATTAATTAGTGTGACTGCATTTGAGGGGGGGGGGGCAAACTGAAAAACAAACTGAAATAAAACAAAGAAACACAGTGCTCCAATAAACAGCTGAGTGTTGGCCTACTGTGCTACTTCAAATAATACTATTAAATATCACAGTTCAGTTCATAGCGGACTGTTATGTCACTGTATGAAGCGCTAGGTGCAAAGTTCTTACAATTCTGGCTCACACAAAATGTTCTCTAGACGTGTTTCCGTTGTCGCTGACACAATGACACATTGGTAACAATTAAACGGATAAGGAAGAGAGAGAGAAAAGGAATACTGACACAGACAGACACGGTTTGCTCCCTGCGACAACAATGCGTTTTTTGTAAGTTTCAATGAAAAAGTGCACGTCTCGCCATGACGGCCAGCGTGATACAGAAAGGGGTGAATTAGTATGCCGGCCGAGAACCAAAGTGTGAACGGACAGAGCCTCCGTTACGCAACCGAGGACTCAGCTGACAACAGGATAGGCAAACAGGACTCTTTTAAAGACGCAAACTTTGGGGCAATAGGAGTTTGGTGTAGGCTACGCATCGCTACGCGCACAGCAGCAGCCACAAATCCAAGGACAGCTTTAGAGAATATCTGTGATTAGCATGCTAAACACATCGGACGGTAACGGGAATTCGCCGCAGGACCCGGTGTCGGTAAACGTAGGCGGAGAGGTGTACACAACTACTTTGGACACCCTCACGCGTTGCCGGGATTCCATGCTCGGTGCAATGTTCACGGGGCAGATCCCGTTACTGAGAGACCGGCGCGGAAACTTTTTCATTGATAGAGACGGGAAAGTTTTCCGCTACATTCTCAATTATCTGCGCTCCAACAGCCTTGATTTACCCGAAGGCTTCAAGGAACTGGCGCTACTCAAGCGCGAAGCGGATTTCTTCCAGATTCGCCCGTTGCTTGATGAGATTCGGCGTCATGAGACTGGTGGAGGTACAGCAAGCTGCCGTGCAGCTATGTTAAATGTTAGCACGGAAAGTGAGATGCGCGTACTGCACTTCAACTTAAAGCGTGGTCCTGAAAACTATGAGCTAAGGTCGTGCGCTGTACGTTTGTATGTAGCCACTGTCTTCTGCACATCGCGAGTAGTTATTGAGCTTCTGTGTGCGCGCTTTTCCTACGTAGCAAGAGACGGTCCTGTTTTGCCCCAACCAAGCAACGCCCGTCAGAATTGCCTGTGCTTGGAGTGGGTCCCTTGCCCTGACGAGCTGCCTCGAGACCAACACCAGAAGCACGGATTCCGCGAGCTGAGGACCGAATCTGGTACAGATCTGCGCGATTCGCGCGCCTTCATGGAGGAATTACTGCGAGTTGCTCTCTGCGAGGGTTTCAGGGTGGACTCGGTGTTCCCGGACCCGTCAGATATCCTGAACTGTAGTGCTTTGCGGTTTGTGCGATATTGAGTAGCCCCGTAGAAACATCATGAAAAGGTCATTAGTTTACCATATGTATTCTTTCTTGGTTTAAATGAGTGAAGATCATCATACCTCAAGCCTATATGTGGATGGGCTACCTATGCTTCTGCTGTCAGTACCCTGGCCCCTGGCAGCATCGGAAACACCGCTAGGCTCTGAACTAACACTCAAATACAAAAGCACAAAGCTATAACTGTGTAGGCTTCTCATTATAACCAGTTGTAGATTTTATTCATTCTCTTTTAAAAAAGGTGCAAATAACATTCAATAAAGTGTTTTGTAAGCAACTTTGTCTCCTGTAGAGGTTTCATAGAACCATCTAGATGAACATGAACTTATGCGGGTGGAAACGGAGTGGGCTGAAGTGGGTTAAGTTCTAGTAATTAGTAAAAGCTCCTCCAGTTCCTCTGCCCACTGCAGACACAAACACACATAGTCTCTCAAGCATTCGTGTCCTCATTGTCAACCCAGAGCATGTGTGTGTGTATATACATTTCTATTCACAGAACACAAAGCACAAATCATAATCACTTGCATCCACTCTTTATCAACTTCTAATGTGCATATTACATACATATTCACACACATACAAACACAGTCATCAAATGTGGAATCCCTAATCAGTAAATGGGGTTTAAGTTGGCGCTGACTGGAGCTTTGCAGACATAGCGCTTAAGAACCGAGCAGTGGTCGTCGTTGTAGCGACCGTCTCTATGGGTATGGGCACAGTCTTCCCCCCCACCTAAACCATGGAGACGCCAGTCATCTGGCTGCCCAGGCATCCACTCACTGAAAACACACACATACACACGTCAGTTAATACATGCAGATGGACACACACACACACACGTCAGTTAATACATGCAGATGGACTCACACACACACACATACACACGTCAGTTAATACATGCAGATGGACTCACATGACAGAATGCTTTAGTCACACCCACTCAATGATTCTAGAACGGTTACAGTATCTTTCAATTTCAGACAATAAACAGTAAATGACAAACAGTCATAAATGCCCATTAG
>NC_137919.1:13721066-13733566 GCF_963457725.1 Sprattus sprattus
TCTAGTGATCCCAAAAGTAAATGTCAACAGCATTGGGGAACAGACACTTTTGACTCATAACATATGATGTGTGCATTCCACACCCAAAGGGGAATCACAGGTCAGAGAGCTCAGAGCTTCCCTTGCAGGTCACTTCATTGATTTCCATTTACTTTTGTATTAACCTGACAAATGCAACTCAAGTCAGCACAGTCCAGAAGTAAACTTTGTTTTTATGAAATCTTAAAAATTGTCTGAAAAAAAATCATAACCAATAAGTCATAGCCAATATCAGGATGGCAGAGTCTAACTGGTCCAGAGATTCAGATCATAAAATGCTGTAAAAATTAAAACATAAGACATTTCACTTCCCTTTTTAAACAAAAGGCTATAATCATCTACCCGCCCATCTCAATCTCTTTCTTTTCTTCTTATCTATCAAATTAAATTAAATAATTATATTTAAACGTATTACTATACGATAATGTATACCCCTGTCCTGTTATAAATGTAGACACTACATTTGATATTGTTTTCAAACATATTGTATTCTTGCCTTCAACTAGTAATCTTAACATTTTGTAAATAAATGCCAAGTATATTTATACAAAGAAGCTCATATTGTTCCTTATGTTAACATGTCAATTTTACAAAATGCTCAAATTTAACACAAGAATATATCTGTTAGTCACACTCGTGCCTCATATTCACTAGACAGGTAGCAAAACCACAGAATGTAGCTCACAGGTACTGCTTCACACCCTATCAGTGTACTGCCACCACATCCACATACTATACTTACTTACTTTTTCACTGAGAATATGACATACAACACACTTTAGTCTATTTTTGCCAGAACCTTTATCATTCAGGATAAAACACTTTTATTGGAACAGAAAATGTCTTCTTACTTCACTTAATACTTGCTTATTCTCTGGCCTGGGTTACTGCATGGTAGCCTGGCCATTACCAGCCTGCGACTCCATTTCATTCCGTCTTTCAGTCTGGGCCAACCCAATGCATTTTGGTTTCAGAGATGGGCAGGTGCTTATCTTGAGGTTTAAAATCATTGGAGTTCCCTTAACCAATCAGCAACGTTTAGTAAGCATTCGGTAGATTAAACTCTTCCCAAAGCCAGTTGGGATAAGAGCTATGACGTCCTTTCCAATCATAAAACTTACAAGAAAATACTCTTGTTCTCCTTTTAATTTTCTGATGTTCTCGAGAGTTGAGACAACTTTTCGATAGCTTTTCGTGTCTTTTCCTCCAAGGCGAGTTTTGCGTCACAGCTCTGAACTGTTCGCTGATTGGTCCTGCAAAATTTTGAGTTCTGGAGACGATTGTCAATGGGGTTGGGCCAGACTGAGTATGAGCTTGAAATCAATTCAGGCGGAAATACGTAGGCTGGTGTCACCAGGCTAACTGCATGGGCCTATCGAGCACAAATCAGGGGGCCCTAAAGACCGGCACCAAGTAAACCCAGCCGCTCCAGGAATGACCCTTGAGAGGCCTTTAGGAATACACAAAGGGCACACATGGGCCCCCTGAACGCAAGTGGTCTTGAGCTACTCTGATCACTATAGGCAAACACTGCATTAAATGTATGCCTTGCACCATATGTGAGGTCCTATATGTCCTATGGAGTGTCTAGTGTGTGTGTGTGTCTGTGTGTCAGTGAGAGGGACACTACTAAGAATTCTGGGACCCCAGCAAAAGGCAACAGCCATGTTGGCACTGATGAAAAGTTTGTTAGATTGCCTATTGGTCTATTCTATTTTCTCATCTGTATTTTACATGACCATATACCATCCAAATTAACTTAAAGATGATACCAAAACTCTTTGTCAATTCACACGCACCTCAAAAGAGTGGTAAATTGATGCATGCTTTAAATACTCTTTATTTCAGTTTGTCATTTCTTCAGTACCGTTCATCCCATCTCAATATACATCGCAGCAAATCATGTGGTATTTCCAGTCGCCCACTATGCTAAATATCTCCTCGGAATTGTTACAGATTACGTTCTCAGAAAAGTATCCATGGAACAGCCGTTAATCAATCTGATGTAGAAAACATACTGATGTGGCGACCAATTTTACAGCTTACAATTTTAATTTGTTAACCCTTCAGAACCCAGTTGTTAGGTATATTTAACAATGTATGACAAAAACTCTGAGTGGCACAGTGACCGCAAAACCAACATCAGAGCTGCACACCGATGTTGAAATACTGCCGGAATACAATAGATAAATAAATAGAATAGAATATGAATAGCATTGTATAACTTAGGCCCACACAAGACATGGGAAATTACTCACCTGAACTGGATACATGCAGATGGTCAGGTGCCTAACTTTGGCAGTGTGACTAAGTCTGGTTATGTAGATGTGTGTGTGTGTGTTTGTTTGTGTATGTGTGGGTGTGTGTGTGTGTGTGTGTGTGTGTGTGTGTGTGTGTGTGTATGTGTGTGTGTGTGTGTGTGTGTGTGTGTGTGTGTGTGTGTGTGTGTGTGTGTGTGTGTGTGTGTGTGTGTGTGTGTGTGTGTGAGAGAGAGAGAGAGAGAGAGAGAGAGAAGGAGAGCAAATGTGAGCAAATCTTGCCCTTTGAGCAGTGAGGGTATGTTTGTACATGCGTATACTTCTAGTAGATCTGGAACAACTATACAAATATAAGAATATGTGTTAACATGGATGTCAACATGTTGCATTTGGGAAAATGTAGATTTAGGGTTCCAGCTAATTTGTTTGTGCGTGTCAGTGTGCGCTTCCCTGGAAATGCCCTTTGAGTTGTAAATAGTCTGTGTTGAACTTCAATCTAAAATCAACAGGACAAAAACCTGTGTATAACATTTTGTGTCACTGCCTTACTGCCTCAAAACAAGAAAGGACAAGCACTGGCATTAAATGTAATAGTGTAAGAATGTAAAGATAATAGCATATTGCCAAAATGTAGGGAAAGAAAATATGCATGACATGGAGTGGAAATGTGTATCAATGCTGCGTGTTTTTTTTTTTTTAAAGGGGAAGGGAGCAGCTATGGAAGTGTGGGTTGAATCTGAAAGAAAAGTAGGCTAGCATGTCTTTGAGTTGCCTACTATTAGCATCTCTAATAGCTTGAACACAAGGCCTATTTATATGAACTGGGGGGAATTAGTTTTTACCTCATCGTTTAGCCTACTAGCCCGACGTCTTGCCAAGTTATTAATACCCAAGGCTAATGTAACTAGACAACTACGAGCCTACTTGAAAATATGAATGGGCTAGGCCTATTGAAATAATGGTTAATAGGCTATTAAAATGATGAGTATGCTATTGGCTACCTTTTAAGTACCTTATATGAGACCGAGAGGCGACGTGTCATTTAACATTAATGTTGCTAGACTATTTCTGAATATGTGAAATTCCATTATGCGCATTTTAAAGCCTACGGGAAAAGGCCCACCTCATTAACAAATGAAATTGGGTTGTTTTCGGGAAACAAAAGCGTATGTGCAGCCTATTGGTCGACAGCATATTTTAAGTCAACGTTTCACCTACAGAGCATCGCCTATACAACACACTTCGGCTAGAAGTTGCAAAGGTATGTGAAGCAGATGTATGGGGGTCCACTACGTACACACACAAGCGACCACATAGTTTACCCCCACACACCACCCCTCCGGCTAGAAGATGGAATTCTTCAGACGTGGCAAATGCGAAGCTCCTAACTTTCGCCTCTTTCAAGAACTTTCCTTACCCGCAGGGGCTAGATATTGAGAAGATTCCTTCTCCATCTGTCTTTCTCTGATAGGCTGTACGGTTACTAGTTCTCTGCTCGGACTGGATAAGATCCCATCACTCAAAGAAGCATGCGTTGTGATTGGTGTAACACGAGAAGTGGGGTCTGCCACTTCGTGTTGACAGAATTTTTTCTCTTCCCGGATTTCGCGAGAGTTCTGTCAGAAGAGGAAAAGGGGTACCCCGATTGAGCTCATCGGCTCCCAAGCAGCTACCGATTCACCGGGAAACGGTCGTGCTGGGAATCTCACGGCAGCGTGGAATATCGGTGTAGGAGCAAGCAATGGATCCGTCTCTTTGGGCCGTGATTTGTGCATTACTGCTGGGCTGTGCCGACCACTCCGCAGCTGCTGATAGGAAGAATACCATGTCTCCAGGTAATGTGTAGCGTCGCTACCGAGGAGGCGTTCAAACGGTGATAAGGTTAGCTAATGTTAGTGGTTGGTGAAGTTACCCAAGTCCCACTTCTTACCTTCGAGTTGGCAGCTTATGCATAGCCCCATCATTTGTTATAACGGGTACAAGCTCTGCTTGGTACCTTGTAGGTACGGTACCTTGCTAGCATCATTGCAAGACAAATATTCAAACTTCGTCACCAGGCAGCGTTTACTAATCTGCCTTAGATAGCCAGCAAGTGAAGTTATCTGGTAGCCTACTCAGGGGGTTGCCTGGCAGACTAGTGAGATGGAAGAGGCAAACTAATTAGGCGATGTTGTGCACAACCTTTGCCACTGGATAGGCTAACTAAGGTGAGCTTCGTAGTACAACTAACTCAAGGGGACGGGGTGTGTATAATCGCTTTCACAGACCTACTCAGATGTGTGCTTGAACTCTTTTGACCTCTTGTAGACCACCGTATTCTGCCCTCCGATACGCCTAATATATATGGTTGTGTCCTTTTCGGATACATTATAACACGCTCCGCACCCCATATCCTTCTCAGGTCCGTCTCTCATATCCATAACTTCAGCCACAGTTTTAATATAGTTTTCGTCGTACGCGTATCGCATCTGGCTACCCAATGCAGCGATTTACACGAATACAACCAGCATTTAATTACATTGTAGTTAACATTGAGCAGTAGTTAGTAGGTAGGCTACGGTACTCCGGTCTTTCCCCAGACAAACCTAGTTCTACTCTCCCTGCCTCAAACTCAACGTAGTACAATGGCTGGATTGATTCTCACGCGGACATACATATTGCCTGGCTCTTCCACCCAGCATGTAAGTCGAGTGAGAGCGAGTTCAACTTCTAGAAAGTTCCCTAGAGTGGAAAATTAGAGGGTTCTCTCTTCGTGGCGTCACTTTCTTAGGTGAACGAGGCGAAGAGGGAAGGAATTTCTTTTTCTAGGCCCTTTCCCTCTGTTCACTCAGCTGTTCCAAACATTTTTTTTATGCGAACTGTGGTGGGACAGGAAATGGATTAGCTGCCCTCCCTCAAGCCTTCCCCTCCTCCTCTCTTTTTCTCCTGCTCATTCTTGCTTCTTCTGTCTGTCTCTTATCTATCACACTCTTTATGTCTTTCTCATTTCATTCATTCTGTATTTCCTTTCTCTTTCTCATTCACTCTCTGTTTATTCCTTCTACGTCTTTTATTAAAGCAGCACTCCACATAGCCCCTCCCCCAGTAGTATCAGGAAATCAGGGGTGCAAGGCCAACTACAACATCAATGTGCAATGAGTACAGAATCTTAAGTACTGTAACACATATGTAAGTGTTTTGTTATCTCTCTGTAACAGACACACACACACACACACACACACACACACTCTCTCTCTCTCTCTCTCTCTCTCTCTCTCTCTCTCTCTCTCTCACAAACACTATTTTTGTGTGGCTTTTGTAGAGAATTTGTTGGTGATCACAGCTGCCACAGAGGAGACCGATGGCTTCAAACGCTTCATGAGAACTGGCAGAGAGTTCAATTACACTGTGAAGGTAATTCCATTATGTTCAAAACATAAAAAAAATAAGAAGAAAATGTGATTAAGATAGACTATTGTGTAAACAAACACACACTCTGTTTTCTTATCATTATTCAATAAAAAAAAATCTCAATCAGGTCTCCTTGAGCCGCTTTGCTCTGCATACCTGACTGAACTCATGAGTGATGCAGAGAATCAAGAGCATTTAAATTACACTGATTTATTTTGTAAAATGTTATTTGTAACTTTCCAGAGCGAGATGGAGCCATGTGTATGTGTGTTTAGTGGAAGAGATTCTAACATAGCCCTGTATGACGTCTGTATTTGTGTGAACATGATTGTTCAAAAAGTAATGGTGGAGTCTGCAATAATATGTTGACCTGTCTGTAATGTGTGTGCTTGTGTGTTGTGTGTGTGCACGTACGTGTGTGTGTGTGTGTGTGTGTGTGTGTGTGTGTGTGTGCACGTACCTGTGCGCGTGTGTGTGTGTGTGTGTGTGTGTGTGTGTGTGTGTGTGGTCGTAGGTGCTTGGTCTGGGTGAGGAGTGGAAAGGAGGTGATGTGGCGCGCACAGTTGGGGGAGGCCAGAAGGTTCGCTGGCTGAAGAACGAACTCCAGAAACACGCCAGCAAGGAAGACTTAATCATCATGTTCGTGGACAGGTCAGTCACCAGTCTTTGTGCGTGTGTGAGAGTTTCTGTGAACTTGTTTGTAGCTGGTCTGAAATATTCTTGTGGCAGTGTATATGCATACGTACACAGAAAACCATAAGTCCACCTCCCTACACCACGTATATACAGCAGCATCTTAACATGGTAAATAAACAAAAAGTCTGTGTCGCTCTTCACGTAGGCAACTTCCCAAATGGGTTATCTTGTTGGGGTGGTGATGGTGTGGGATGGTGGCGTTTAAAACACTCACCATCTCAGGTGTATTTTTACCTGTTCTCCAAGGGGCAGGTGGAAAAGCCTGAGAAACAATATCCCAGGGAAGTCATTGTTAGAGAAAGGAAAAGCAGAACAATTAGGAGAATATGTGAAATTGTGTTGTGAGGGATTAGGTGTTAACATATCTGTACCGGTAGTGCGTGGCCCTTGAACAGTAAGCTGTGGGAAAAATGCAGTGTTTGTGTGTGACCTCATTTTCTTTCTTCTCTGATGGTAAGAACCCTTTGTGCGTGTGTGTGTGTGTGTGTGTGTGTGTGTGTGTGTGTGTGTGTGTGTGTGTGTGTGTGTGTGTGTGTGTGTGTGTGTGTGTGTGTGTGTGTACCGTCTTCTTGTCTCTGTTTGTATTGTATAATGGGTTGTCTATCCTTGTTGTTCTGGCTTTTCATCCTCTCTCATATTTCCCATTTGTGATTGTGTTTCTGTTTGAGACAGCTGGCAGCAGAACTCGTCCCCCTTTTGTACAATTAACTTTTCACACACCTGTAACATTAAACCCTCTCTCAACTTGACACACACACACACACACACACACACACACTAACACTAACACTAACTTTCACAAACACATACGCAAACGCACATATAGATACATAGTACATACATACATACATACACACACACACACACACACACACACCCACACCTACACACACACACCACAACAAATGGAGAAACGCTGAGACCTTTTGACCAAACCCAGGTCACAAAAATCTGTTTGTGCTTTTTTATCTCTCAAGCACCAACTGCATTCCTTGTTCTCTGTGGTGTCCAGATCTGGCGTAGGTTAACATCCAACTATGAAGGGCTATTCGTGTCATCCTTTTGTTGATTTGTGTGTTTTAGCCAATTAAAGAAACCAAGCCATGGATAGTCTTTTGTAAGAACACAATGCGCAATGGTAGCTAATTTCATTGATTGAGCAACAAGAAAAGTTATTCTGTGGCACATGGGAGCATTGCACTGACCCATGTTTACGCTTAGGATCTCACTCTAGGTATTAAATTAGCAAAAAAAAATTAAAGTTATTAAATTAACTTTAGTTCAAACGCGGCGGACTTGACTTGTTGCTCGTTGCCAGTTGCCCACACATGAAATGAAATTAGGCCCCACCAACAAAACCACCTTCACCAGCAGCACCCCACGACTCCTCTGCCACAGTTTTAGACACACCTAATAAAGCCTGATCATATGGTTATAAATGTATAGTTAGTTTGAGTATAGTTATAGTATTATGGTGTATAGATTATGTTTGTGTGTAGAGATTTAAAGCCATTTGCTGTTGCTTAGTCAGCCCGGAACAGAGGCGAACACTTATGCTTGCTGCTGGTATGAGAATGAGTATGTGTTCGCATTCCGCTCAGTCTTTCGCCTGGAAACATTGGACGTTCAGCCCACTCGCTCGCACTGAATTACAGCCCTAAAATGACACTGTGGGTAGAACGGTAAGAGGACAGAGGGGCTGGTCCTGGCCAGCGGTGAGGGTTTTGGTAGCTCTGATGCATCATTGGCGACACCACATACACTTGTAGATGACGGGGTGAGGCTGGAAGCTCTTGAAAATGGATCTCTCTCTGTCGCTCTCTCTTCTCCTTCTCTACCTCTCTCGCTCTCTCTTTCACCCCCCTGCTTGTGCTCTCTCCTCTTCTCCTTTCATCTTATTTTCTATATGGAGTGCTACACTATAATTAGTGATTTCAGTAACACACCCAGCCCGCACCGCATGGCGGACACACACCGGCACACACACACACACACACGGGCGCACACACAGCGATGCATGGCAATGGCATGTATATAAGTAGACCTTTTGGTTTGCTTCCTAAAATAATACTTTAAACAAGTGATTAAAAGAAATCCATCCTCCCTTGACCCACAGGCACATATATGTGCTCACTCTCTCTCTCTCTACCTACCCCACATAAACACTTGCTGCTCTCTGCTTTGCAATTATGGTGCTGGCCTCCGGACTGTTTTTCACTCGTTCTTGGTAACACTCACTCACTTCTGCTCACATCTCACCCTCCAGCAGTGTAGTGATGATGCAGACTTTGTGAGGCCTGCCTGAAGTTCTCAACAGTCATACTCTCTCTCTCTCTCTCTCTCTCTTTCTCTCTCTCTCTCTCTCTCTCTCTCTCTCTCTCTCTCTAGTTATGATGTGATCTTTGCGAGCGGGCCCAAGGAGTTGTTGAGGAAGTTCTCTCAGCTGGGTCACAGGGTGGTGTTCTCCGCCGAGGGCTTCTGCTGGCCAGACCAGCGTCTGGCCTCCAAATACCCACCTGTCCTCAATGGCAAACGCTACCTCAACTCAGGAGGTGGGTACAGACACACACACAAACATTTACACAAGCATGCACACATACACACACACACACACACACACACACACACACACAAATGTGGGAATTGCCTAGTTTGGAAAGCCTGAAGTTATTTTTAAAGATATTTTGTGGGTGAGAAAAAGAAAAAGAGAATCTGTTGTGTATCATACTTTTTATTATAATAAATTGTATAGATAAAACATTTTATTTCATTAATATTTGTGTGCGTGTGTGCGTGTGTGCGTGTGTGTGTGTGTGTGTACACGCATGTTTTTCTTCATAGGGTTCATTGGCTATGCTACTGACCTCTATAATATTGTGAATCAATGGAAATTAAAAGACAATGATGATGACCAGCTGTTCTATACCAAGATCTACCTTGACAAGGAACAGCGGGTGAGTGTGTGTGTGTGTGTGTGTGTGTGTGTGTGTGTGTGTGTGTGTGTGTGTGTGTGTGTGTGTGTGTGTGTCTCTGTGTGTTACACTTCCATCCTTGTTCTAAGATAACTTGAGTGAATTCTCACCTAACAATGTGTTTTATGTGTGTCTTTGGGTTAGTGGGTATAGTCTATATGTATAGTTTGTTCTTACCTATGTGTGTATCTTTTTTTAGACAAAGTTTAACATGACACTGGACCATCGCTCTCACCTGATTCAGAATCTCAATGGGGCCCTTGGTGAGTAAACACACTCTCTATAGACACACAAACACACACATCTCTCTACAGACACACACACACACACACACACACACACACACACACACACACACACACACACACACACACACACATACACACACACACAAACACCTCTCTACATACACACATACACACACACACATCTCTCTACAGATACACACACACACAAACACCTCTCTACAGACACAAACACACACACACATCTCTCTACAGACACACACACACACAAACACCTCTCTACATACACACATACACACACACACATCTCTCTACAGATACACACACACAAACACCTCTCTACAGACACAAACACACACACACATCTCTCTACAGACACACACACACATCTCTCTACAGATACACACACACACTCACACACACACACACACAAACACACGTCTCTATAAAGATACACACTCACTAACACAAACATAGACACACATACACACACACACACACACACACACACACACACACACACACACACATCTCTCTGCGATTACACACTTACATACATGCTGGCACTCGACTCACCCTCACTCTCACTCTCACTCTCACTCTCACTCACACTCACACTCACACTCACACTCACACTCACACTCACACTCACACTCACACTCACACTCACACTCACACTCACACTCACACTCACACCCTCACACTCACAGCTTTAGCAGTGAAGTCACCTTGGTAATGTTTTTTGCAGAGGAGGTGGTGCTGAAATTTGAGAAGGCTCGTGTGCGTGCTCGGAACGTGGCCTATGACACACTTCCTGTCATCATCCATGGCAATGGGCCCACCAAGGTGAACAAAGTGCAGACCATTTGTTTAAGACCACACAGACAAAGCAAATACACAGAGTGTTTGTTTATTATTTAACGTCTGATCTGTCTCTGTTGTGTGTAAATTCAGTTGCAGCTCAATTACCTTGGCAACTACGTCCCAACTGCCTGGACCTATGAAGATGGATGTGGGATCTGTGATGATGATCTTCTCTACTTCAATGATGTGGCGGTGTGTGTGTGTGTGTGTGTGTGTGTGTGTGTGTGTGTGTGTGTGTGTGTGTGTGTGTGTGTGTGTGTGTGTGTGTGTGTGTGTGCGACTGTGATTTAGTTTGTCTAATTGCACAGTTGTGAATGTGTTTATGAGAAACAAGATGAGAAAAGGTGTGGCACAGTAGTTCCCCTTTTCTAGAGCTAATTACTGCAATCACGCTTTAAACATTCTGTTCTATTAGAATAAGATGGAGCCATACTTTTGTGTGTTTTGTTGAAGAGATTTTGTACACTAATCCTTGTACAAAGCCTGTATTCGTGTGATTGTGATTGTAGAGAAGAAATGGTGGAGTTTGTAATAATGTCTTGTGTTTGTGTGTTTGCAGGATGAAGAAATGCCGATAGTCCACATCGGTGTGTTTATCGAGCAGGCGACTCCATTCATGGAGGAGTTCCTCGAGCGCCTGGCAACCCTCAACTATCCACACTCACGCCTGCGACTGTTCATCCACAATAACGTGCGTGCACAGTCAAGCACTCACACATTCCTTTGTTCATTCGAATGTAACCCTTCCTATTTTGCCTATACAGTAAAGGCACATGATACACACACACACACACACACACACACACACACACACACAAGAATACATTCCCACCTCAATTTTGCCAAAATTACCATGTTCTTGACCTTAGAGATTCATTTCAATTTTATTCAATTCAATTCAATTCAATTTTATTTATATTGCGCCAAAACAATAATATTGTCTCAAGGTGCTTTACAGAGCCCAGTGCCTGAACCCCCTTAGAGCAAGCACAATGGCGACAGGGGCAAGAAAAAACTCCCTGTTAAACGGGAAGAAACCTTAAGCAGAACTGCTGCACTTAAGGGGCATTATTACACGGCTCTTCTTAATGCTGTAGAATGCTCCATTCACTTGAATGGGGCTTCCCAACGTTCTGCGGTCAACTATTTTCCGATAACTGACCGTTGCTATGCAGTTAATGACCGCTGTCAAGGAAAGTAGCCTTTTTGCCTCTGATTCACATCTTTCGTAGAACTCCGCAAGTAGTACGGTAACTTATCAAGGGAGTTTCAGCGGACAGTTGAGCAGCTGTGTTCTAAAGAATGTATGTTCAACTGTCTTTGAAGTTCAACGTCTTTGGCGAACTATTTCTCTGCTTTTTAACACTACGTATAGTAACAAAAACAGATACATTGTAAAAAGACACACTGTGTTAAGTATTTTTTTTTAGTTTTAGCCGTATAATAAGCGGGATAATGTATAGAACGCCGGTCATTGTCGGGAAAATAAGCCCCTTCACGGTGAATCAACACCCCTCCGCTTCGCGTCGGGGTGCTGTTCGCCCTGTCGGGGCTTATTTTCCCGACAATGACCTGCGTTCTATACATTATCCCTTACATATTGTATAACACACACTTTGTACTCTCATTTCTCCCAATAGTCCAGTAGTTTGTTTGACTAGTATTCATTTTGTGTTTTTTAAATGTGTGTAGGTGGTTTTCCACGAGCGACACATTGAGCAGTTCTGGACCCGTCACCGTTCTCTGTTTCCCTCGGCAACCATCGTCGGCCCTGAGGAGAACATGTCTCAGGCAGCGGCCAGAACCCAGGCAGTGTGAGTTCTCCAGTAACTCTACTCTTCTCTTCTCCATTATCATTTAAGCCCATACTTAACATGCTCCCTGTAAACAGAACTGTTCTCTAGGAACCTTCAGAACCCAAACCCTGTAAACCTTTACCAAACCTGTAACTTTACTGTCTCTATCTCTCTTTCTACCATGCACCCTCCTTTAAAATCTTAATGGAAAGTAATCGTCAACCACTCCGAACCAGAGCC
>NC_137919.1:13738566-13766066 GCF_963457725.1 Sprattus sprattus
TGAGCAGTTAAATACAAATGTAAAATGTGGGAAAGAATATTTTATACTAAATGTATCTAATATTGTGTTGGTCATATTTAAATCATTCATTATGTTTTGTTGGTAAAAAAAAGAGGATACAAAAAATGTGCATATTAAATCGCAATCGCAATATTTGGGGGAAAAATCGCAATTAGATTATTTTTTCGGAATCATTCAGCCCTACATTTGATTCTATCACTATGGAAATTGAACAGAACTGAAATTTAAAAAACATATTTTTTTAATTCTCCCTAAAAATGTTGTGGTGGACAGCCACGTGTTGGTTTGGCTTGTGTTTGTGTTGCACTCTTGGTGGCTTTGGGTTGAGGTATTGTATTGAGTGTTGCGTGTCGTCTTCTTCCCTTCAGCCTTGCCCGGATGTGTACTGGTTTCCGGCATTTTCTGAACGTATGTGTGACGAGCTGGTGGAGACCATGGAGGCCAATGGTCAATGGTCCGGTGGAAAGCACAGGGTGTGCATATTTTCCTGTCTTTTTAAGTAACAATTGCTTGTATAAATGTTTTAGGTGCACATGTTGGTATTTGCGTGTGAATGGGTTAGTGCATACATCAAAATTTGGTATTTGCTTGTGCATCAGAGTTATTATAGTTTTTACATTTTCATTATTTTTTTGTATTATTTAGTCTGTCAGTGTGGTTTTTGATTTCAGTTTAGTTGTAGTTCGTTTTTCAAAGTTAGTTTTATTTTTATGTTTATTTTGAGGTATTGACTAGTTAGTTTGTTTACTTTTTATTTAGTTTTAGTTTATCAGGTGTTATGAAGAAAGCCTTGATTTATAGATATTTATGTAGGTTTCCTATTATTGAAAACAGTTTTTTGTTTAATTTTGGTTAACAAAATTATTTTGGTCTTGTCTGTGTGTCAGGATGAGCGCCTGACTGGAGGTTATGAGAACGTGCCAACAGTTGACATCCACATGAACCAGATTGATTTCGAGAAGGAGTGGCTCAAGTTCCTGAAGGAATACATTTCTCCAGTCACTGAAAAACTTTACCCAGGCTACTTCCCAAAGGTGTGTGCTAGCCACACACACACATTCACACACATACACACACAATCACAAACACACACACACACACACTCACACACGTATACACGTACTCACAAACTTGCATAATTACACCCTGAAGCAACACAAAATGGCGACACAACAGTAACATGGGGGTGTGTGTGTGTGTGTGTGTGTGTGTGTGTGTGTGTGTGTGTGTGTGTGTGTGTGTGTGTGTGTGTGTGTGTGTTTGTGTGTGTGTGTGTTTCATCCATCTGTGTGGGCAGGCTCAGGCAATCATGAACTTTGTCGTGCGGTACCGCCCAGATGAACAACCCTCTCTCAGACCCCATCACGACTCCTCCACGTTCACCATCAACGTCGCCCTCAACAGCAAGGGCAAGGACTACCAGGTACGCACGTACACACACACACACACACACACACACACACAACCACACACACACACACACACACACACACACACACACACACACACACACACACACACACACACACACACACACACAAGCATTGCAGTACAATACACACACACACAAGCATTGCAGTACAATAGTTAAAATGGATGACTCAGTCCCTTTTATAAGCCACTGATCCAGGAGTGTTACAGTACTGATACATGCCAGCGAAACGCTCCCTTTTCTTTGAGTGGGCGTGTTGTGGTGTGTGGAAAGCTAGTATGCTATCCAGTCACTTGTCTTTATATCAGAACTGAGATTCTGTTTAAGTAAGCACAGGAATAAATATCTAACGTACCAGGAACAACCTAAACAGGCCCCTCCAAGCTGTCGTTTTAGTAAATTAAACGACGGAACGGCGCCATAGTCGTGCAATTCTCAAACCGTCAGAAACAACACCAAACAATCTGGATGTCCTTTGCTAGTGAAATTCGCTCCTCATTTGCATAGGATTAAACTTTCCCCAACCTTTCTCGCTCACTGTGCCCAATTCACTCATCTACGTCACAATCGCCTGCCTCCAACAGAAATGAATGGGATACAGAACGCCTGCATGAATCAGTACCGTTAGGAGTTTGCTTTATTAAATCGATCAAAACATTTTAATGGAAAAACATGCTCATCAAAGAATAAAATATGACAACTACTACTACTACTGATATAGCTCTTTAAATCACTAGCATTTATGATGGTATAGTATGAACACTAAAGCTGATTGTTTTTTTTTTTTACTCGCCTACAGGGTGGCGGCTGCCGGTTCCTGCGGTATGACTGCAAGGTGGAGGCGCCACGCAAGGGCTGGTCTTTCATGCACCCCGGCCGTCTCACCCACTACCACGAGGGTCTACCCACCACACAGGGCACACGGTACATCATGGTGTCCTTTGTAGACCCCTAACGGTGTGTGATTATGTATGTGTGTGTGTTTGTCTTTTTTTGTGTTTAGGACTACATCATGGTGCCTGTCACAGACTCGCAATATCCTGTGCGTGTGTCAATATTGTGTGTGTGTGTGTGTGTGTGTGTATGTGTGTTTGTGTGTGTGTGTGTGTAGGTAAGGAGACAAGTGCTACATCATGGTACCCTTCACTGACTCTATAAATCTTCTCTGTATGTCAGTGTGTGTGTGTGTGCAAGTGTGTGTGTGTGCAAGTGTGTGTGTGTGTATCTGTGTGTGTGCGCGCAAGCATGCACGTGATGCATGCGTATTAGTGATCTTTTGTTTTAAGGGCATCTCTCTAATGTATGGCTGTCCAGTCCTCCTCTTGAACATCTGCCCTCTAGTGGTGGTTTATCTGCACCCCTGCAAATAGTCAGTGCAACCTGTCTGCCACATCTGTAGAGGAGTCAGCCTACATGATCCACATCACGCTAGAACTGACTCACCCTGGAGACCTCTGCTGCCAGCGATGTTGTGATGAAATGACGTCCACACTGAATGTAGGCCGAGTCCCGCGGGGCCTGGCGTGATCGTGGCGCTACACGGCAGGAGTTCACAGTGTGGAGACAGCTTGGTGAAATTGGCACGTAAAATAAAAAGACCAAACCAAACAACCCGCAACAGGGCCATTCCAGGCAGGCCCTTTCCTCATCCAAAGACCCACCTCTAATTCCAACTTGACCTGGTATTTTCAGCCAAAAATGTTTAATCCTCATTTGAATCCCGTCAGCAATTGGATTTGTTTTGAATTTTCCAATGCTGCTTATGCTGTTATCATTCCCCCGCACATTTAACCGTGGTTGCCTCCAGGCGTGTATGGTAAAGCACTGTATGTGGGGCTGCAGAAAACCGCAGCAGGGTAGCTGTTGTGCTGGAGGATTTGGATATGCCTACTGAATAGAATGCCATACATACACATACAATACATCTATGCAGTACCACTGTGACTCACTTTATGTTGATGGATTTTATTTTATTTTGTACCTCTGACCACCCTCATACCTGTAGCACTGTTGATGAGCCACCCCACCCTTCATTGTAATCTTATGAGATGGTTAAAGGGTTTGTCAGCTATTTTGACAGAAGTGCGGTATATTGAAACTCAAACAAGTAACATATCCAGTAGTCCCATTCAAAGCTTCTCCTTCAAAGCATATACACATGTATTGCCTCGACTCAGACACATGGTAGGCATGCAGGTGCTTTAATGTGATTGGTTGCATGATAGGGACCATATCATTGGGGGGTTTTTCTCCGTCTCACAGAGCCGTGGGTAGTGATTGGCTGGATTCGTTTTTTTCACAGAGCATATACTACACTATATCATACCACCACCTGAAAGTGAGGAATAACATTTTTTTTTGGTCAAGGTAATGTGCAACTTAAAACATGCAGTGTTGTGGATCACCCAGTGCATGGCTACATAACACTGATCTGTTATTTCCAGAGAGTTCTGAATTGAAACAATGTTTCGAAATTGAATGTGTTCCAACATTTCCTCTGACACTCTTATTATGAGAACTAAGTGTGTGCCTTGTGTTGCCATGACGGCTGTGCTGTGCTAGAAAGTTCTGGTGGTTGTATGTTGGTGGCCATTCTCGGTGTGTGTACTGTTCAAGATGCATGAAAATCCATGGCATGCCAATCAGTCAGGGTGTTGATCATGATTATAGAGGCTGATAGTTTAATGTAGAGGATTAAAACTGATGTTTGTTTGATATTTTTTTAACACTCCACAGATAATTATTGCCCTAAATTTGATGGACATTCTTTTTTTATTCTTGATCTATATTTTGCTACCAACCAAAAAGCATTAAATACAGGAAAAAATAAGATAATATTTTTAAACGGACCGCAGTAGGAAATAGGACAGTATTACAGTTTTACAAAAAAAATGTGTTTTTAAGTCTTTTTTTAGTTGTTGGAAACAAATGTATGCCTTTTTTGTGATGTTACTTCTGCCTGTACAAAGTGCATTAAATTATTTTTCTTCTTGAAAATAAAGATTTGACATTTTAATTATATGGCTGCGTGATTGGGTTGTACTCAGTCTTTGGGGGTTGTAACGGGACGTGTTTTATTGGAGATGTGTCTGAACCTGTACAAATGGTATGTAGAATCCTTACAGGTCCTCGATCTTGTTTTAGGGTTTTACTTTGTAAGGCCCCCCTAATAAAATATCTTAGAACTTGTCCTCTTTTACTTTTATAGGACTTTTCTGCAATGAGCAATCCTTTAAGGAAAAATGTGTTCAGTTCTGTTCAGTACACACCCTTAGGATTATTATTCAACACATACCCATAAATGTGCATGATATTTTGGTAGTGAATTTGTCTCTGACACAAATGTGGGTGTGTCAGAAGTGTCAGACAGATTGTTTTCCATTGGTCAATATACCTTGATCATATTCTAAAAGAGTACAAAGGTACTTTCGAGGAATGCCACCAGTGGCAGATCTAGGTATGGGTGACATAGGCTGATGTAAGAACTGCTGTGTCATGTTAAAATGCCTGTGTGTTAGTCTCCGCCCAGGTGCTGCCCTTGGTGGAGACTAACACAGGCATTTTAATATGACACAGCAGTTCTTACACATAGGCATTTTAACATGACACAGCAGTACTAACACATAGGCATTTTAACATGACACAGCAGTACTAACACATAGGCATTTTAACATGACACTAGTACTAACGCACAGGCATTTTAACATGACACAGCAGTACTAACACAGGCATTTTAACATGACACAGCAGTACTAACACATAGGCATTTTAACATGACACAGAAGTACACGCTAACATTAACATGCTAACATTAATACGAAAAGGGAGACACGAGAAACATTCCCAATCCCAACACTAAGAGACATAATGAGACAATTACAAAGAACACTGGGAACTTCCTCCATCTCGCATTTACATTTAGCAGACGCTTTTATCCAAAGCGACTTACAAGGAAATTGCATTCATACATCAGGAGCAGGTAGTGGGACACTTAGACACTTGGTAAGGAGGAGAGGAGAATTGAACCAGCAACCTTCCAACCTTCAGATTACTAAATGACTCCCCTTCCTCCTATACCACTGCCGCCCTCCATCTCACACACGCATACAGGATCTGCTCTAGCCCCTGCACGCAACACAGTCCCCACCTAGTGGGTCAGCTGTCCCTAATATTCCAAGCATTCAACACAAAGCCCTGTAAATGCTGCGGAAGCTGCCGCTTATGTGGAGGGCTTCAGTAGTTTGTGGCGAGGGATGAGGGTAATAGGGCAAAGTCAAAGCCCCTGTGCAAAGTCTAAGTCTCTGTGCCTCCATCCAGACGAGCTAGGGGAAGACCCTTCTTGAACTCAGGACTGAAAACCAAGTGCTCCCAGTTCAAAGTCCTCTCTTCTGGATGGCAGCACCCACGCACTCCATGGGTAGGTATCTGTAGGTACTCGCACACTTGTAAAGGGAAGGGTATTCAGCTGGTTTCAATTCAGTGGTGAAAATATGACTGAACACATTGGTGTCTGATATAGTGTCACATTGTTATTGGATTGCCCCTCGTGCTGGCCTGGCTTGGTGGCCTATACGTTTTTACACAAATGTTTTGCCTTGGGACAAATGTAATCAATCCTCATCAATCACCTGTAAACAATCAAGGTTTGAAAGATATGCACTTTAGCGAACATTCCAAAAATACCATGTCACTGCAACTGATGGTAGCATATGACACTGCTTGTTAACTGGTTTAACCATTTGCATGTCATGATTTACACAATTAATACCTAGATGTTTGGGGGAGATGAGAACGAATGAGAAATTGATGTGCACACGTTACTACATGATTTGGATTTTTGAGAATCTCCTATAGTTTTCATGGGGTGCCTTGTCCTGGAACAGAACTACATAGTGCCTATAAGAGATTAGAGAGCAGCACTCTAAACATTTGGAGCATATCCTGGATGGCCAGTAGGAATGAGAGGCGTGTTTATGTATCCTTCACATGACCATATCAAATTAATATGCAAATGAATATTTCAAAACTAGTTATGTATAAAAACACCTCAAAAACTGGCAAAATACTGCATAGTAGTCTTTAAATAGATCTTAATGAAATTTGTTCACTCATTTCACTAATGCACATGTTAGTTGAATCATTCCAAGTATATGGATTAACATGAGGATTAAAAATCACTTTTTGCATCAAGCACATTTTTTCAAAGGAAAAATTCTGATGGGTATTGCTATTTTCATATTTTCCCTTAGTGTCAATGCATCAGCTATGAAAATGTAAATACAGTATAATCATAATAACTTTTTAACACGAAGCTGAATCTACAGAGACAGACTTTACACCAATGCGGTAGCCTACTACCCCCTCAGACTATGTCCCTGTTATTTGTGTATCATCTCAAGATGGTGCAAGTGTTGATGCTGACATGCTGTGGTTGCCATCCCAACACAAAACTCCCCAAACCATACAACCCCAGACCACACTGAAGGAACTGATAAGATTTTCTACGTGTTACTGGAAGTGTGTTTGTGTCCTGTTTACAGCAGCTGTAAGTAGTTTCCATTTTAAACTAGGAAACTTGAGGTAACTAGCAAAAAGGCCAACAGACTTGCCTTGCAAGCATCAATGACAAAGTTGGCACTGAGAAAAGCAAGCTTTTCTCTTATACACATGGTGTTGTCCTAGATAACACAACTACACAGGGACAACACTCGCACTTGGGTAACTAGGAGGAACAAAAGGCTTGTTTGTCTTTCCTTCAAATGACATTAAAATGGTTCAAACTGTTTTTAACCCCACTGAAGAAGGGGTAAATGCCTAATGTGAGTTTATATACTGTAATGTTCATGGAAATCTCATGGCTTTCATGCCGCAAGTGAAGAGGCTGTAGCACTTGGTAACCACAGCAACCAAATCTGCAAAATGGGACTACCTCTGCCCACGCTGGAGCTACTGATATAAGCTTCTATGATTTCTTTCTTTGAAGTTTAAGGTTAAACTTTAGATCACTGTGACAGATGATGTTTACTGCTTTGTCAGATAAAATGCTGTGCATTAGTTATATGTTTATTCTCCCTGTAGTATTCCTCATGGCTGAACACTGAAGTGACAACTCCTCCAGTCACCATGATTTGGGTCACTGTCTAGACTTTTGCTTCTCCATCTTGATTGTACTGATGGTTATCTTATCTCCTGTAGTGTTTAACTAGTCACATACTCCAACACGCCCCCCTAATAACACAGCAATTAAAAGCATGTGGTTGTGTCTGAAGTTGTAAAATGATTGAACTGGTAGCGGCCATTAAACACCATAATGGTGAACTGCAGGTGGTATTTTAATGATCTCCATAATCTTTAACCCATTTCTGTTTTGACACTTGCATATCTCTGATCAGTTTCAGGTTTGCTTTTCAGTGAATGTACTTGGGATTTGGCAAAATATGTTTTTCAGGGTCTAACTACATAGTTCATTGCCAAGATGGCTAGTTTGAATAATAGGCATGTTTATCTTCACATGACCATATACAATCAAAGCATAAATATCAAAACTGGTTGCGGATACCAAAACTAGTTAAAACACCTCAAACCTGCAAAGTGTTGATTAAAATAGAATTAATGTAATCGGTTAACTCATTTCACTAATGCACATATAAATTGATTCAAATATATCCAAGTATATGGATTAACATGTGGATTAAAAATCACTTTGCATCAAGCACGTTTTTTTGCAAAGAAAAATTATTTTCTGTTTTAGTATTTTTATGCTTTTCCTTGACACCATGTATCAGCTATGAATGACCACATATAGAAAATATACATACATTTTGAACACAGCTCTGAATATACATCAGTTAAGGACTCTACAGAGTGTTACAACTGTATAGTTGTTCATACATTTTTGGTTGTCAGGGCAAGGTCTATCCATTTTGCCAGGTTGCTCGACTGTGTGTATGTGTTCATTAAATATTACAACAGTTAAGTTCTACAGTAGGCCTATGTGTTGATGCCTTGTTATGCGAGGCACTTCAACGTTAATCCGGCTTTGGTCCTAAAAGCTGCTGTGGCATCTCATGTCTAGGCTCACTGACCCAGGGTCAGTGCTACAGCCGGGCCAAGAGGGAATTCCTGAGTGATTCTGATTCCAGAGCTATTTAGCGCCTTTTGAGGATCAGTTTGTTTATTGTGAAATGGAGTTCACCACTGGTAATGACGCAATCATAACTAGAGCTGGCGGGTTGTGGTTAAGATGCCAAAGACTTCAATAGTCTGCGGACTCGTTTTAATAAAGTGGTTGCTAGCAGCAACAACCCCTGGACCCGGAGTCATAAACGGCGTCAATTATTAATGCACTTGCACACAGGCTGGTAAGCGACAGGCACCGACAAGGTAAGCAAGGCAAAAACAAATTAGCAAAACACTTACGTTTGACCGTATGAATTAGAAACATTAAAAAGTTGAAAAGAAGCGCGTAGAGATAGAGATGAGTGTGGGTAATCACCAGTAAGGTAACGTAATGCAAGGCGTTGGCATGCTGTGAAGGGTGTACGCATCACGGTCGTTTTAAAAAAAGTACAGCAGGTGTGTTTTAAGACGAACATTTTATCATTCTGCCTTTGTTTTTTCTCTCTCTGTTTGCCTGCATTATTTTTACTGAGTGCCTTGTACAAACTATGGAGTAATTTGTCTAAACTCAACGTAACTGTTAACTAAGTTAGTAGCGCAATGGTTAGGAAACTGTTCTTCGGTCTTTTCAAAGCCTTTCGTTTCGCTCATAATGTTCTCACAACTGTCAGTGCTGACGCTCCATACTTGATCTCAGAAATGCTTTAGAAACTGGATTGAAGGCCAACGCTTCCCCGTAACAACTTTTACGCATGGATGCAGGAGTTCCAAAGATGCCATCATGCGTCAATGCGTCTAATGAGTGCGCTAGGACCTTATGCAATTCCTCCCATTGATTCAGAGAAGGGATTGTTTGGTTTGAAAGATCTTACAGATGACTACATCTCTCAGAGTTGTAGCATTAGGTAGTAGCAATTTAAGCCTGTCATCATTTTAATCATTTCAAGTGTGAGATGAGATGATAACGTTGTTTTCTCTCTTTCTCTCTCTCTCCCTCCCTCCATCCCTTTGTCTTCATTCATTAGGACTACAAGTACACTGATTTCACATAATGGATGAAAGAGAGGTAAGAAAAACCACACACTCAAGTATCCCCGCGATACTGTTGTTGTTGAAATATACAAATACAACATTTCAGTATACCACATATAACTCATACGGTATGTATGGTGATTCACACCTGTACTCTTTCGGGCTTGGTGTTTCTCATTTCTTTATTTAGTTTTTGGTTT
This sequence comes from Sprattus sprattus, assembly GCF_963457725.1. Lineage (NCBI taxonomy): Eukaryota > Metazoa > Chordata > Actinopteri > Clupeiformes > Clupeidae > Sprattus > Sprattus sprattus. Next base: position 13,748,371 of record NC_137919.1, read on the forward strand.
GCTTTAGTCTTGCTCAGTTTGTTTCCTACTGGAAGGAGGCCTTTTACATAGCTGTGGCTAGCCAGTAAGCTACCATATATAGAGCTTCTGTAAAGGTTCAGGAGTATGAGAGAGTTAACTTGTGATGGTAATCAATAGGAATGGTGGAAACCTGGAGGTTATGTGTGAGTGAGGAAGATGATTGACAGTGTCCTTTTCTTTCGTCCCTGTCTTTCTATGCTGCATGCTACCACTCACATGTACGTCTTACCCTCTGCCTCGTCTCCATCTCCTCTTCAGCCCTCTCCGTCTCCGCAGAAAGAGGTCCTTATCATTCCTCTCCATCCAAACGTCACTCCAAGTCCAAGTCCTGCCCAACAGACATCAGGCCCTTCCTCTTCTCAGACCACGTCCACTTCCACTGTGTCTTCTCCAATAGGACCAGCAGGTGTGTATCACACACACACACACACACACACACACACACACACACACACACACACACACACACACACACACACACATTTACCAGGAACACCAAGGGATGACAGATGACATAGATTCAGATTTAAATTGGGGCTGCACAAGTCTGTAGTTTTGCCTGTCGTCCCGTCCTATTGCCAGTGAAGCGAACTCCAGTTACTGTCACTGTGCATCTACCACTTCTTTTGTGTTGTGTAAGTCCTGCCCAACACAGTAATGCTAATCGTTGTTGCAGCTTTAAAGGCAGAGTACTATAGAGAGATACAGTACATACACACAAAACATGAAAGCTAGGAAGAAATATTGCAGAAACATCAACATTGTACTTCGTAGACTTTGCAGACTTCATGGACTTTGTACCTTAAAATGAAGAGTATACATTAAAACGGTCATCAGTTAAACAGAAGTCATGTTTGTTTTATGTGACACAAACACACACTCCTATTTATCTCCTTGTCAGGTTCACAGCTGTTTGCCGAGTTGTTGGAAAGCCACGCCCGTCGCATCCCTAGGACCGCCTCCCCAGAACACGTAGCCACACCTCCACAGGAAACCACACCCCAACATGTAACTACGCCCTCTAGTGTGACCACTCCCTCTCCTGTGACCACGCCTTCTCGTGTAGCCGCACCCCAAAGCCCGTCTCTCTCTCCAACCCCGACCACATCCCTTAAAGGGCAAGGTGGGAATGTTTGCCATCATGTCTGTCTTTGTATGTGTAAGTGTTTGTGTGTGTGTGCTTCTGTGAACACAGGTACACTACACACACACCCCTGTGACTATAGGATAACATTCATTCTTGTTTGCATTTCAATTTCCAAATAGCACTACAAATGTAAAAACTAATACAAATAAAATAATTAAAATTGAAATTGAATTGAATTGAACTATATGTGTGTAAAATGTGTTTGTGTGTGTCCTAGGTGCGCGTAGCCTCAGCAGCCCTGAGCTTCTCAAAGAGCTGAAGCAGCCACACCCACTCAAGCATGTCTCCGCCCACAAGGGCCTGACCACTGTCTTCTCTGGGCGGGGTAAGACTCCATCATCAAGCACTGCCACCTGTCATGGAGGAGAGAAGCCTCAGGGCTTGTCCAATGGAATGAAGCATTAAAGATGTGCTGTTAAGCAATTGGATGAAGAAGGTGCCACTCATCGGTGTCAGACAGACACTGCATACTCAACTCCTCTGCCGTAGCCATGCTTCCATACTCCAGATCACATCCTATGCTATGTCCGCCACACTCCTTAGTAGTATTTACAGCATGTATCAGGTAAAAGCACACTGTTCTGGACTGTAGATGACTGTGATGTTTATATGTATACTGGATAGATGGTTAAGCTTTTGAAAGTGACATCAGACATAAGGGCATATGAATGTGAGATGTATTTGTATAAGGTGTGTGTGTGTGTGTGTGTGTGTGTGTGTGTGTGTGTGTGTGTCTGTGTGTGTGTGTGTGTGTGTGTGTGTGAAAATCCTGTGTCGCTTCTCACAGCCTTCCTCAATAAGCTAATGCATCAGCACTTATAATAAAACATGACTTACTTATATTACAACATTGGACTGATTGGTCTTCAGCTGTGTGTGTGTGTGTGTGTGTGTGTTTCCTGTCATACTGTGTAAGTGTGTGTACAGTACATATGCTGTATTGCACAGGTGTATGTGTGTGTTTCTGGTCATACTGTGTACATCTGCTGTATTGTACAGGTGTGTGTATGTGTGTGTTTATGTCTGTGTGTCTATTCTCTACTGTTCTTTTTCTGTGTCGCAGTGACTATCTTCAACTGTAAATCTGCATGTATTTGAGAGTGTGAGCATGTGCTATATCTGTATCATACAGCAATGTGTGTGTGTGTGTGTGTTTCTGTACAGTGTGCCTTGTGCACATGATAAGATTACCTGTGCCAGAGTGCTCACCTGTCCAGAGTCCAGGTGACGAGTAAAGACATCAGCATATAGCTCCTCCTTCCTCCGCCCATGCCTGATATCTCTCTGCCATTAAACTGCACTGGAGGGGTTTTCACCAATGAGAGGGAGATTCAGAATTCCTGTGTAACAGAATGACAGTCCATTATGAATTTCAATGCTAATGCTATACAGCATTAGAACTCACTCAATCAGTTGTCTGCATGCCTCTTTGGCTATACTGCCTAACGGTACTGCAGTTATGCAAAAAGAAAACCAATATATGAACATATACACATGGTCACTGTTGCCCTTCCTGTTATTGTGGGTGCCGTGGCGATGCTTAGACAATCTATAACCAGAAGTACTGTAAGGTGTCCAAGAAGCGCTGAGCGACATGAGTAACATGCCTTCATTAGAGTGACACACTTGTATAGATAGTGTAGAGATACATTATATTTATAAATCAAATAGATTCAATATAGAAATAATTAACTGTGTTCATGACGCGGGAGATGAAGGGGCAGAGAGAGAGAAGAGGAGATAGAAGAAGATAGATGGAGGGAGAGCAGTGGAAGGATGGAGGTATAGAGGGACGGACAGAGAGAAAGAGGTTTGCTCTCACATCAGTTTTCCAAGAGTTGTGTGGGAGCAGATAAACAGTTACGACACAGAGGTCAAAGGGCAACCAGTGATCACAGTAGTTTGTCCGAGAGTGAGAGAGGAGAGAGTGAAAAGAGTGTTTCTCATTTCTGAAAAGTAGGAGAGTGGAAAGGCAGAGAGACAGAACAGCAAGGAAGACAAAAGAAAGGAAAGAGTGAACAGGGAAAGGAGGGTTGAAGAGAAGCACAAACAGAAGGGTGGAGAGAGGAAAAAGAAACAAAGTAAAGGGCAGGAGGGAAACAACAGGCTGTGGAGAGAGAGAGGGAGAGGGAGAGGGAGAGACAGAGGGGTAATGTGCGGTAATGAGCTGCCAGCAGCATGAGGCTCCGTGTTTTCCTGCTTCCTGCCGCCATGTTGGCTCTGATGCTATTCGTCAGTTCATACTGGCTGCGTAAGTACCCATTCATTCTTAACTAGGATGTAACTGAAGAAAAAAACGAATCACATGCCTTTAGCGTGTGTTTGTGTGTGTGTGTGCATCTGTATTTGCATCTGTGTTTATGTGTTCGGTGTAAGTGAGTGTGTGCTAGGGTCTAACACATTTCACATCAGTTACTGAGAAAAAATACGTAATTACATTACAGTTACTAATGAAAATATTGGTGATTACAAAGGGATTACATCCGAATATATATATATATATAATGTAATATAATAAGCTTCAAAGCTAATACGAAGACTGTTGATTTGCATTTTTTCGCCTTCTATACAGGCTCAGTTAATTCGGCAGTATGTGCTTACAATTAGAGCATTGCTTTTTATTGGTTATTTTGTTTCAATTTGCAACGCCTCTCATCTGCCACTCAAAATGTATTAAACAAATTAAGTTAGATTACTTTGATGAAGTAATTCAAATAGTTACCTTATTAATCACATTTTAACAGGGTTACTAGTAATCTGTAAACTATAACATTTCATAAGTAACCTTCCTAACCCTGGTTGCAATGCCATAACAGGGTTTGTAAGCTGTACATTTGTGATATAAGATTGGTTCTTTGTGTTTAAATGTGTAAAATCTCTATGTGCGTGTATGTGTCAGCTCAGGGTACCCCGCAGGGTTGTGATTCAATCTGGAGACCCTGCCTCAGTGGACACAGTCCAACAAGCAAGGTGCCAGAAACATAAAACATATACAGAGACACACACACACACACACACACACACACACACACACACGCGCGCGCACATAAACATATAAACACCAGTTATGTTAAGAACACCAAAATTCACACGTATCTCTTCAATGCTACATAATCTCCTCCCCTTCTCTTTCTGTCACCACTTCTCTTTGTTTCCCTTTTCCTGTGTCTAGCCAGAGCCTCATGATGAAAGAAATAAAAGAAACATCATTCCTGATGATAACTTGGTCCATGGAGATGACATCATCATGGAGGAATGTCCTGGGCAAGACTTTCAGGTGTCCCGCCTCTATTTACACCTGAACTCTGCCTTAGGCCCCGCCTCTGATGTCCTATTGGATGAATACCTGTCCAGCTGGGAGGAGCTTATAAAGTAAGACCAATAGTAAAGACACTTTGTTGAGATGCATCAGAGGCTCTTACCTATACAGTCAAGGAGGGAAGCCTCTCCTAAATGGTATTCAGTCAAAACAATCTGCATAGTTTATGTATATTTTGTTTCTTTGAAATACCTACATAATGCTGCATTATATTCTGTAACTTATTTCAAAACACAGTTATAGCACTCAGCACTTTTGAAAAATAAAGCATGTCATCGTTTTCTTAAATGGGGCTAAATAACATACTCATTAAAGTACTAAAGCCAAACTCAATGTCAGTGTTCCAGAGAGAAGTCCAATTGTTGGGCCTACATAAAGTCTCTTTCTCTCCTTCTTTCTTCCATAATGTCATCCTTCCACCCTACCCCTGCCTCAGGTTCATGAAAGCCCTCGGCCCTCTTGTCAGTTTCTTCTCCCACAAGGTCCAGGAGAAGATCACCCTTCTACGTGACCTCTCCTCCTCCCCCGCCGCCCTGAGCCCCGAGGGGCAGCAGCACCCTAACAACATCCTTCTCCTGGACCGCGCCGCCTACCGCTCCGTCCTCTCCATGCTGGACACCGAGCTGCAGGCCGGCGTGGTGGACTTCCACCGCCTCACGCCCTCTGGCAGCCGCACGCTCCTGCGGCTCCACCGCTCGCTGCTCTGGCTGCAGCTGCTGCTGGAGAAGCTCCAGGAGGGCCCTGACGCCGAGGGCCAGCTGCGTACCCCCGGGGAGCTGTGCAGGGAGGCGTACCGGCAGGCCCTGGCCCCGCACCACCCCTGGCTCCTGCGGCAGGCCGCCGAGGTAGCCTTCGGCGCAATGCCGGCCCGGAAAGTGTTCCTGGACCTGGTGTGCGTTGACTCACAGGAGGAGGCCAGGCCGGTGATGTGGACACTGATCGCGGCCATCAGAAAGGTGCACCGCAGGACCCAGAGTGCGCTGGAGGAGAGAGGGATGCTGGAGCTGCCATAGCGATGGGAGGAGGAGGAGAGAAAGGACATGTGAGAGAGAGAAAGGGAGAAGAAAGATGCGGGCGAGGGGGGTGATGGAGAGATGAGAGATGGTGAGGACAGGAGAATGAGGGAATCAAAGTGTTGTGGAGAGAAAGAGAGTTAAGCAATTAAGGAAGCAGTGGAGCAAGGAGTGATGAGGAAATTAATGAAAAGTGGAAGGGCAAGAAAGGAGAAGGAGAAAGAGAAAAAGGGCTGAAGAGAAATTATATGAAATAGATGGGAGGGAGAATGGAATGAGAGGAAAACCTGCATTTAAACAGACCCAGGAAAACACTAGCAAAATCACTATACTCTTATTGGGGAAAGAAAGTAAATGCATGAATGAATGAATAGATAAATTAATGAATGAATGAATGAATGAATGAATGAATGAAAACATATTGAAACAGTAATGGCGTAAGAACCAAGTGTGATTCAATAATTGATTGTTAATCCTTAATTTTTATACAAGCTCTGAGTATTTATTTTGCAATGTGTGAACTATGCGTGGCTGATTCCCCCACAGCCAACATGGACAGTATTTACAATGGAAGTTTACTGTTATGGACTTTGAATCCCTTTTCCACTATTTCCTGTTTACATGTGCTATTTGTATTTTACTTTACACTTGGCAAATCGTCAAATAAAACAACACGAAGCAAGAGCACAAGCGTCTCTTCTTGTTTACATTGTTTACGTGTCCAGTTGGAAAAACATTTTTTTCAACTGGACACATACTAATTCATTTCTAGATGTAGCTGGAGAGATGCAGTGATAGAGACAGAATGCATGCAGAGTGGGTCACAGCAAACTCCATTAACTCAATTCAATTCAATTCAATTTTATTTATATAGCACCAAAACATTCAAATTGTCTCAAGAAGCTGTTCAGAGCCCAGAGCCTGAACCCCCTTGGTGTAGAGAATTTTGAGACACGGAAGGGAATTTTCAAATTAACATCTGTACAGTTTTTGTGTCTATTTCACAGATACAAAAATAGCGCCACTGTTTCACCCAACGTATCTTCCTCTGCATAGGCTATTCTGTACTGACTGCCATGATCCCGGCCACCACTTCCTGGCCAGTTCAATGAGGTGATACAGGTCTCAGTGTCAACCACCAGATGGAGACAGTGGGCTCAGTGAGACGGTACATGGTTGGATTACAGTGAATTTGCCCTACATCTAAATCTGTGACATAACTTGACTACGTCATACGCTCTCACTCGTACTCAGAGGCACACGCGACCCCGGCGATGATTTTCCCGTTTACTGGAAATCCTTGCGGGGAAATATGGGAGGAGAGGCTTTAAAAATAGAACGTCGCACAAGGCACACACACGCAGGGTCTTACATACTTTGGTTCGGAGGGCGAGTGTTGAAGTGTTGGGCAAATGAATGAAACATGCTATCACCCAAGGGTTGTTCATCCCATCCCACCGCACTAAAACATCTGTCCTGTGCCAGTGCATTTGTGTCGTCGTAATACTATGAATCACTCGCTGTACCTATTTGGGATGCATAAATACTCCTAATACCAACTGATTCCACGTTTCTATGTCCCATGGGGTCGCACATACTTATATCTTGCACGTGCACACTCTCACTCACACAGAGTGCCAAAGGCAGATGCGTATAAGTACTTTCAGGCACGTGAGAAAATCAGATTATACTCGCATGCACATTTTTCACAGGTGAGGTCATTTAATTGAGGATATGGACGGTGGACTGTGTAATTGAGGATATGGACTGTGATTTATGACTTTTGATTGGTTATTGACTGGCTGTTGATCAGTGGTGTGTCACCTGCTGCTTGACTGACCAGAGGCGGAAGCTTCAGGACTGACCCTTGACCCCTGGCAACTAGCCCCTACTGGTGAACTCTATGGGTATGCCTGTATGTCTGTCTTCCTCTCTTCCTCTTGCACATGCAAGTGCACACACACACACACACACACAAACACACACAAACACACACCCACACACAGAAACAATACACATATACCAAAAGAACATAGAATTTCATGATTCACAACATAAACTAAATGGGTGCCTAACTATGGTATAACTGTAATTATTGTTTATGATTTGGACTCTCATTTGAGTGATGAAATGTCATTTGGTTTTGAGTTTATACATCACAGAATTCACATAGTAAATATCTACCTCTAAATTGCAAATTATAGCTATAAGGTCTATTCCTGTGCTTTCCAGAACTACAAAACAAGGAATAGTAATAACAACAGTATATTACAATAGTAATATAATAGAAGTAATAACAATAATAATAACAACAACAACAAAAACAGTAATAATGGTAATGATTGGTTTAATATACACCAACTGGTGCAACCTAGACACATCATCAGTGATGGAACCTGGGATCATCGGGTGTTTCGGGTCTTTCAACATCAGACACCCTCGCCCAGGCGACCCAGCCGGAGGTGATCAGTCCCCGGCTTGTGTCTAGGTAGCTTGTGTTGCCCACGGATCACCCCTCTTGATCCACAGCCATCTTGATGCCCTCTCAGCAGCATCTGTGGTGTTCTTGATGGCTTTCTTGCTGTGCAGTCCCCTTATTCCCAACAACTTGAGAGCCCTGTAGAGTGACTGGCCTGCAAACCCTCGGCATCCAACCTCGATGGGGTTGCACCGAGTTTTCCACCCGTTACGGCGGCATTCGCCTGCCAGCTCCTCGTACTTGGCCCTCTTCCTCTCAAATGCCTCCTCCATCCGGTCTTCCCAGGGCACAGTCAGCTCCAGCAGTATGACCTGCCTTGTTGATTCTGACATGAGAATCAAGTCGGGCCTGAGTGTGGTCACTGCGATGGTCTCCGGGAATTTAAGCTGACTGCCCAGGTCCACCTTCAGCTGCCAGTCCCTAGCTGTGGTAAGGAGCCCCCCTCCTTGGCTTTGGCGCTGCCGTGGCCTCTCTCCAGCTCTAACAAAGGCGATGGAAGGCCCAGCTGGCTGTTGTTGTCTGCTGCGTGCAATCCCTGTGCAGATGGTATCTGCTATCACCTTCAGCACCTGGTCGTGGCGCCAGCGGTAGCGCCCCTCACCCAGGGCTTTCGGGCAACAGCTCAGGATGTGCTCCAGTGAACCTCTCCTCTGGCACAGCAGGCAAGCAGGTGTTTCTGCCAGACCCCAACAGAAGAGGTTGGATGGGCTGGGGAGGACGTCATAGACCGACTGGATCAGGAACTTAATCCGGAACGGCTCCGCTTTCCAAAGCTCAGTCCATGAGATCTTCCGGTCCAGTGCCTGCTCCCATCTTGTCCACGCCCCCTGTTGTCTCATCCCGACCATCCTGCTCGAGCGGGTCTCCTCCACTCCTGCTCGAACCTCTTCCTGGACAAGCTGACGCCTCTCCTTCCCCTGGGCCTTGTTGTACTGAGGTCTTGGGTTGCTCCCAAGCCCTGCCCGGCCTGATGCAACTGCTCCCACTAGAACACTGTGACGCAACCGTGCTTCTGCTTGGTCAACTGACTCCTGGGCTCTCCACTTGCGACCAGTTCGCACTTCAATCCCAGCTGAGGAGACTTTGGTGTCCTGGGAGTCTCTATACAGCAGCACCTCCCTTGCACGGGTCACCATGAACTCCTCCGACAGACTACTGAAGGGAAGTCGTAGCTTGTTCTTATTCCCATACAAGGCTATGCTGCTGAGGCATCGTGGTAGGCCCAACCACCTGCGCAGGTAGCCACTGACCTTTCTCTCAAAGCCCTCAACTGTGGTAAGTGGGACGTCGTAGACCAGCAGTGGCCAGAGGAGGCGTGGCAGGATGCCATGCTGGTATATCCAGGCTTTAAACTTGCCTGGCAGCCCTGACTTGTCCACTGCCACTAGCCAGGTTCCAAGCTCTCTGCTGGTTGCTTTGAGCACTGCTGTGTCCCTCAGGGTGCCATCAAAGATCTTTCCCAGGCTCTTCACTGGCTTCTCTGAGACCGATGGAATCTGGACGTCTCCCAGCGAGAAACGGAACTTGTCTGTCACCTTCCCCTTCTTCACCACCAGGGAACGGGACTTAGCAGGCTTGAACCCCATACGTGCCCAGTTGATGAGACGCTCAAGGCCTTGGAGCACCCACCTGCAGCCTGGTACCGATGTTGTGGTAACAGTCAGGTCATCCATGAACGCTCTGATAGGGGGCTGCCGTGCACCTGTCTTGGTGAGCGGTCCTCTGCACTCGACTTCTGCCGACTTAACAAGCATGTTCATGGCTAAGGCAAACAAGATCACTGAGACGGTGCACCCAGTGATTATGCCCTTCTCAAGCCGATGTGATGCTGATGTTACTGTTCCAGAGGTGACTCTCAAGCTGAAGCTGCTGTAATAGTCCAGTATGAGGTCCCTGATCTTGCGTGGAACATGGTGCCGGACAAGCGAGGTTTCCACCAGTTTGTGTGGAATTGACCCGTAGGCGTTGGACAGGTCGAGCCACAGAACTGCCAGGTCCCCCCTGCCCTCCCGGGCCTCTCGGATGAGCTGAGTGACAACTCCTGTGTGCTCGATGCATCCTGGTACCTTTGGGATCCCCCCCTTCTGGACAGAGGTGTCAATGTATGCATTCTTCAAGAGGAACTCCGTCATGCGTCGGGCAACAATGCTGAAAAACACCTTGCCCTCCACACTCAGGAGTGATATGTTTCTGAAATGCTCGATGGTGTGCGAGTTCTCCTCCTTCGGAATCCATACGCCCTCTGCATGCCTCCACTGCTGAGCCACCTTCCCCCTCCTCCAGATGACCTTTAGGATCTTCCACAGTCGTTGCAAGAGCCTTGGGCACCTCTTGTAGACAACATATGATACGCCACTGGGACCTGGTGCTGAGGTGGATCTAGCTACTCTGACAATGTCCTCAACCTCTCTCAGGGTTGGCTCCTTGGTGTTAAATGCTGAAGTGGGTTCTGGTGGGGTTATCAGACTGCTGCAGTGGCCAAGATCCTGCTCCCTTGTGCTGTCGCTGTAAGTTGCCCTGAGGTACTCGTCAACCTCTTCTTGCGTGCAGGCCAATTGTCCACCTCGCTTCTGCCCGAGGATCTTCTTGGTGAAGCTGAAAGGGCTTGCAATGAAGGCGGCACGCTTTTTGGCTCTCTCTTTTCCCCTCCTTCTGTGCCATTCGGCTCGCCGCAGTGTTGTGAGGTTCCGCCTTAAGATGTTACGGAGCTCTGCTAGCCCGGTCTTTTCTTCCTCCCTTGCCTGCTTGTACTGCCGTCCTAGCAGTCTAAGCTCTTGCCGCAGCTGGCTGATCTTCTTCTGCCGTCGGTTTGGCTCCACAACAGCGTTGGTTCGGCGCTGCTCCTTGGTGCCAAACCTCTCGGCGGCAATGCTGACAATCATTGTGCACATTGTGCGCAACTTCTGGTCAGCATCTCCTCTAGCTGTGGCTTCGAGAACCTGATCGACGTCCTCATCGAACTGGCACCACTCTTTTACCTTGTTGGCGGAAGGCCACTTGACCCGGCGGTGTTCTGACTGCCTGACTTGGGGTGGGGCTTGTGGGGCGTGGAGGGTCTGGGCACTGTGGGGTGACTCCGGGCCGGGCTCCTCCTGCGTCTCACTAGGCACTGGTCCTGTGCGTTGCTCCACTTGCCTCCCAGTCAAGCATCTCATCTTGGTCTGGTGGATTTTGAGACCTCGCGGGTTTTTGCAGACCTTGCCACATAAGCAAACTGCACTCATAGTCGTATTTCCGTTAGCTTGGGTCGATGCCTGTATGTCCGTCCTGTTGGGGTGCTCATCCTCCCCCCCTCTCGGGCACCCCCGGGGGTATAACTCTGTAAAGTTTTCCGTAGCTTGTTTGTGGGTGCTCCCTCACGGGAGCTGCAGTTTGGGGTGCTAGCCCTCCCTGCCCCAGTTGCTGTCTCTCCAGCTGTCTGCTGCCTCTCCAGCTGTCACCACTCTGTTCATGGTCGTCATCCGGTCTTTCCCGAAGGTCACTGGCTCTGCCAGAATGAACTGGTTTAATATACACCAACTGGTGCAACCTAGACACATCATCAGTGATGGAACCTGGGATCATCGGGTGTTTCGGGTCTTTCAACATCAGACACCCTCGCCCAGGCGACCCAGCCGGAGGTGATCAGTCCCCGGCTTGTGTCTAGGTAGCTTGTGTTGCCCACGGATCACCCCTCTTGATCCACAGCCATCTTGATGCCCTCTCAGCAGCATCTGTGGTGTTCTTGATGGCTTTCTTGCTGTGCAGTCCCCTTATTCCCAACAACTTGAGAGCCCTGTAGAGTGACTGGCCTGCAAACCCTCGGCATCCAACCTCGATGGGGTTGCACCGAGTTTTCCACCCGTTGCGGCGGCATTCGCCTGCCAGCTCCTCGTACTTGGCCCTCTTCCTCTCAAATGCCTCCTCCATCCGGTCTTCCCAGGGCACAGTCAGCTCCAGCAGTATGACCTGCCTTGTTGATTCTGACATGAGAATCAAGTCGGGCCTGAGTGTATAATAATAACAATATTACAATAGTATTGTTATTACTAAAAAGTAGTCTTTTTTTTATGAATCGTATTTACAGAAGGAGAAATGTGGTCTGGTAGACCGTCTGGGCTAGATTGCTAAACTGTGTGTAGCCGGGGCAGCAGCGTTTTGGGTATTGTGTGTGCACCAGTAAGGGAGGGTTTGGGTGGGGTTAAGGGAACAGGTTGTAGGCATTGTAAGTGTGTGTGTGTGTGTGTGTGTGTGTGTGTGTGTGTGTGTGTGTGTGTGTGTGTGTGTGTGTGTGTGTGTGTGTGTTTGTGTGTGTGTGTGTGTGTGTGTGTGTGTGTGTGTGTGTGTGTGTGTGTGTGTGTGTGTGTGTGTGTGTGTGTGTGTGTGTGTCAGGGAACGTGTGGTTGATGTTCGTACGTTTATGAGTGGGTGGAGCCAACCAGGACAAAGTGTGTGCTCACTGATCTGGATTAGAGTCAATGGGATTAAAGCTTTGAGATTATCTCCGCGCATACATACACACACACTCAGTCAGGAACACCTGACACACTCGCTTGCCTCTCTGTATCCTTCATTCTCTCCTCCGTCCTGCTCCGGGTATTTTTAAACATCTGCATTTTGATTTCTTTTCGATTACGTAAGGACACTGCCAGGGCTCTGAACGTCTGTGTGTCATCAGAGAACCAGATTATGTAACCCCCCCCCCCCCCCCCCCCCTCTCTCTCTGTCCCACCCTCTTTCCCTTCAACAAGAAGTCCTGCCTCTCCATCATAAAATATAAATTTTCACACTAAGGCTAACCAACTGTGCAGAGACCCCTGTGGTGACTGTGTAAGTGGGACTTGTAGTTTGTTTCACTCGTAGGTGTTGTAGTTCTGTTGCAGGAGCTGAGGACAGGATGGAGAAAGCAGCCCTCAGTTGTTACATAAACAGACAGCGCAAATGCAGTTGTATCACCAATCTCTTACCCTTTCGCTTTTACATTTTCTCTTCATTCAGTTTCTTTTCCTCCTCTCTCTCTCGCTCTTTCCTTTACTTCCATCGTTTGTCTGTATATGTCAACCTGTTTCTGTCTGTCAACCTTTCCCCCTAAACAGGTACTCCAACATCTCTCCCACCTGATGTTGATCACAATTTCATTTTATATTTTAAAACACTCCCCATTTTTACGTACGTGAGTTAGAGATAATGGTGTGTGAAAGAGTTGGTGTATTTTAACAATTATCAGAGAGGAATTGTTTCTCAGATGGAAATCTTTTGTGACTGGCAGAGTTGGGCTTGTGTGCGGAAAAAAGATCTGTGTGTGTGTGTGTGTGTGTGGCAGGGGGTGGGGGGAATCGGGGGATGTTCAGTGGGAACCCTTTCTACACAGCAACTATCTGTGTATTCACTCAACAAACAAAAAGCACACGCTTTTAAACACAAAAAAAAGTTTTATTGTTTCTTACTTCCCATTTTTCATTTACAACGATATTCTTGTTTTTTGAATATAGGTTTCCACAATTGTATTTTTTTTAAATTAGTCAGGCAATATATACTGTATATAACGGTATATTCAATTAATTCTTTAATTACATCTAGTATGTCATGAGCAGTGTTTTGATTGAACAGCAAAACCCAAATAGAGAGAGATGAGAGCAGAAGAAATCACATTCTTACAGAGGAGTCTGAAGCACATATGAGAGGGATGGCCACAGACAATCAGCATCACTCGTGAATGGTAAGAGAGGTGTTGCTGAATTCATCGATGATTCAACAGAGTGCAGTTAAAGTCAGTGCTGAAGAGGCGGGGCAGTGCAGTGATTGGGCGCATTACTGACAGTAAGACACAAGATTGACAGGGATCACAATGGAGCAAGTGCAGCTGGACCAACACCGATGGAATGTATGTGTGTGTGTGTTTGTGTATGAGAAAGCACGTCTGCGAATAGAATAGTTTGTTTGCAAATTACATCAACACAGTTAGTGTTGTAGTGTGGTTGGTGGTGTGTGCAAAGGTGTGTTTGTGTGTGCTTCTAATGGACAGAATGTCAAGAATCGATGAAGGCACATGCTTCTGACTCAGCTGTATCAGAGTCTGATACACACAGACGACGTCTTGACAGTCAGACTGGAGCTAGACGCCGTCCCATGATAATGACATCACAATGGGACAGGGAATGAAGATGGGTGATGGGTGATGCAGCTACACGTGACCCAGTGCATGAGAGCGGCCATCTTTGGCAGGTCATAGTCGATTCCTTGTCATCAGTGTCATTCACTTTTTGGTCTTAGTTTGATCTTATTGATCACATAGATACGGTCAAGCGTGACCACATCGCAGATGTACTGATGGAAACTAACTGGTCATCTGAGTCTATGGGCCCTGACCTAAGAGAGAGCGGGTGTAGGCAGTGAGGTGAAGTTTAAACAGGAGTTAGCCCTGGATACTCCTCACTCACCTCTCTCTTAGAATCACCTCCAACATGAGTGACTATTTAAAGGTAAAGGTGAAAAACTGGCATTTAGCAGGCATTTTATCCAAACCAGATAATCTGCAGCGATCAGGAATCGTACCCGCTTGCAAGGCGGTGACACTAACCAATGCTATATCTAGTGCCCCAAGTGGTGTAGCAATATGTCTCCTCACTCACTCAGTTGTTGCACAGGCGCTGCGCGATACATTAAACGACAAAGTTGCCACTAGTGTATATCCCATAAGATAAGAGTGGCAGTTGCAACAGGCAATGACCAATATAGGTTGTGTCACTTTTTCAGTCTTCATGCAGTGGGCAGAGGATAGCACTACTATGGCATGGACTGTGTCTATGAAGTGTTCTATGGATGTGTATGTGCGAAGTTGTCTGTGGAGACCAAGCTTCGCATACAGAGGGCATTCCAGTGCATGTTTGGTCAAGTTCTGCTCCGCAAGCTTTGTGGTAACTCTGCAGTAGTCTGTGCAGGTACAAGGACTCTTTGGCCATCCTACTGATAGTAGTGAAGTGTCTATAGGCCTGAAAGGGAGCATGAACTAGCACGGTGTGGAGTCCCACTCTGCACGTAGCAGGAGTCTACAAGAAACTGTGTTGATTCCATTAGTGCTGCACCATGTAAACATATTTTTTCCCATGAACAGAGCAGAGGTGATATGAAGGGAAAATGTGTAGATGTCAAGGCGATGTCTGTATTAATGTGTTTTTCATATATATTTATATATTAATCTATGCTCTCTTTTTAACGTGAGCGCATACACACACATACATACTCACTCACGCTTTCAAATTATACTTAGAAAGTAAAACTATGGTCTAAAAAAAAAAATACATAAACAACACAGCACACAGAACAGGCGATGAGACAGGAGGGAACACTGAGAGGAAAAGGAAGTGGTTGTTTGACACAGACAGGCCACAAAGACATCCACCCTGCTAACATGGCCTACCCTCATAGCAGCTTCGCTAGCATTAGGGCTAACAACAGATAAATAGACCAGCACCATGTGAGCTAGCACTGTGCTGACAAGCACAAAGTTGACAAACGTGTAATGCTAACCAGCCTCAGGTGAAATCGGTGCAGTTTCGTGCTAGCGTCATGTTAACTAGCCCCACGTTTATTAGCGATATGCTAACCAAATTGGTGATTGAGTGATAGGCTAACAAGATTGAAATAGAAAAAAAAATCCCCCCAGTGCTACAGTCTAATATCCAGTCTTATCCAGTGCTGTGCTACTGAACGTTCTCTATACAATGGAAAAAACAGATAATCTAAGTAACTTGAAAGATAGGACGTAAATTTAAAAAAACACCAGGATACTATCTTCAGAGACTACCTTCATCAGTCATCTACACACTTTTAAGATCAGCATTGGCAAATTCTTTAAAATTCATATGGTTTGATACTTTACACGCATACTACCCCCTCTGTTCTATACTTTTCTTCCCCTCCCTCTCTCTCTAAGAGAAAGGAACATATTTCGCTCCAATAATATGTACAGTTAGCCACACAACACACAAGATATATTGCTTTGAGGACAAAAGAGAGAAAGAAGATACGATTTTAAAGGGAAAAGAAAAGAAAAAAACTGAGCTTGTCTAACATCATCTCATAAAGTGATCATTATGTGGCCCAATAGGATATGACTGATGTGACTGGTCCAAGCAATTCAATGTTGAATTTGACTGGTTGTTAATGGGTTAAGAGCTAGATGGAGTTTTTAGCCATTTAGGATCAATATAGTGCAACCATGATAACAATTACTGAATACACACTCCAGACCTTGGAGCACTGCATGCTTGAAAAGTTTATGGAAACATCAGTGTTTGTGTGTGTGTGTGTGTGTGTGTGTGTGTGTGTGTGTGTGTGTGTGTGTGTGTGTGTGTGTGTGTGTGTGTGTGTGTGTGTGTGTGTGTGTGTGTGTGTGTGTATGTGTGTGTGTGTGTGTGTGTGTTTATTTCTGAATGTATGTATTAAAACAGATAATAAAGATACTGTAGGTGTGTGGGCTTTATCAGTATGTGTACCATTACTCTGATATTGTCATGAAACAACTTTAAAGGTCACATCATCAATCTAGCCCACTAGCAGTGCATGAACATGGTAAAATAAACATGTATAATCAATGCGATCAATTTCACAAACAAACCAAATAAAAAACAACAATGCAATAAATTCATCACTACATATGAAAAAATAAATAAATAGGTCAATGAATGAAGCAGGAGCCTTCTTAGTCAACGCCCCAAACCAAACAAACAAACAAAAAACAGAGGTAGAGAGGGAATCATTTGTAAGAGGAAAGACAGAGAAGCAGAGACATAAAGAAGAAAGAAAAACAAAGGGCAAAAGGAAGAAAGGGGTAAAAAAATGAAGAACAGAATGAGAATGTACTAATCAAATAAAAACACTTTGGTAAATCACAAAAAAGAGCAAAGAGCAGGAACAAAAAAAAGGGATAGGAAGGGAAAAAAGAAAGTAAGAAAGAAGAAGAAAGAAGGAAAATAAGGAAAAACAGACAAACAGAAAGAGACAGCATAGACAAAGGGGGATGGGGAGAGGAGAGTGCCTCCAGATTAGGATTACAGATTAAAGGGATTAGATAGACGCATCAATAAAACACAGAGAGACACCTGCTTGACCAAAACCAGTAACACTGACCCTGCCAAACATGTCATCATCATCATAATTATAAGCATCATCATCATCATTGGCGTAGTAGATTTATATGGCTAAATTAATTTACCCATAATTCCTTGCTCCTTTTGCAAGAACTAGCCCCTCCCACTACCACCTTCTAGTCCTTCCCCCTGCTTCTGATTGGGTGTGTTGCAATTGGATGTCCTAACAGGAACTCTCAGTCAGGTGAATAATGGAGTAAACAGTTTGTCAGATTCATCTATAAACACACACACACACACACACACACACACACAACACACACACACACACACACACACACACACACACACACACACACACACACACACACACACACACACACACACACACATAAACAAACACACAGACACACACAGAAACACATACGCACACACTAGGGCGCCCTTCCTCTCTCTCTCCATAGAATGAAAAGAGGTGTAAATCAAGGAGGGAAGGACTGACCCCTGGGATGTTTGTACTACATTTCCCACAATCCTCTGAGCCCTCTGGCACAAGAAGTAGTAAGTGTGGGGATTTCACAATCACTACAGTTGAGGAGAGGATACAGATAGAAAACATTGCTTGTTTGTGCGTGCAATGTGTGTG